>NC_133783.1:44229174-44248067 GCF_003597395.2 Chelonoidis abingdonii
CTGTGCGCTGCGTGAAGAAGAACTTCCTTGTATTTGTTTTAAACCTGCTGCCTATTAATTTCATTTGGTGACCCCTAGTTCTTGTATTATGGGAATAAGTAAATAACTTTTCCATATTCACTTTCTCCACATCACTCATGATTTTATATACCTCTATCATATCACCCCTTAATCTCCTCTTTTCCAAGCTGAAGAGTCCTAGCCTCTTTAATCTCTCCTCATATGGGACCCGTTTCAAACCCCTAATCATTTTAGTTGCCCTTTTCTGAACCTTTTCTCGTGCCAGTAATTGGGGACTTTAACTACCCACACATGTGTTGGAAAAGTAATATGGCACAAACTGTCTAATACGTTCTTGGAATGTATTGGGGACAACTTTTTGTTTTAGAAGGAAGTAACCAGCAGGGCAACCATTCTAGACATGATTCTGACTAACCGGAAGAAATTGGTTGTGAATCTGAAGGTTGAAGGCAATTTGGGTGAAGGTAATCATGAAATGATGATTTCATGATTCTAAGGAAAGGAAAGAGTTAGAGCAGCAAAATAGGACAATGGACTTAAAAAAAGCAGAAAAAATAAACTCAGAGAATTCGTAGGGTAAGGTCCCACAGGAAGATAATCTAAGGGAACAAGGAGTTCAGGAGAGCTGGCGGTTTCTCAAAGAGACAGCGAACAATCCCAATGCAAAGGAAAGACAGATATGGCTTATATAGTTGGGGATTGGTCCTGCTTTGAGCAGGGGTTGGACTAGATGACCTTCTGAGGTCCCTTCCAACCCTCATATTCTATGATTCTATGCATCAGGAGATCATTAAAGACCTGAAAATCAAAAAGTGCAAACATGGGCAAATTGCTAAGGATGAATACAAAAGTATATCACAAACATGTAGTGACAAATTATATCTAGCAAGAGACATAAAAGGCAATAAGAAGAGGTTCTATAAATACATTAGAAGAAAGAGAAAGATGAAAGAAAGCGTAGGTCCTCTGCTTGGCATGGAAGGAGAGCAAATAACGAATGACACCAATAAGACTGAGGCTTTTAAAAGGCTAATAGTAATCAGATACTTAGCACATATTAAGAATAAGGGGGAAGGAATGCAAGCCAAAATAGGGAAAGAACCTCAGCCAGAGGTTATGGGTCTATTACAGGAGTAGCTGGGTGAGGTTCTGTGGCCTGCGATGTGCAAGAGGCCAGACTAAATGATCATGATGGTCCCTTCTGGCAGTAAAGTCAGTAAGCCTAAGAGACAGTTAGATACATTCATGTTGACAGGGCCTGTTGAAATTCACCCTAATGTTCTTAAGGAACTAGCTGAAGTAATCTCAGCATGGTCAATGAGTATCTCTGAGAATTCAGGAAGGAGAGATGAAGTCCCAGAGGACTGGAGAAGGGCAAACATAGTACCTCTCTTTAAAAAGGGAAACAAAAGTAGAATTACGGGGAATTATATACTAGTCAGCCTAACTTCAATATCTAGAAAAATACTGGAACAATCAGTTTGGACAAGAACCTACAGTAGGTTAATAAGTAATAGCCAATACGGAATTGTCAAGAATAAGTCATGCCAAACCAAACTAATTTTCTTCTTTGACATGGTAACTGCCCTAGGGAATGGTGGGGAAGCTGCAGACTTGATATACCTTGATTTTAGTAAGGCTTTTTACACAGTCCCACATGACATTCGCATAAGCAAACTAGGGAAATGTGGTCTTGATGAAAGGGGGGTGCATACCTGGTTGAAAGACGATATCAAAGAGCAGGTATCAGTGATTCACTGTCAAACTGGAGGGACGTATCTAAAGACGTTCCACGGGTGTTTGTCCTGGGTTCAGTACCATCCGTTACTTTCATTAATGACTTGGAAGATAGAGTTGCAAGTACGCTTACAAAATCTGCAGATGACACCAAACTGAGAGGGATTGCTAATGCTTGGAGGACAGAATTCAAAATAACCTCAAAAAACTAGAGAACTGAAATCATCTAAATGAAATTCAATGAAAATAATGCAAAGTACTACAATTAGAAAGAAAAAAAAAATCAAATGCACAACTACAAAATGGGGAATAACTGACTAAGGACTGAAAAGGGTCCAGGGTTACAGTGGATCACAAATTGAATATGATTCAACGAAGTGATGCAGTTACAAAAAGGACTAACATCACCCTGGGGTGTATGGAAGAGTTTCATATATAAGATATAAGACAGATAACTGTCCTGTTGTAATCGGCACTGGGGAGGCCTCAGATGGAGGACAGTGTCCAGTTTGGGATGCCACACTTTATGAAAGATATGGACAAATCTGAGAAAGTTCAGAGGACAACAACACAAATGAAAAAAAAATTAGTTAACCTAACCTATGAGGAAAGATTAAAAAGAACTGGAATGTTTAGCCCTGAGAAAAGAAGACTGAATAGGGAACTGACAATAGTCTTCAAATATGTTAAGGGCCATTAGAAGAGGACTGATCAATTGTTCTTGTCCAATGAAGGCAGAAGTAATAGTAATCAGTTTAATCTGATTTATCAGTTAGGAAAAGCTACCTAACTATATACAGATAATTAAAGACTGAAATAGGGAAACAACAACCTCTCTAGGAAGTCTGTCACTGAAGGTTTTTAAGAACAGGCTAGACAAACACCTTTCAGGGATGATCTAGGTATACTTGTCCCTGCCTCAGCACAGTGGGGCTGGACTATACGACTTCTGAGTCCCTTCCACACCTGCATTTCTATGACATTATAGTTAACCATAGAACAAAGATAAAAGGTAAGGAATTTTTAAAATGGTATGCTTGAGTAGCAGGTAATTTCTCCTTGAATTTCAAGACCGAAACACCAGTTACCCATTAGTATGTACGCCAACAACCAGAAAATAATCAAAGAGTGGGAACATTCAAATATATTTTAATCCATGATTTGGAATAAGTGTATGCAGGGGTACAGAATTCTTATGCCCTTTTTCCATTTAGATTTCCAGAAAAAATATGAAAGTTGTAAATTATGTATATTAATGTCTAATACAACAAAGATATAAATATAAATCTAATTATTTACAGTCTTGCATAATTGGCATAAATGACTGGAGAATCAACTACCATTAATGTTGTCTACCTGGATACATCACTGCAAATTTCCTGTCCACACTACTGAAACATACATATTTTAAAATAATCTTCAAAACTCTAAATTCCTCCTTGGCATTGCCACTGCAAAACCTCCCTGTCAAGGTTACATATCCACATGGCAGGGCATCTAGTTCCCAAGGTAACCACAGTGTGAATCTGCAGGACAATTTGTTTGGAGAAGAACCGTTATCTGGTTGTGTAAGAGACCAACGGAAGAGTCAGAGAAAATAAAAGTGAGATATATGAATTTTTTAGTGCTGTTCCAAAATTGAATACAAATAATTTTCAAAATTAACATTTCATATGATGAATTTAAGCATGCATGCCTGTGCTTTCATATGAGAGTTCTGTCCCCTCACAATAAAACATAATAATTAGAAAAGGACAAGAAATCTGCACAGGTGAAAGTCATACATTTTTCTTTTGAAATGAATCCTTCATGTATTATAAATGAGTCATTTGGTTACAGATGTGCAAGCAGTCATACTATAATGTGGTGATAACACCTTTATTTATGGAATTTAAGGCTCTATTGAAAGCAGTGAATAAATGATGAGCTCATTGGTGAAGACATTCACCAATTAACAAGCAGCAGCTGTTTGTCTCTCTTTTTTTAGGGCCCAATTGATTAAAATTGCATGCCTCATTTAAGCAGTATTTTCTTATACTTTTCCTGGAGGAAAAAAAAGCCAGAACACCCTTTTTTCAAACAGAGCCGTTTCTTTTCTGATTTATTAAACCACTATCCAACTGAATGCAAATTAGAAACCTAGAGTCATATTCTGTTTTCATGTGCACAATATAATGTGCACAGACTATTTTACAAATGAGTTAATGGAAAATATTTACATGCAACTGCAACAGTTAAAAGAAAATAGCCTGTATGGCAAGTTATTCCGATTTAAGCCATAGTTGCTTCACTGTTTAATATAATTGTTAATATTCATAGGAATTGCCATATCACAATGAAGAGTGAAGGTTCCAAAAGTGCAGTCATTGTGTCACATTTACCACAGAACTGCAAAATTAGGAAATGTTGGTCCATTGGCAGTGCCAGAGTACTGCAGTAAATTTACCACATGAAGATTACATGACCATGACTGCTAAACAATGAGATGCGAGTCTACGATCAGTCTATAAGTACCTACATGGGGAACAGAATGTTGATAGAGGGCTCTTTAATCTAGCAGACAAACACACAGGTATAACAAGATCCAATGGCAATCATGCAGGTTGCAGACAAAAGCCTGAAAACGTGATTCAAATGTGACTTAAAAGACTAAGAACCCAACATTTATTATTTTTAATGATTAAGCCAATTTCTTGATTTTGGGGGCCTGACTTATCATTGTTGAACACTTGAGGTTGGTAATACTGCATCTCCCTTTGCTTTTCTATGTTCAAGAATCACATCTTGCAGTTGGTCTCTTCTGCTAAGCAGTAAATTGTACCGCTTCAGCTTTAACTTTTAGAATGACAGCAGAAACACAATTTGTTTAGAGCACACAATACACAGATATGATTCCCGGACACACAAAAAAATAAAGAAAACTAACATTCTCAACAAAAAAAATTCTAAGTAAATTATATGAAATAGAATAGGCCAGAAAACATGAAAAATGTGTTATTAGGAATATTTTTATTCACAAGGGATACATATTCCACCACTTATGGCCCTGTCTCGGTCACTCAAATTCAGAAGATATCTTTCACTGATTAAAGTATTTCTGATTCTTTCCCTTGTGCTACTCCCCAGTGAGATAATCCAAACCACAGAGTCCCGTATCCCACTCTCTGTGGCACAGAGACATTCTCTAGCCCTTCATGAAACCTGTGGCTGACAGACTCAGATATATTTTCTGTTCTTCCTCTTTATGGGACAGACATTTATTTCAGTTTGAGAATAAGCCTAATTTTGAATTCAAGTGAAGCGAGTAAAAAAAGAAACCACAGTAGCGTTTGATGGAACAAGTAACACTCCTGGCCTATTTTCTACTCCAACACTTGGGGTCTGAATAACATGAAGAGGAAATTGAAATAGCACACTATATTTTGAAAAATTAAACTACTATTTTAGAGAATACAGAACTAAACAGTTTGTAAGTGACTCAGAACTCATAATACTCTTAGAATAAGTAATAAACATATGCAATATATTTATGTTTATAAAATATACATTTCAATGTTTGTGAATTCCAAACTACAGTCTTCAATTCAACAGCTATTTTATATCAATTTTTAACAAAATAGTAAGGAATTTTGTAATTTTTGTCACCTTATAATAAATTAAAGTCTGTACTTACTTGTAGTGGATACTGAGACAGCTGGACTATAAGAACATTCCCCTGTAGAACTAGTGACCTTTAGTCGAAATCTGTAGGTCGTTCTTGGCTGAAGACCTTCTATGACATGTTGTCTAGCATATCCCCTAAAAAATCTCTTATATAATAATTCATATAGTATTTTTCAAACATTTTGGCAAACAATATTTAAGCATAATGTCCTGATGCATAACTGCTCAAGCAAAAACGTACATACAATTTTAAACCACTGCTCCCACGCTGATCTATCTACAGGATCTAGACCTTACAGCTGTGTCTACATTGGGACAGGAAGAGAGAGAGCGAGTGGGGAAGCTGCCCCTCCCCCCCAACAGGCAGGACCACCCGGAATGCAGAGGCTTTAGGGGCTGCAGGGCCCTGGGCTATGGGGGCCCCAGGCCTACAGCTCTAAAGCCCTTTTCAAAATGCGGCCCTGCGAGCATAGACTAGAGGACTCAGGAAGAACAGGGCAGCCGCGCAGCCAGCAGCTGGAGAGAAGCGGTACTTTCCCCTTCAAAGCCGGCTGGAGAGAAACTGCAGGCCAGGACCCCGTAGCCCCCTTAGCCCAGAACCTTGCAGCCCCTAAAGCCCCTACGTTCCAGGTGGCCCTGCCTGCCGGGGCGGGGGCAACTCCAAGAATCACAGCTCCCAGAATCGCAACCATGAGGGTGGTGCCGCGCTGCACAGAGCCACCTGCACACCCTCTGCACCAAACAGGAGCTACCCCAGGTAAGTGCTCTGCACCTCCTGCCTGCCCCAGCCCTGAGCTGTCCCCTGCACCCTACTCTGAGCGCCCTCCCACACCCTAACTCCCTCCCAGACTCCGTACTTCCAGCCCTGAGCCCCAGGAGGAGAATGGAGGGAAAAAAGTGAAAAACGGGGGGTGAGGGGTAGGGGATAAGAGAGAATGCTCCCCCCATGGGGGGGACAAAAATGAAGCTGAGCACAGGACCCCACTAACTCTAAATCCACCACTGGTGGGAGGGGGAGGAGCGGGGAAGCGCCGCATCTCCACTCCTCCCCCTCCCCCCCAGAAAGTCCTAAGTGCTGCCAAACAGTTGTTTGGCAGCAGGGAAGTGCTGGGAGGAGTGGGGATGCAGCATCTTCCGGGGAGGAGGTGGACTGAGGGTGGGAAGAGGTGGGTCTGGAGTGGAGCGGGGATGGGAAGAGGCAGGCCTGGAGCATCCCCCGGTAAAGTCAGCACCTGTTCTTCTGGGGGTAGGGGAGCTGCTGCTGTGCAAGGTGCTTCCTAGCGTCCTTGCCTGCCTTATAGTCTGCAGTGGACTGTGCCTGTGTGGGATAAGCCAGGGATACCTCCCCACCACAGTACAGTACAGTGCTGTACAGTATATAATGCCTTTTCTCTGCCCCCCAAAAACTTCCTTGGAACCTAACCCCCTGCATTTACATTAAATCTTACGGGAAAAATGGTTTCGTTTAACATCATTTCACATAAAGTTGCATTTTTCAGGAACATAACTACAACATTAAGTGAAGAGTTGCTGTACCTATATAACTATATCAATATAACTAGTAAAACTTCCCCATGTTGACAAAAGCCTAATTTATACACTCATTTAAGGTTAAGTGAGCATGTAAATTAGATATTTTCAAATGGAAACTGCCCCTTAGAAGCATAAACAGCCATTTGCCTATACTAATCTGTGCATACAATTGCTGCAACTATATCTGAAAATTAGGCACAGATTTGAGAGCATCTTTATAAACCAGGTGCTGAATATATAGTTTTGTTGTCATTTATGGGTTAAATACATTTTGCAGCAGTAATACCCCCATGGGGGAAAAAAACAGGTGTCTAATAAGTTTCTTCTACATAACAAATACAAAGTGAAAGGGTTAATTAATTATTTACAAGAATTCTATAGAGTTTGCCCTTTGACACGTATTGCATCCAAGATGCAAAATTTCTGCTTCTAAAAATGCTATATTTATCAGAATTTTTTTTCCCAAAACCCAGCATCTTAAAAACATTTTAATTTTAAAGTATATGAAATGTGAAAAACTGCTTTGGCAGAGCATAAAAGGTCAGTATTAATACAGTCTAATTCTGCCACCTAGTGACAAATCTTACACTGTAAGGTTTTCTAAATACTGGGAACCATATTATGCGTTACTGAAGAATGTAGAGTCAGTGCAGCATGCCATACAGTGCAATGCAAGAGGCTCAAGTTAAGAAGTGACTAGTCTTAAGAAGTTTGATCTCCTGGGGCTTTAGGGGAAGGCAGGTTGTACTGTGAAGGACGGCTTACAACATCAATCCATGGACTGCTTTACAAACAAGCTGCTCTTCTTACAGATTTTATGTTGGTGCCTATTTATATACAGACATGAGCAAAAGGGAAGGGAAGGAGCAGATCCCACAGCCACTGCCCTCTAACCCTAACATCCCTAAGCACTCTTAGCATCATCTTAGCTCCTTACTCCTATAGAGGCAAGTTCTGCACTTTGCTAACTAATCATTATTCAAGTTAGGCACAATGTGGAAGGGTAATAAAGGTACTCAGTGCTCATTTTGTGGGAGTAGGGTATAAAGCCACTTTGTGGGGGATGGGGGGTGACTAGTGGCCCTCTCTCCCACATTTTGCCTATACAGACCATAACCCATGGAAAGAAAAGAGAGGTCATCCCTAATAATATTAAATATATTCTCATGGGAACTGGCCATCTTCTCCGAGATGATTGTACCACTTTGGAGCTGTGAGCCAGCAGGTTGCATGGTAGACTGAGTTTTCTTTTCAGCTATCTGTCAGCCAAGCAGAATCCACACCTCACTCACACACACAATGTGAAATTCTGGCCCCAGTGAAGCCAATGGGAGTTTTGCCATTGACTTCATGGGTGGCCAGGATTTCAACCATTGTCTCTCAACTTCACCTAACATACTGACAGCCATATATAGCAGTTAAGGGGACAATCACTAATTGTGACCAAGGGAAGTGAATGGAAATTAACAGCCATGTAGGTGTTACTCAGTTGCTTCAGGTATGCACCTCTCATGATCAAGCAAGGTGGAGCAGAGTAACAACATACTCTTTTTTTTTACAACAATTGTGGGTAATACGTGGTACTACCTCAAAAATTGTGCTTATATTAAGTAATTTATTTCAAAAGAAATCAGATTTTAAAAATTGAATGAAAAATGTAATAGTTTTCAGAACATAACAAAAACATTGCCATCATAATAAATATTTAGCATTTCTTCTTCACTTTTCATCTTCAAAATGCTTTGCAAGCCATAACTTAAGATAAAACTTAATTAATATTGCACCTACGTATAAATGGTACCATAGGTATGTAATTTGGGGTCTTCTTCTTCAATTGAAATCTTTAGCCATTGCTCTTGAGGTCCTTTTCTTTGTGCTGTATTTTCCAAATCCCAAGAGAGTTGAATGCTGTGATGGGTCACCTCACCTACCACTGGAGGATGTGGTTTTGGGATAGTATGTTTTCCTAAAAAATATTTCAAAATATTATTTCTGTAACAAAGAATGTAAAAAGATCTTCATATGTGCGAAACTGCATTTTAGGTGTTCATTGATTAGTTTTGTTATTCCTATTTTGATTAAGATCTTGCATTTTTCAAATATTTTTGACGTATATCGGATTTACCCAAGAGTACACACTCATGTATAGAGAAGAACACTCTTAAATTTTTTGCATTCCTTTATCTTGCAAGTAAGATCATATTTTAACTCACCACTTGACAGGGAAATAATACATAATTATTGTGCAAAGATGACTTAAAAAACATAATGCTGAGTTGGTGCAGTGGACATATATGTAGTTTGAAGTGTGTACTGACTGTGTTTTAAGTACACTACAATTTATACATAAAAAGAAACTCCAGATGGAGAGTTCTCTACAACATCCAAGATGCCACAAGCTTTGGAACACATTTTAGAAAGCCTATAGTGTTACAGTTTATCAATAGTGAAGTGTCCCAGGTCACAAAACAAAAAAGTCTAGGAATAAAAACATAATAACCAATGAATGAGGCTAAGATTTCAGAAGTTACATACAGTTAGTTAACATTATACTCATTTAAACTAATCAGTGAAAGTCTCCTTATTATATTAAACATCCTTTACACATATAGTCTAAGGAACACAAACTGACTATTTCACATTGTTTATTAAATGTACAAGGGACGAGGTCTCTCATGCTATTTGCAGTGGCTCACAACTGTGAATGCCTATCTCAGGGCAGACTGTCAGAAAACAGGGTAGACACCCCAAGCTGGTGATATTTCATCAAACCAATAACAAATGTGAACTCCTGGGTCGCTATACCAGTCTTACCATGGAGTCACAGACTCTCCAGTCTATCTTGCCAAGCAAACTGAACTTTGTGATAAAAGTTTACTTATATCAAAAATCACACCACATCAGGTTACTCCAAGTCTCAAGAGACAAATCACTTACCCCAGATCTTACACAAAAGACAAAGCAGGTAGCTAATTCTACAGTAACGTAAACGAAGGTTTATTAGCTAAGAAAAGGAAGTGAGCGTTATTGAGAGGTTAAAGCAGGTAAAATACATATATAAAAGTGAGTCACAGTTTGTAATTCCAAATGGTGGCAGTGATGTAATAAACTGCCGGTCTCCAAAAAAAATATTTCAGGGCTACCCAGAATAACTGGGAATCTCTGTCTTCTCATTCAGTTTCTCTGACTTGTTAGAATACAAACAGTCCAGAGATGCAGGATTTTTCCTCGAATCCATATTTAAATTTTTTTCTTACAGAAAGCAAGTTGACAGCGTCTGTACCCACATGGGCTTTTCATTTGATGACAGTGAGTAAGGAAAGCACTTTGAGCCTCTGACCTTCACTCATCACACACCATGGCCACTTGCTTTGAAATCAGCCTTTTTTCTGTTAAAGTTTTTCATTTGCATTTCATAAGGCTTCTTTCTTGTCTGATGATTTATTCAGTTATAGGGATCTTTACAATGTAGATGTTTGCTATTACATTATAACATGACACACAAGTAAAATAATACCTGTAAGATCCATTAGTTTTCATGTAGTTTAAACACTAAATACACTCTTATACTTTGATCTATACTAAAGTGAATTGACCTGAATACTCTCTGGCATGACTTGGTCTGCTAGCCTCACAATGTCAATCATCTCGTCAGCACTATGAGTAAGCAACTGCTGAATAAACCAATACTATTTTTTTCTCAAGTTTTGAGTTTTTCAACTGTGTAAAGGTAGGTTCTTGTCCTTAAGAGAGACTAGCTGCAGGAGGAAGGGGGTGGAAGAGGTGGTGGCCTGAGACTATCTTTGCTCTGGCCTACACTGGGGGCGAGGGGGGAGGGATCAATCTAAATTACGCAACTTCAGCTACATGAATAACATAGCTGATGTCATCGTACTTAGATCTAATCACTGTGGTGTCTTCACTGTGGTGAGTCGACTGCTGATGTTCCTGCATCGACTCTGCCTGTGCCTTTCAGCCTGGTGGAGTACAGTTGTTGACGGAGAGCATGCGGGGGTCAATTTATCATGTCTAGTGTAGACGCGATAAATCAGCCCCTGTTGGATTGACCGCTGGCTGCCGATCTGGGAGGTAGTATAGACATACCCTCAGTCATAGATCTCAACCTGGCCCAACTGTAGGAAGCAATATATAGCAAAGAACCAAAGATACACAAACCTTATTTATGCAGGAAACTTAAAAATTATGCGGGATTCATTTCTTTAGTGTAAATGACTGCCACCTGTTTCAAAATTATTTGGTTTTGATGTAGATAATTTCCAAAGATAAAGATGAGGGGACACTAAATTTGTGCAGATCTTAGGTGACCCTGGATCTAAAATGAGTGACATCCCTTGAAACGAGGAACATCTGAGAAGTAAGGACCTGGTACCTGAGACTAAAAATACAATTAAAACTGGTTCAAGTCCTTGCCTCTGACTACCAGCAGTCACTGCTCCAGTGCTGCTAAGCAACCAGAGAATTCCAGGTATACTTTCATTGCCCTTCTCATTGCTTTCCATAAGCCAGAGGCAACTACAAACAGCAGCAGCTTCAGCTAGCCTTCACATTAAAGGTACTGTAATCCTGTCACGTATCCCACAATGTGGAGAACAACAATGAAATTCCTCAGGGAAATGGGAGAAAAGAGGGAACTGTTAAACCCCATGTAGAGGCAGAAAGAGGACAACAAGACTCAGAGAGGGGAGGAAGTTGAGAAACTGGGAGAGAAGATGAACCTTATACTAGGGACAGGCAAAAATAAAAGGGTACCCAGCAAAGGTGGCAGAAGAAGAGTGGAAAGAGGGAAAAACTATACTGAGGGATAATTTGGGAAAGGGAGGAGGGGATTAGTGCCCCCATAAAGTTGCCAAAATGAGGGAGCAAAGTTATTGCCTGCTGCAATCACACTAGATAGGATAGCAGGTTGCTAGATTTTTTCCCCCAGTGAGTTGCAGCCTAAACGGGGAAAGGTGATTTTGTGGGAGAAGATCACAAAATATTAGGGAGAAATCTATGGATTCAGATTCACATTTTGAAATGTTTACTTTATCTTAGAACTTCTGAAGTTCTCCCATCAATAGTTTTACATGCGCTATATGATTTTAATTTTAATTTGATTTTAATTTTGGGCTAGCTTCATAAAGATATATGCCTAAACCAGGGATCGGCAACGTTTCAGAAGTAGTGTACCAAATCTTCATTTATTCACTCTACTTTAAGGTTTTGCGTGCCAGTAATACATTTTAACATTTTTAGAAGGTCTCTTTCTATAAGTCTATAATATATAACTAAACTATTGCAGTATATAAAGTAAATAAGGCTTTTAAAATGTTTAAGAAGCTTCATTTAAAATTAAATTAAAATGCAGAGGCCCCTGGACTGGTGGCCAGGACCCAGGCAGAATGAGTGCCACTGAAAATCAGCTTGCGTGCCGCCTTCGGCACCCATGCCATAGGTTGCCTACCCCTGGCCTAAACTGTTGAATCAATATGTCATATGCAATGTATTTATTTACAGCCAGTCTGGTACAGACTGACATATTGACCAAACAATAAATGATTCACTGCCTTTGTAAACCCCAAACTCTTAAATCACCTTCCACTGTTTGTACAGAGCTCAAATAAACAAATTAGTGCAAACACTGTGGAAGTTATTCTCCAAAGGAAAATATAAGCAAAGACAAGCTTTAAGGCTGAAAAGTGGTTTTGCTGAGTAAGATGAGCCATGCAAACCTTTTTTCTTGGAAAATGAACAAACAGAAATTTAATGTGAAAAGCAATAAGTCACTAGATAATTATATCCCCTAATCTTGTGTTTGGCCTGACCATAATTTATTTTTTGGTGACCCCCCCCCATTTTTTCTCATATGTATTTCTACTGTATTTCTAATATACCACTACCTCGATATAATGCCACCTGATATAACACAAATTTGGATACAACACGGTAAAGCAGTGCTCCAGGGGGAGAGGGGGAAGGGCAGGCCTGCACACTCCAATGGATGAAAGCAGGTTCAATATAACACGGTTTCACCTATAACGCGGTAAGATTTTTTGGCTCCCAAGGACAGTGTTATATCGAGGTAGGTAGAGGTGTATGTGGATGATATGGCCTGTGTAGTCCATAAATTGTATTAATGGTTATTTAGATGGCACTGACAAAAGTGAACATATGATATACCACTAACTGTGAGTTAGCATTTGTAATTTTTTTTAAACTGTGCATGCGCGCGCACACACACAAACAAAAGTGTTAAATTACTAACTTACAAAAGTATAAACAATGACACAGTCCTAAAGAAACCACAACTGGTGATACATTGATATATGTGTGGTGACAGTCTTCCTGACATGTTGATTGTACATTGAGTATATATTGAAGTTTTGAGATGTCAGTCTCTTAATATATTTATTAAGGTTTATAATAAATAATAATTAGAGATATACCAATCTCCTAGAACGGACCTTGAAAGGTCATTGAGTCCAGCCCCCTGCCTTCACTAGCAGGACCAATTTTTGCCCCAGATCCCTAAGTGGCCCCCTCAAGGATTGAACTCACAACCTAGGGTTTAGCAGGCCAATGCTCAAACCACTGACCTATCCCTCCCCTCTTTAGGCATCCTTTATAGTCTTATCTTACACTCCTTTTTGGAGTTAATTTTTTTTGGTTTTGGGCTTGGATTTTTACCAATTAACTGGTCACAACACCAGGAGAAAATGAAAATGAAAAGCAGGTTATTCACACTTTACCACAGTTGTAGAGTTACAGCTGCTGTGCAGACTGTGTAAAAATGTCAACCTTAGTGCTATAATAAATTTTATTAGGAGAACAGAAATAAATGTGGTGGTTGACTGGAAAAAGGCTAATGGAGTGCCCATCTTTTAAAAGCGGGAGGAGAAGGATCTGGGAAATTCCAGGCGAGTCAGCCTCACCTCAGTCCCTGGAAAAATCATGAAGCAGGTCCTTAAGGAATCAATTTTGAAGCACTTTGAGGAGAAGAAAGTGATTAGGAACAGACAGTATGGGTTCACCAAGGGCAAGTCACGCCCGACTAACCTAATTGCCTTCTATGATGAGATAACTGGCTCTGTGGATGAGGGGAAAGCAGTGGACATGTTATTCCTTGACTTTAGTAAAGCTTTTGATACGGTCTCCCACAGTATTCTTGCCAGCAAGCTGAAGTATGGGCTGAATGAATGCACTATGAGGTGGATAGAAAGCTGGCTAGAACGTCGGGGTCAACGGGTAGTAATCAATGGCTCCATGTCTAGTTGGCAGCCAGTTTCAAACAGAGTGCCCCAAGGGTCGGTCCTGGGGCCAGTTTTGTTCAACATCTTCATTAATGATCTAGATCGCGGTAGGCAATTCTATGTGCAAGGGCGCTGAGGCGGCACGCAGCTGATTTTCAGTGGCACGCACACTACTCTGGGTCCTGGCCACCAGTCCGAGGGCTCTGCATTTTAATTAATTTTAAATGAAGATTCTTAAACATTTTAAAAGCCTTACTTACTTTACATACTGCAATAGTTTAGTTATATATTATAGACTTATAGAAAGAGACCTTTAAACATGTTAAAAGTATTACTGGCATGCAAAACCTTAAAGTAGGTAATATAAATGAAGATTTGGACACTACTTCTGAAATGTTGCCGATCCCTGATCTAGATAATGTGTGGATTGCACCCCTCAGCAAGTTTGCAGACACCGAACTGGAGGAGTGGTAGATACGCTGGAGGGTAGGGATAGGATACAGGGGACCCTAGAACAACTAGCGGATTGTGCCAAAAAATCTGATGGGTTCAACAAGGACAAGTGCAGAAGTCCTGCACTCAGGACAGAGGAATCCCATGCACTGCTACAGACTAGGGACCGAATGGCTAGGCAGCAGTTCTGCAGAAAAGGACCTAGGGGTTACAGTGGAAGAGAAGCTGGATATGAGTCAACAGTGTGTCTTTGTTGCCAAGAAGGCTAACAGCATTTTGGGCTATATAAGTAATAGCATTGTCAGCAGATCGAGGGACATGATCCTTCCCCTCTATTTGGCGTTGATGAGGCCTCATCTGGAGTACTGTGTCCAGTTTGGTGCCCCACACTACAAGAAGGATGTTGAAAAATTGGAAAGAGTCCAGTGCAGGGCAACGAAAATGATCAGTGGGCTGGAGCACATGACTTATGAGAACAGGTTGAGGGAAGTGGGCTTATTTAGTTTGCAGAAGAGAAGAATGAGGAGGGATTTGATAGCTGCTTTCAACTACCTGTAGTTAACAAGTTTTGTCTCTGGAGAGACCATAGTTGGATGTCCAATATGTCCTCCAGTTTCCTGGGGACAGGGGGGAAGATATATATCGGCTCACCAGCTCTGAGCAGGAGGAGCTCAGCCCTGGAGACATCCTTGTGGGGCCAGGCAGTAGTTTCCCCAGGAAGTGAAATTAGGGGAGGTGTTCGAATTTACAGGGGGGGTGTCAGGATCGATGAGATGTATAAAAGAGATATGAATAAAGTAAATGTTTTGTTAGGATAATGCAAATTTAACACAAGGATAATGCAAGTTACACCAAAACACATAACAGGTCTAGATTTCTAAAAAAATATAATTAAAACAAATGTATTTAATTTAAATTGACTTTTGAAAAGTAAACCGTCATGGGATAAGAGGGAAGTCCTCTCATGGATCAGTAACCGGTTAAAAGATAGGAAACAAAGGGTAGGAATAAATTATCAGTTTTCAGCATAGAGAGAGATAAATAGTGGTATCCCTGAGTGGTCAGTACAGAAGGTGCTGCTCCAGGCCAATGGGTGCTGCTCCAGGCATCACAGGCCAAGGGACATACTGGCCACCGCTTGCAGCAGTTCCCATTGGCGATCGGCCAGACCTGCAAACAGGGCAGGTAAAGAAACCGGCCCGCCGGGAGCTTTCCCTACACAAGTAGCAGCCCCAATTTGAGAAACGCTGACTTAGAAATGGTGTTTGTTGAAGTGGCAAAAATGTTTTTTGTCTGCAGTAACTTCTGCTGCTGTAGAAAGAATATTTTCATCATTTGGACTACATAACTCTAATTTGAAAAACCAATGAGAAGTCAGAATAAGTCCACTGACTTCCAATTTGTTTCCACTTGTCTGTAACTGCAGCGTCACCTTTGCCTTTCAAGCTCTGTGAATGAAATCCTGGCTCCATTGAAATGAATGGCTAAATGCCCACTGACTTCAGCAGGGTCAGAATTCCATATTCCATTTCCTCCCAAAACTTCTGGGTCTGCAAACCTAACATCACTTCTCTGTGCCTCTAAGCAAGTATGCAAGTGCGTCACTGCTGCCTCTGTTGAAATCCTCATCTATGCTACACTCCTATCTCTGACTGTTACCAGTCCCTTTCATATTTTCTTGCCTCCCTCCGCGCCTCCTCCCTCCGCAATTCCTAGCAAGCCAAATTCTAGCATGAGAAACTCTTCTTCCTACAAGTGAGAAGACAGAAGCAGGATCACATTACCCCACACAATTCAACTGGCTCCCCATTTATTTCAGGATCCTTTTCAAAATTGCCACCTTTGTTAAGCTTTGGCTTTATTCAGCTGAGCTCACACATCTGGTGTTTGTCTACTCATCTACCATTACCCGTCTCACTGTCCCATCAGACAGACATTCTAGTCCCCACCCAACCTTCTCATCTGCAACTTCTTCCATCTGGAACAGACTGTCCTAACACTGTCTAACTGATTCTCCATCTAATTTCAAATCTCAGCCAAAAATATATCTTTTTTCCCTTGCCTACTGAGTACTTCAATTTCTCTGTCCTGCTGTTCGTTAATCTCTGTAGTTGGGTTAACATTCTAAAATGTTTGGGAAGCAGTACATATGAATCAATGACTAAATAAAAACTCAGTTATATTACATTACTGACTAAGGAATAGAAAAAGGAGGTCTTGTATTTTCTAACATAAACAGAACAGGCAACAGATTTACCAGGGGCCCACTCCATCTTTCTATCATCAATCATCTCAACATGTAGATATTTAGACAGTACTAACAGCCATTCTACAGTCCGACTTTGAAATTCTACTCAACCGAGACAAAAATTTTGTGACAGACAAATCTTCATCACAGTGGTAAAGCGTGGGGAAACACATCTGGTGCCTCGGCAGCCAATTTGCATGACACTGCTATATGGCTGCCACAGTGCAATTTATAGGATTTTGGCTTATTTAATGAAATAGACAACTGACACATACGTGTGTTATGAACACTATTGTGATAGTACAGAGATATAGGACAAACAAGATGATCAGTCAACATTTTGAGGGTTTTTTTTTAAATCATGTAAATTATTAAAATTCCATAGACTAGTGACCATTTGAAACAGGTGGATAGCATTCTTTCCACTAATATATCTAAAATACATTCAAAGAATAGCAATATTCTAATAGAAATATTTTAATAATTAACAAAACATAATGCAGAAAATTACATACTTGAAATTATAGCTTTTGTATATTGCTATACAACTTATATAGTGGAAATGCAGTTTGTGCCTCACCATTCAACCCGACACATTGTTACAATACGTGCTTATGTAGTTACAACATACATGCAGTGAAATCCTGGCTTCACTGCAAAACTCCCATTGGCAAAACTCCCACCAACCTCAAAGGGGCAGGATTTCACTCATAATATTTACATACTGTTTGCAGGCCAAATATCAGGACAAAACTCCATCATTTTCATAAAATTGTAACAAACAAGAAAAAGATTAAAATGGCAAAGGAGACTATTACAATGCCCTTTTTCAGACTATACAGTAACAATGCTCCATATATGTTAATTTTTTTTAAACTTTAAAGGTTGCACTCACAGAACCCAATAGTCTTTGATACAGCTTTATCTATTTTATTACAAATATGAATTATTTCTGTCACTGTTCTATGTAGAAAAGAAAACAAGGAGATTTTTAGCTCTCTGGAATACATGAATCCAAAGTCACTGAAAGGCTTTGAACTGGGGGTTTACTATAGGATTTACACCAATCTGTCACCAGGCTCCATTTTGCATTCTCTGGCTCATTCAGGCATTGAAAGATGGACCTCCAGTGTCTGAGGCCTCTTTAAAGAGTTTCAATGCCATTGTCCCTTCTCTCACTTCTTTTACAAACACAAACACACCCTCCTTACATCCCCAGTTCCCTCTGACGCTCCACTATCTCACCCCCCACCAGCACCATTTTCTCTCTCGGAGGTCCCATGCATCTCCAGTGCAAACTGCCATCCCACTACTAAACCACCACGAGCACACTCCTCTCGCCACTGGGGTCACATTCCCAGTACCTCCTGTCATCCCACTACTCGACCCATTTCTACTACCCCCTCCTTTCTCCAAGGTCAATCCTCAGCAGCTTCTGCCATCCCACTACTTCACCCCTGACAGCCCCCTCCATCTCTCTCCAGCATCCCCTACCTACTACCCCACTACTTCACCCTCTGACAGTCCCCACCCCGTCCTGGGCCACACCACAGCACCCCCTGCTATCCCAATAGTCCACGCCCTTGCACACCCTCCCCTCTCCAGGGTCACATCCCCAGCGCACCCTGCCATCCCACTACTTCAACCACAGCCAGCATCCATCCTCTCTGCCAGGGTTACATCCCCAGTATTTCCTGCCATCCCACTACCCCACATCCTTGCTACAACCCACCTCCTCAGCGCTCCCTGTCATCCCACTACTTCACCTCTGCAGCCCCCCATCACCCCCCGCCATCCCACTACTTCGCCTCTGCCAGCCCCCTCCAGGTCACTCCACAGCACACCCCACAGCACAACC
The DNA here is from genome assembly GCF_003597395.2 of Chelonoidis abingdonii. Lineage (NCBI taxonomy): Eukaryota > Metazoa > Chordata > Testudines > Testudinidae > Chelonoidis > Chelonoidis abingdonii. The sequence continues at coordinate 44,247,938 of NC_133783.1, forward strand.
CGCCACCCCCCTACTTCGCCTCTGCCAGCCCCCTCCAGGTCACTCCACAGCACACCCCGCAGCACAACCCGCCACCCCCCTACTTCGCCTCTGCCAGTCCCCTCCAGGTCACTCCGCAGCACACCCCGCC
>NC_133783.1:44248671-44263042 GCF_003597395.2 Chelonoidis abingdonii
CCCCTCCCCAGCGTCCCCTCTTCCACGGGCCGTTGTCCCGGCTTTTCCTCTCAGGGCTCGCTCACCCTTGCTCGACTCCATGGAGAGCGGGCGGCGCCTACCACACGATGTCTTACACCGCCTCTCTTCACCTCTGGGCGGAGCCCGGCGTGGCGTCCCGTCCCCAAGGCAACGCTGAGCGGGGGCTGGTCGGCCCACAGCTAAACGGAGACAGGCCCAGAGGGCTCCTCAAACATCGACGGCCCGCGGCAGCGCCCCTGCCCCGCGGCTTGGCCCGCCGAAAGAGGGAAGGCGATAAACGGCTTAACGCCTGGTATCCCTCCGTCAGAGGCTTCTAGAACGGAACTTCCAGGCTTCCTGAACCACCCACTGTATATCCATGCGCCAGGAGCCCCCAAAAAGCCATCACCCACCGTGGGATTCTATCATAGAGCCCCCATCAACCAGCAGTGCCCTAGCCCCAACCCACATACTTCATCTGTCCTCAGGTCCCCTTTACCTGCTCTGAATGTGTTTGCTAATGGTCTCAAGGCCCGGGCCAGTCCTCTGTCCCTCCACTCCTCCTTGATGAAGGGTTACTTAGTAGCTATGGGCCCTGTGGGTCCAGTTGGTAACACCTGTTGGGTGCAGGATCTCAGTGACTCTGACAGGAGGTGGTTGCTCCCTGTGGAGAGATTCAGTGTCCCTGATGTTCCTGGGAAAGGCTAAGCAGAGGGTGTGGGAGTCAAGGGGTTGCTTGCTGCCGCAGAAGGAACGCACAGTGGGTAAGGGCTGTAGTTGTTTACAATAGAAATATACTAATGGGTGAAGGGGTTGTGTGGCTTTTGGCAGCAGATATAAAGTGGGAGAGGGGAAGCAGGGATTGTGTGGCTCTTGGTGGAGGGAGTGGCTGGTGGCTCCTGCTAGAACAGCATTTCTCAAAACGCAGCCACCAGGGACCTTTCTTGCAGCCAAAATCTTCTGGGCGGTGATGGGGAGGAAGCAGCAGCTCCTCCCGCAGGGCTGCCAGCAGAGGTTCGGCCCTGCCCCCCCCCCCCAAGCCACAATTTCACAAACACCAGAGGAGTGGGCAGCTGGTGTGACTTCCCCACCTTCCTGGGGGTGATGGGGCTCACACTTCCAGCTTCAGCCCTGGGGTGGTGGGTGGCAGGCTCCAGCTCTGGGGCTTCAGGCTCCGGCTGCATGCCAGTGAGTGCTGGCCCTGGCTTCCATTGTCCCTGGCCCCTACTGCCTTCCCATCCAGGGCTTAATTTGTCATCCAGCTTGCTGAGGCTGAGTAAATCTGCTCTGGAAAGTGATATTTGTAAGTTTGTTAATATCACTTTTCAATTCCTCCCAGCTAGCTAGCAAGTCTGCGTCTGTGAAAAGTGATATAACACACAAATATCACTTTTCACAGCAGCAGACTTAGAAGCTAGCAAGTCTAATTTAAAAAAACAACCAAAAAAAGCAAAAGAAACAACATCAAAAGACAAGAACATGAAAAGCACCTTATTTGTGTTTCTGTTCTGTGTAGGTCCAGAAAAGAATAGAGACAACAGTACATTGTTTTTATTATTGAGTTTGCAACAAAAAAAAACCCCTTCCATGAATAAATGACAATGATTTGGATAGGTATATGTGCATATTTATTTGTTTTTCCTAAAATTAATTAATTATTTTAGGAAAAATTGTCAGAGTGGCCACCTGCAAGAGTTGGTGGCTGCACTCTGAGGCCATCAAAAAAATTGTTGTGAGAACTCCTGTGCTAGAAGGATAGATGGAGCTGAGGAGGAAACCCTGTCTCTTGGCAGAGGAATACCTACTGGGTGAGATGACGTAGGTGGATCCTAGTACAAGGCTCTGTGGTGGCTGAGGGAAGTACTATAGCCCCTGGAGGAGGGATACTTGCTGAATGAAGTGGAGTACATAGATTCTAGTGCAATGGTCTATGGGTCAGAAGGGCACCGTGGCTCCTGGCAGAGGAATGACTGTATCTGTAAAGAAAGCTAAATTTTGTTCATCTCTGACCATTTTGGATTAAGAAAGCGTGTGCATGCCACAACATAATGTGGATCAAAACTTTGTTTTTAATGAAGCTTAAGATGTATTTTTACTGAGATGACTGTAGTATACAAAATTATTTAAGAAGGGGAGGAAGAATGGGAGGATGGATCCTCAACTAATGAATTCATTAGGAGCTGAGAGAGCTGAGCAACTACTAAAGTTGGATCTTTAGTTAACACATAACGCAGATATCTCAAAAAAATTGCTCAAATAGATTTTTCTAAAACAAGTCTGGAAACCGTTATTAATATGTAGCAATTTGAAAAAGAGTGCTATCTTGTACTTGAAGAACTCTGTGTCGCCTTGAAAGCTTGTCTCTCTCACGAACAGAAATTAATCCAATAAAGATATTACCTCATCTCACTTTGTCTCGAATATTCTGGAACCAATATTGCTACAACACTACTTCAGGTATCAGTAGATAGAATTTAGCCTCATAGTCACACTGTTTCTTTCTTTCTAAAATGTTAGAAATTCCCTCTACATTTTCTCTCTCCAAAACTAATGCCTGGAAAGATGTGCTTTCTCTGAACTTAACAGCATAAATGATGTGGACATTGGTAGCATACCATACCAAGCAGCAGGAGTTTCCTTTTCTTGTCAAGAGTTCCCATTTCCCCTGGTGAGTAGGAGGGAGAAGTGCTGATGTCACAAAGATGTTTCTCTGTACTCCATAAGGCACACCTGGAGGCTACATTAATTTTTCCCTCCTATTGTCAGGTCTGCTGATGCTTTCTCACGGTCTTCACTCTGGGTAAATGTCCCTTCTGGGGTTTACCAGGATTTATAGACTGCTGAAGCTGTATACTTCCTTTTTCAGAACGCTAAGGACTTGTCTGCACTAAAAAGTTTGCCACCTCAGTTATACTGTCATGCCTAGTTTATACAAGTATAAATTACTAGTCTGCTACAAACTATACCCCTATAGTGTGGATGCATTTATACCAGTATAAAAGTGCTTATACCAGTATAGCTTATTCCAGTTCAAGAAGCAAAATAAGTTAAACCAATATAACTGGGTCCACAGAAGGGCTTATACTGGTATAACTGTACTGATAAAAAAAATCAGCCCCCCTAACCTGCATAGTTATACCAGGACAACATTACAAACATAGAACAGGCCTAATTCAGGGCATCAGGGTCCAACTGCAGCTGTCCCACCTCTCACTATTGTTTCTCAGTCAGACCGTTTTTCCATGGGGATCTTCTAGAACATTTTCCAAAATGGGCCTAAAACTCATACTGCTGCTAACTGAACACCTGGGGACAGGTGCTAGTACACCACATCACTGCATGTAGTCTCATTTTGAGACCTGTTTTATTTAACATATATTTACTTAAACATATCAAAACATATACACATAGTGCATACTAATAAATATGTTATACAACAAGCTGTTTGATCTTCCTGTTTCAGTGATTTTCTCAGATCACTGGTATATTGTATAATGGGGACCAGTGAGGAAACTATACCATACTGCAAAAGTCTCATTTCCAATTTGGGAGGAAACTCAAAGTACCTCTCAGTGGCTGAGGTGATGTTATTTGCCCTACAGTATATATTTTGAGGATATACTATGTTTGAACTCTCTCTAAGAAGTAAGTGGCCATGCTGTGCTCAGGCTGTGCCCACTCAAGTGGCCCATCTGTATTTGGCTGTACAGCCCAGGACTCTGTGGAGCCACATCAACACTAGGACATTGACCCATTCTTGGCAACCATTGTCATCAACAGGTTCCTTCTGAACTGGTGTGGAAGTGGATAGTGTGCATGGTACAAAACTATTTTTAGCATTATTGCAGAAAGTGGTTGGTGGCCCATACCCCGATTGGGGTGACGGGCATGAGTGAGTGAGTGTGCAGAAAGTATGATGGAATAGTGATGTAATAAGCTTTTGGTAACATTGCTAAAATGTTGTTGCCCCATCTACATGAGCAGTCAAACTATTGTCAGCATGGGTTCAAGGTAAAATCTGTTGCTGACAACCACTGTTAGTAATGGTCAGTGTCCAAGTGTAAATGGACCTTTAGAGTAGACAGAGGAGTTGAAATCTGTAGGAACTGTGACATATTTGAACTTATTGGAAGCCCCTGTACCGAAAGCTTTTGCTGGAAATCTGTTCACTGAATGCACAGAAATATTCTTATTTTAATATTCTTAAAATCTGTTTTTTTGTAAGCCCATGGTGCATTAAAGTTCTTCATTAAGGGTTCCTTAAATAAATTTAATGAAATGTCTCTGATCTCTCCCTTTTGGGATAAGACTATGAAAGGAAAGAATGGGGCAATTTGAGACAGCTTTCCCTGTGGAAAAGTTCCTGATGAAATGTGCTTATATCTGAATGCTTGTTAAATATACTTCTCATACATGAGGGAAATACAATTGCTATGTCATAAAAAAGAATCTGTAGAGATTTAACTCCATTGCATATGCAGTGTTCATTGTACATAGCCATTATGTCATGGCTAACGTTTTAGCACCAAAGCCCTCCAAAAATACGGAACAAGGGAGTGAAGAGGCGTATCTACAAGGGAGTAGGATTTAATGAGAAGAATGTGTTACAATGAAAACCGATAGAAAGATAATGAAAGAAGTGGGAGAAAATGAAGATCTGAACAAAAGGAAGAAAAGGATATAAAAATTGCTTAATGGATACAACTGCAGACAATTTCATTAGTAGCCGTAATTTAGGAATGGATACTGTGGTTTTCAAAAATGAAATGCCAAGCGTGAAGATTCGCAGATCCTTTCCTCCAAAGAATATGCCCATTTCAAAGAGAATAAACTAAAACATTTGATTACAAAGTATAAAAAAGATATACTCTCTTAGATAGCATTTGTTTTCTAAAATACACTGGTAACAAATAACTGTTGTCTGGCTAAGTTAAAAGAAACATTTTGGGATCAGAGAGCTCACACATAGGGCCTAATCCAAAGCCCAGTGCCATCAATGGAAGTGGCCCAATGAAGATTTTGGATCAAGCACATCAGGAGAAGTATTTGTTAGCAGTGTAAAGTTATTTTTTTTAAAATCAACTTTTAAATAATCCATAACACTTTTTGAAAAAAATCAGAGATGGTGAACCCGAGATATGTCTATGCAACACACTTAGCCTAAGTCTGTGGGACTAGGGCTTGTGGATTCATGTTTCCAAGCCCACACTTGAGCATACACACTGCAATAGAAACTCAGGCCTCACAACTGTGAATGCATGTCCATAGTGCACTATGCAGACCCAATTCAAAACTTCAGCTTCTGTGGTTGTGTACTATTGTACTCCAGGATTCCTATTACCCCTGGCATCTGAAACTGCTCTGTTGCTTTCTCCATACTGGGTTATGGGAGAATGTGGTTTGTCTGTTCGTCCTGCAGGAGTTGACTGGAAGAATTTTGGGTTGTTTTAGGTCATGAACAGATCCAGCTGAGCCATTTTATTTCCTCACACTCTCTGCAGCCAGAGCCAACAGGGATCCTGCCCTGGTGGAAGAATTTCTCTATCGCATGCTGTCAGTCCTGTTTCGAGCACAGGCAGAACATCTGCAAGACACTGGTGGACATTTCAGCAGCAGTTTTTGACTTGCTGAACACAACTCTCAGTGGGGCATTCTAACATGCCAGCTGCAAACCAGTTGATACTGCTCATGTCTGTTGCCCTAGCTGCAGATTGCCCCTTTATAGATCAGCGCTTCCGGAGTGGGGGCCACAAGCACAGACTTGTGGGGATCACAGTGTCATGCGCTCCTGAGATGACCAGCAGGAGGTCCAGAACTTTCACAAGAAGCAGCAGACATTTTTGGAGTTTGGGGATCAGCTTGCCCCTATCCTCCAGCTCCAGGACACCCACATGAGGGCAATCGTGCTGTGCCAGAAGTGAGCTGCTATAGCCATCTGTAAGCTGACTACCCCAAACTTCTACAGATCTGTGTCTAACCAGTTTCTAGTTGGCAAATCAACTGTGTGGGATGTTGTGGCAGAGGTTTGTGAGGTGATCAGAACTGTTATTTACTTGAAGATGGGGGGCATAATAAATGAGTCTGAAATAACTGCTGGTTTTCACATAATAGACTCTCCAGGCTACACAGGACCATTGATGGGACTCATATGCCTGTAGTTGGCCCTCCAAAAGGAGAACATAGGCCACAATGGATACCACTCTACCGTTATGCAGGTCCTGGTTGACCACAAAGGCAGATTCATGGACACTAACGTGGGATGCACTGGCAGGGTGCATGATTCCAAGGTGTTTTGGAGATCAGGACTTTACCTTCATAGAGAGGCTGGGACATTATTCCCATCAAATGGCATTGTTATAAATGGAGTCAGTGTCCCCACTGTTTAGGGTGACCAGATAGCAAGTATGAAAAATTGGGACGGGGGTGGATGGTAATAGGCACCTATATAAGACAAAGTCCCTAATATTGGGACTGTCCCTATAAAATCAGGACATCTGGTCACCCTACCACCTTTATTGTATAGGTACCCACTTATCCCCTGTTCCCATGGCTTATGAAACTGTACCCTGATTTCAGAGGACCTGCCAAAAGAAGGTTCAGCTACACACTCAGTTGCTGTAGGACGGTGGTAGAATGTGTATTTGACAGAATGAAATCCTACTGGCACTATTTTCAAAACTATTTGGATGCCAGTGTCATTAACACAGTCTGCATTATTGGGGCTTGCTTTGCTCTGCACAATTCCTGCAAGGAAAGGGAGGGAACCTTTTCACCAGACGTGGACTCGGAACCCTGCTGGATATCTGAACTGGTACACAGAGCCAGACAACACACCTGTCCAGACTGGTGCTAGATCCAGACACAAATCAGGGATGCTTTGGGAGTCCACATAATGAATTTGCACAATCTCATGCATGAGGAGGAATGAAATGGCGTATGAGGTTATTCTGTGTGAGAGATCTTTGTAAATGTGTTGGTATTGTGCATGAAATCTGTAAACACTTTCATGAAACATATGGGGATATGTTACGTATTTTACCCATGCTGGCAATGTACTGCCGTTTACAGTTTCTGGAATACTGTGATAACAGTTGGCAAATTTTTATTCTGAAAGGTTGACATTTGGCATGGGATGACCTTCATTAAAGTTGGTGCCACTTTGATGATTACGTATAATAAAATTTGTTATTGTACCCTTATGTGCAAATCCAACATTTTATTTTACAGAGGTAATTATATACTGTAATAACCAATAATGCATACCAGCTGCCATCATGGCATGCAGTACAATAATATAAACTAACTTGGTCAGAAAAAAAAAAAAAAAAAAAAAACAGTCAAAGCTCCATATTGTTCTCGGCCTTGCTGGCAAGTTTTGCACATACAGGCCATACCTGGACCGGAATGAATTAACACACAGGCTACATTTGTCCATTCCATGTACTAGAGTTTGCCTGTGAGATGCTCCAGCCACCCTCTGAGTTGTCCAAAGAATGGATGCTCTGCAGGACTTGATAGTGATAAGGGGACTAAGGTCCTGATTTAGGAGCAGGAGATGAAGATTGCACTGGAGCCTGCAGTCTGGTAGCCATCAGGACCAGTAAGAGGAGAGACACAATATAGCACAATCTCACTGATCCATGTCCCCATAATTTATCACAAAAAGCTCTCCCTGGTTCTCAACAAAGATTTAATAGCACAAACTGTAGAAAGTACCCACATATCAACATTAAGTCTACAAAATAAATATACTACATATTTACAAGTGTGCTACAAAATATTACCATAAACGTTTACAATACAACATATAAACATAGTTCAAGCCAGGAGCAAAACTTGCATTGAGATCAAAGTGAACAGGCTCTAATTTGTCTTTCATCTGCAATGGATCTTCCATTCATTTATTCAAACTAATAAGGTTCTGTTCTATACTAATATAAAAGGATATCCCGTAATATTTCTGAGCCTAGTATAAAAATGGCCATCTTGCTAAAAAATTAAATGACTTAAGGAATTAGTAAAGGAAGAGAATGTAAACTGATTGTCACCTTGTTTTATTAAAGGCTTAACAGTCATAACAATTATTATTTAATTAATATTTAATTTTCAAATATATTTCTGGCTTTTTAAACTATTATTCAAGAGATCTGGAAACTTGTTTAAACTGACTGTCGCCTATTAATGATAGTTTTTTTTTTAATTTATTTATTTGCCACGGCACAACCTGAATTTCAACTTTGAATGAGCAACAAGAAAATATGTTGATCCCAAAACTTAAATTGTAGCCAGGGTCTACGCTGAGCTTGAGGGGAGGGAGTGCTGGCTGCTGCAACTAAACAAATGAAAAGCCAATGTGACACCAAAGCATTTTTTTCCTCTCAAGGACAAGCTACTGATCTCTAGTGCATGACTGTTGGATGTGTCCAACTTTATGCTGAAAATGAAAACTGAGTTCTAGGAGTCCTTGTACATGTCACAGTTACATCCCATAACATTTCAGGGAGAGCACAACATACAGAATTAGCCATGTCTCTGTGATGTGCAGTTTGCAGCACAGCGGTCTGAGATGCAGCAGTGGAAAGTATTTCGCAAAGCTGAAGTGTGGGCAGACAAATTATCTGTTCCTTCTGTCATTCAAAGATGCTTCTCAGAGGGAGATCAGCATTTGTCTTCCCCCTGAGACTGGACGACTTGGTCAGTCATTGCATCCAAGAGTTTTAAGTACCTGTCAGCCAGTGCTTAATTTTTAATGAAAGAGGTGCTGGGCCTCAAGCAATGATTTACTTTCATAACTGATGCGGCAAGTCCAGAGGTGCCGGGGCTCAGCCCTGGCAATACCTGGCACAAATTAAGCACTGCAGTCAGCAGTCTGTTTGGTGGGCAGCATGCAACTAAACTTGTCTGGACTGGGTTTTGTATGTTTAAGGCTGCTAGATAATATGATATTTTCTAGCTTGCTTCAGGTGGATTTCCACACTGCCATTGTCACGTAGTTTATGACTTTTCAACAAGAGGGCCACCTCCAGAATTAGAATTTTACAAATATTATTATTTACTGTTTGTTCGACAATAGTGCTTAGAGGACCTGGTCAAGATCAGGGCCTCTATTGTGCTATTATAAGTTTATTCAAATGACAAATATTTTATACATTGTGCACTGTTAGGTTGTTGAACTGAGTCAAATGAGTGCTAGTACCTGGAGCTATTTAAAGTTCTTATTTTGTCTTTCTGTTGAATTTCTGGTTGTCTTGAAATATTACAATTGACATATCTGTCCTCCTTCTTCAAGAAATATATTTGAGATTTCAGAACTAAATAGACCAAAGGCTGTAAAAGGTCTCACATATTTAATAAATATTTTAATATATATAAAACCTTTCCTCCTTTGACTTTCTAAAGGGCTGCAAAATAGTATTAATTAAAAGGTTTTCTGAATACTTGTCCTGAAACTGAAAGCTTTATTATTGTATGATATTTTCATATGGCAGTTGTATCACAGGTGAACCCTCTCAGCTTTTTCACAATTTTTTTCTACATCCATTATAATTAAGGCTGCGAATTTGTCAAGGAGGTCATGAAAGTCATGGATTCCATGACTTTCTGGGACCTCCGTGACTTCTGCAGTGACTGGTGCGCCTGGCCCCTAGGCAGCTCAGGCAGCCCCTGCACCAGTTGCATCAGCTGCTGCTGGGGCAGTCTCAGGCCACCACCACCACTTCGCCCTCAGCAGCAGCAAAGTTTGGGTGTGGGAGAAGGCAGGGGATTGGGGCATGAGAGGAGTGAGGTGGGCGCTGGGAGGTGCTTACCTAGGGGGCTCCCTGGAAGTGGCAACATCCCCCTTGCTCAGCTCCTAGGCAGAGGCGTGGCCAGGCAGCTCTGCACTGCCTCCGCCTGCGGGCACTGCCCCAGAAGCTCCTATTGGCCATGGTTCCTGGCCAATGGGAGCTGCAAAGCCGGCATTCTGGGCGGAGGCAGTGCACAGACCTGCCTGGCCACACCTTCACTTAGGAGCTAAGCAAGGGGAATGTCGCCACTTCCAGAGAGGCACAGAGCCAGGTAGGGAGCCTGCCGGCCCTGCCAACCTCCCCTGGTTCTCGGGCTGTATTCCACTGCCTGTGCCATCCCCCAGAACCAGTGGGGGTCTTGGGCCATCGGGCTACCCCCCCAAGCATCTGTGGTGCCCCCAGATCACCCCCTTCCCTACAAGACTTAGTCAGGGGTACATAGTGGAAGTCAAGGACAGGTCACAGGCTGTGAATTTTTGTTTACTGCCCGTGATCTGTCCATGACTTTTACTAAAAATACCCTTGTCTAAAACATAGCCTTAATCATAATGGGATAACTGTATGACCATCTTCACAGTCATGTTTTGAATGAGCTCTCCCCTGACATCTAGTGATGAGCTGTGGAAAAGGACTTTAGGAGCTGATCTTGTTTGCAAGGGCACATCCACCATGATGGGATTGCTTGCCCAAATGATTACTTTTGGCTGATGTTGGATCCCTAGTCTCCTTGTTATTGGGGCAGGAGTAATAAAGCACTCATTTTGCATTATCTATTATTTTAAACTATCTTTCAAAGTAAAATTAAATGGCAGATTTAACTCTTATTCTACTTTCAGTGGACTCCAAATGGTCAAGAAAGGGTTCGACTCATGGGATGCGTTAATTACTTGTTGGGAGAGAAATGAGTGACTTGGACACAGGATACTGTATTCCTGTCTTAGTTTATTGACAACCATATACCATCTTGGGGCATGTCTACATGAAAACTTACAATGCACACTAGGGAACTTTTAGTGCACATTAGCAGGGTCCACACAGACAGTTAGTAGATGGCATGCTGGAATGCTGTAGATTTAGACCCCATCTTGCTGCATACGAAATCTTCATGTAGCCATGCCTTTGGACAGGAAAATTAGGCCTTTCTACACAAGAAAATTATACTGATGTAACTTTGATGAACCCGTTTAGAAATTGATTTTGTTAAATGAGTACAGCACCCTTATGGACAATTTCATTTTGGTTTGTGAATGTCTTGTATGCATATTACATTAAAAATGTTAAAAGAACTTTAAGATTGCAAAATCAAGGGCTCAAAGGTTAGGAAATTGAGAATTATGCTTGCTTTAATTCAGCGCGCTTGTGCACATGCATTATGATGCAGTCTTTAATTATATGATTACATTTTATTTTTTTTCCACAAGACCCTGCCTCATTCAAAGCACAGGATGGATGTTGTTCTCCAATTAGCAACTATTCAATATTTTATTTTATCCTAACTGTTCAGTGAGTCTCATTTACTGCACAAATTCAAACCTACTCTGAAGACAGAATCAAATAATTTCCTCTGTGGCAGGGGTTCTCAGCCTTTTTCTTTCTGAGCCTCTTCCACCCAACATACTATAAAAGCTCCATGGCCCAGCTGTGCCACAACTACTGTTTTTCTATATATAAAAGCCAGATCCAGCGTTAGGGGGTGGCAAGTAGGGCTATTGCCTGGGGCACCATGCCACGGGGTGCACCATGAAGCTAAGTTGCTCAGGCTTCAGCTTCAGCCCCGGGTGGTGGAGCTCAGGGCCCTGTGTTGCAGTCCCGCATGGTGAGTCTTCGGCTTTCTGCACTGGGCCCTACCAAGTCTAATGTCAGCCACCCAAGTCTAATGTCAGCTTGAAGGCCACCCTGAGTCCTGCTTGCAGCCCCCCAAGGGGTCCTGGACTCCTTGTTGAGAACTGCTGCTCTATGGCACTCATACCTTTAGTATACGAGTGCTTCATAAACATTAAATAATTAATCTTCACAATAACCCTATGAAATGAGGGGGTGGTATAATACCCATTTTATGAAACTAAGGTCAAAGATTTAAGGTCAAAAGTTTCCATTAATTTTGGATGCCCAATTTGAGACACCTAAGACCTGATTCTTCCAAGAACTTGGCATTATAAAGCCCTTTGAATGTTCAAAGCACAGCTCCCATGACTTCAGTTGCAGCTGTAAGTGCTCAGCACTTCTGCAAATCAGACCACAGGGCAACAAGTCAAGCAAACAGTGACCTGTGATCCGTTTGATAGAAGTGACTTGACTAGTATCCCACAGGAAGTTGCATGGTAGTGACAGGGATAGAATCCAGTTCTTCAAGGCTGCATAGAACTGCCTAACCATGAAGCCATCCTTTTTCTTCCTGCAGTGCCCTACTTCATTCACTGCACACCTTCCAACTTCTGCAACAGATGAAGCAGGAGTCACACCCACACACCCACACACCCACCCCTTATTCAGTCCCAGAGCAGATCTTGTGTACTGAATGAGTCAGAGATCCTGTGGAAAAAATAGCATGTGATCGTGAAATTAAAGAATATATCATAATGCATGCACACAAGGGGGCCAAATTCAGATTGCAATCTTATTTCTCGCATTTTCTAACCTTTTGTTGCTTGACTTTGAAAACTTAATAATGTTCTTTTTAAAGTTTCTAGGTTTTTAAAAATGCAAACTAAAAAAAAAAAACCAGAAATCCCATTATGTGGCACCATTTTGACACATATGGATTGGAACTTTTAGATCCACCACACAGACCCTTGCTACGTGATCTAACAGACTAACTAGTAGCAACAGTAAGTTATCATTTCTTATGTGGACCATCACTAGAGGAGAATGGGACACACATTTGGCAGTATGTTTCATGGATGTTTGCTGACAGAGGACTGGTGAGACTCAGGAATCTTGAGTTCCAGTCCAGGCACTGGAGGGAAGTGTGACAGCGGGAAGAGAATTTTCTGGTCATTTCCGCCACGCTTGAGCTTTTCTGCCCTATCCCCTCTAACATGGGCCTGTTCCAGTCCAGGCTTCTGGTTCCATCCCACTCTTTACCTTCCCAGTCCCAGGCTCCACTCCTCAGGAGTCTCATGATTTTTAAGCCCAGAGAAACTTAAATTCATAACTTTGCTAGACACTAAAAATCATGGACTCAGACACTGACTTTATGTCTCCTTCAACAATAACCCACTAACCCCCCTTTGTCCTGTGACTCCAGAGGTGTTGCCAACTTCATCTTGAATGGTCTCTCACAATATATGATAATGCCTTAAGAATCTTAAGAATCTGTTCCACCTTGTACTTAGCTGTAACACTCTGGTTACCTTTCCCACAGGGCAGGTCTACACTAGAAACTTGCATCAGTGCAGCTGCATTGCTATAGAGCTTCTGGTGAAGACACTCTAGAACAATGGGAGAGCGCTTTCCTGTTTGCGTAATAACTCCACCTCTGCAAGAGACAGTAGCTACAGTGGTGGGAGAAGCTCTCCCACTGACATAGCACTGTCTATACAGAGGGTTAAGGTTGATATAGCTACACCACTCAGGGGTGTGGATTTTTACCAAAGTGCGTAGTGTAGACCTGTCCCCAGGACCTGACGAGCCCTGTGTAGTTCAAAAGCTTGTGTCTTTCATCAACAGAAGCTGGTCCAATAAAAGATAATACCTCATCCATCTTGTCTCTTTCATAACCATTCTAGTAGCAGTCTCATCTTCTAAGTGTATATTTCTAAAAAGTTAATGATTTCAAATCTTTAGCACTTTTGTTACAATATAACAGTTTACTCATTCATGATGCAGATCCCATCATACAAAGCTTCATTTTTGTAGTGCAGGTGTAATACAAAGTAGACTTAAAACCTTAACATAAAACTTAAAGCCTAAAATCAAACAGTAGTACTGGTTGAAATATTTCTATTATAGTTTTTTTCAACAAAAATGAGTTTTATCAAAAATGAAGTTTTTCACCAGAAGGTTGTTTGACAACATTTTTTGTTTAAAACAGTGAATTTCATTTTTCTTAATTGTAGGGGTTTTTATTTTGAAATATTGGGAAAATTCCCACATTCTCTGTCTCCCCTGTCCCCGTCCCCTTTTCTTTTCCCCTGGAATTTTTTGTAAAAAAGTCAGAAAGTGGGTTAAAAACACTGTTACTTTTAACTTTTTTGCACTGGAAGAATGTGGGAAAAGAGAGAGAAAGTAGCACTTCTCCACTTCAACACTCCCCCACCTATCCACTGAAAAAGCACTCCTTCCTCAGCCACCCTATTTTCTCTAATATTTTTATGTTTTTTTCACTAGAGAAAGAAAGGGAAAAAGTTTTGGAAATGGTTTTGTTTTGAGTGAGATGGAGGAGATTTTTTTCTTGTAAAAAATAAATTAAAACTTCATTTTCTTTCAAAACTTGTCCACTGTTCTTCTGAGCTGCTATTCATAGATTCATAGACTCTAGGACTCGAAGGGACCTCGAGAGGTCATTGAGTCCAGTCCCCTGCCCTCATGGCAGGACCAAATACTGTCTAGACCATCCCTGATAGACATTTATCTAACCTACTCTT
>NC_133783.1:44266636-44276546 GCF_003597395.2 Chelonoidis abingdonii
GCCAGCCTGGATATCAGTAAGTGGAAATTGCAAGCTACAGTCTTTGCAAAACCACACCAGAATCTAGGTAGAAGCATCCATGCTCTTGTGCTCTGTCTGGCTACAGGCACAGGTGGAAGAGACAGAAGCAGTGCTGGCACAGGTGTTGCGGGTCTTCCAAACCATTGTAAGCCTCCCTCTGTCAAACTCCCTCTCAAACTCCCCTGTCTACAGCTTCCTGTCCGCTCTGCTCTGCTTTAAAGAGAGGTTTTGGATGTAGTTTGGTTTATAGGTTTTCAAGGGATTAACGGGTCATGGATAGGACCAACAAGGGACCCCCGCTCCCTTCCTACTCCCCTTCCAAACTCCCTTGCAAAACTCCCTATTCGCAAAGCTCCCCTGGTCACTTGTGTGTGGCTTTATGAAGCCCTGGCCTGAGTGAATGCCCCGCCCACTGGTTAAGGCTCAGCCAGTTACCAGAGGCTTCTAGCTTTCAAACCTTCCTTTGTCGCTCAGCCTCCAACTGCCAGCTACAGCACACGGTCCTTCAAACAACCAAAACAAACAGACTGACAAACACAAGCTCAGCACACAGCAAGTAACCCCCAAACACAAAAGGAGTCATCTTAGATGAAGCTCATGAAAGAACAGTTGCAACTGATGTATTACTTGGCGTTCTTAAAGATGTTTTCATATCAAGACTGGGGCTGAAGTTGCTAATAGTTATCTCTCTTCACATGTCCAGCAAATGTCAGTCTTATTATGGTAGCATCCCCTTCATAAGACTGGAAAACAAACACTGTGCAGAAGTTGTGTACGCCTGCAGCATTCAAAAAGACCATTTCCTTTCTGCTTTAAGATTGCTTTTTGAGATACATCATACAAAAGAGAGGGACGATATTGTGATCTTTCCAGCATGTGAACAAGTAAGTGATTGATGTGAACAGAGAAGCAATCAGAGATGGTTGAGTCAATCTATAATCTGTTCTTCTAGGCCTTTACATGAATTATAAACCTACTGTTACCATGAGTTAGCTGAGGCATTGAACATTCCCACACTGCATTTACCATTACAGCTTCCCTCCTCCCCCATATCACGTTCCTAGAGATAAGCTTGGCTGCACCTGCTGCTGTGTGCTATATGCAGCATAGACAAGCACAACGAAGTATCATTCATTGTGAATACCCATACATGCTCTTCTGCTATGTTGTGTGGAGGGTAGCAAAAAGTGGCACACTAGGGCCCAAGACCACAGCTGCACAGGAGTGGATACTGCAGAAGCTTCACTGCTGCCACTCCATATAGCATCAGATTTGTAGCAGGGATGGTTGGGGGTGGAGGTAGGAAATAGCTGCTCTCTATGGTATGTTCCCTGATCTGCTCTGATTTCTAGATGAAGAATTCCTGGAAATTATTTCTAGTTGCACTTCCCTTCATGGCTGAAAACTCTCCAGGTCTGGTCAGTGAACCCACCGACATTAACCCTATGGCATGACAGATGAGGTCATCTTGGCTGTCTGCATGGATGTACCTGTTCTCAGCGAGTGACTAACATCTGTGCAGCTATCATGACATCTATGAGTTTGGACTAAAAACTCTCACTAGTTTGGGTGCAGAAAATCTGGACAAGCAAGGGACAATCAACATTGGGGGGAAGGGGAGAGGGACAGAGCAAGGCAAGAGAAATGTAACTGTTTCATGGCTGTGTGCTGCTTGCTGCTCACGTGCCTATACCTTTGCTGGAAAGGGGACAGGCACAGGCAGGTAGCCCCAAGAGAGCCCATGGACTGGAAGGAAACCCAAGACAGACAGTATTGCAGCAGGGGCAAGGGAGCTCAAAAGTATGTGGACTGCTACTTCCCAGGGTGGTGTGTTTAATAACCCAAGGCAGCCTCATGGACTAAAGGAGGCAAATGATCATAGCAAAGTGTCCATGCACTCAGGTGAGTAGGCTGTGTGCATTAATGGGGTGGTCAGCTAAGATGTGCAGCAAATGCTCAGTGACGTTGTTTCTGAGGTTTACTCCACAGCATTGCAACACTTCAAAGGGCGCAAGATCACTACAAAAACAGGATGTTTTCTTCCACCTAACACAAGGGATGGTGGTAATGCTGATCCCAGGGATGAATGTAATCTAAACCACACAGAGGTTAGGGAAAGGGGTGGCAGAGGTGGTATCTGGCCTTCCAGCCTGGCAAAGGGTGGCAGTTGCAGGGGCCACAGCCAGGTGCAGGGACCGTGCTCAACCAGTCACCCAGTGAGTTCACCTAAGGGGAACAGGAGCCAGCCAACTGGAAGATCGAGAACCCTGGCTAGAACCCTAGGGATGGCACCTTCAGTGGGAGACACTGACGGTATTACACAGCTGCTGCAGGCTAATTTGCAATTACAACAGCAACTTCAGGCAGCTAGAAGTGAGGGGTTTGCACAGGGTGACAGGGTAGGCCCAGCATGGACTTAAATTTCAGCAGCAGGACAAGGAAGGGGCACATGCCAACTCATCTGCCATCAGAGCATGTAACCGCAGGGGACAGGGTAGACACTCCTGGGGGGTCTATGGGGGAGCAGGGCTCTGCAGTAAGGTTATGCCGAGGTAGCTTACGCAATGGCAGTTCACCAACTTAGTGCAACTAAATATAGAATCCCCACAGGCAATTTGTGCATGTAATATCCCTATGGCACAGGAAGGGACAGACAGTAAACATGGACAAGGCAAGCAAAACCAGCGAACTGCCCAAGAGGCCAAGGGTGCCTAGAACATGAAAAAATTGGGAGGCTGCCCTTGTAGGCAGGCGTTATGGTACAGGCCTACACAGACAGCAGCCCAGCCTTTGTTAATTAGATTAATATAATTAGGCAGGCACCTCGTATGTTTGGAGGCATGTCATAAGCAGTTTCCATTAAGGGCAGCAACACAAACTGGAATAAGGTGACATCACAGACTGTGGTTCCAGGGCATAACACCAAGGGTGCCAAGGGTTTGTTCATACTGGAACAAGCCCAAAAAGGGCCCTGGGCACGTAATAGTATTTGCTGGGAATTTAATAATGGTGATTGTTTAACATGCCTACCGCCGGCAATTTTATTTCAGCAAGGCTATGCCCATGGGCTGTTCAGCATCCTGTGCAGCTTTTCAGAAATTTAGTACAATGTTGAACTAGGGCAGTGGTGCAGTCAGTGGGACTAAACCAAATAGTGCATTATTTGCACAATTTTTGTCCGCAGGGCGAGCTGGGTCAAATGAGTGTTTTCACGTGTTGGACACATTTCAGGCCCTGGCTAAATAGTTGGGGAAACCTCTAGTGAAGGGCAAAACAGAAGGCCCCTTTCACAACATTAACATACCTGGGCTTTGAGCTGAACTTTGCTTGCAATGTTGTTGCAAAGGGGAGGGCTTTTTGTGCCCAGCTGGCAGTGGCACTGGCTGGCACAGCCAGGCCACACAATTACATATGAGTCACTACACAGATGTAGTAAGACTTTTGGGTGTGGAAAAGTTTTCTAGGTCAGTTTAAGGGGGGTATCATTGTGGAGGACAAATGGTTATTAATTTGGGTCTAATATACAGGTGTGCCATTGGTGTGATAAAATGACAGTGCTACAGGTTATCAATCACCAAACTTCCAGACTGCACAAGATTGGAAAGCTGGTAAGGGCATTTGTTCTCCAATGCTTAACCTTCAACATCTGTTTTTCCTTCCAAGCTCGTGCCGGGCAGGGATAATGGCATAGCAGACGCCTTGTCTCATTTCAAGTTTGCCATGGGCTCTCTGGAACGTCGGAATGTCGAAATGGAGATTTTTTGGCTCCAGCTTACAAATTGTTTATTTTGTTTTCTTTTAAGGAGTCTTGTCAATACAAGGATCCAGAGACTGGGTCGCCTATGCGGCCCACTGTTAAGAGCAGTTGCTGCAGTACCTGGTCAAGGACAATGCAGCTGCTGGTGTCCCTTCAAGAGCATACATAGGACAATGGGTTCTTTCTCCTCAGTAGGGCTGCCAGCCAATAGGCCATTTGCAGATGTCTGGGAACCTAGTGGGGTTGGGGGGGAGGCAGCCAAGCAAATGGCTGATGCCTCCTTGTGGTGGATGTTCAGTGCAGGTACTCCATAGGGAAGGCAGCCAAGGACTTAATAGGAGGTATTGGATAAAGAAACAGAATGGGGAAGGGAGTTCGGGGACTCCCACGACCGGTACGGCAGGGAGCCAACCCCTCGCCCGCCTCCCCCCCCGCCCCATTCTCATAGCCCTCCTTAAGCCTCTTGTGAGGCTGGTGGATGGTAAGGTCCAAGCCATGGGCTGGCTGGGGGACCTGGATGGAAACAAAGGGGGGCTGGTGGAAGCCCTGGAGAATTGGTGTGAATAAGCATGGATTAAACAAAGAGGAAGTGGGGGGGTTGAAAGCCCTGGAGAATTGATTAGAAAAAGCATGGTTTTGCCTGCACTGTACACTTTATCTGCCGGGTAGTCCCAGACATCTATATAATAAAGTTGTGTCCTGATTAAAACCCATAACAAGTCTCTTGTCCTTCTTGCGGTATATCCAGACATTATGTGCTAACTACTTATGTTGAACTATGATTCAATCTTGTACTTATCTGCAACACTCTTAGCATCTTTCCCAGACCTGAAAAAGAGCTCTGTGTAGGTCAAAAGCTTGACTCTTGCCAACAGAAGTTGGTCCAATAAAAGATATTACCTCACATACCTTGTCTCTCTAACAGTACCCAGTATACCCAGCAGACCCCTCAATGAAAGCTGCCTATTAGATAAACCCAACTGGCTGTCTGTTGCCAAGGAACCAGCATTTCAGGATAGTTATTTTAAAAGCAAATAAAAATAAACTTTCCTGCTAGTCAGCACCATCCTCCTACTATGTATCACTAATTCTGCTTATAGGAGTTGATTTCTGTGGTAGCTGCAGCAAAGGGAACTGAATTCACCACTGCGTGTAATATATTGACTTTATGTAGAAAGGAGTTCTCAAACTAGGGGTTGGGATCCCTCAGGGGATCATAAGGTTATTACATGGGGAGTTGCGAGCTGTCAGCCTCCACCCTAAACCCCGTTTTGCCTCCCGCATTTGTAATGGTGTTAAATATATAAAAAAGTGTTTTTAATTTATAAGGGGTGCACACTCACAGGCTTGCTATGTGAAAGGGGTCACCAGTACAAAAATTTGAGAAGCACTGGCATAGAAGATAAATATATATAAGCCACCTTACTAGTATTTTTCATGCTATGTACAGAAAGACATGGCTATGTAATTTTATTAATAATGATGATACTAAGCTTTACAAAATGCTCTATATTTTCAAAGTGATTTACAAACATTAATGAATTCTCCCAATTTATTTATCAGTGCCTGCATAGAAAAATATATAAAATCAGAGAAAAGCATAAAGTTTTCAGGGTTTTTTTTTTTTTTTGGAGGGCGGGGAGATGGAACCTGGAGTTTCTATGTTGATTAAAACATTTTTGATGGACACATCTACACTCAGGCGCTTGAATACTTGTGTAATAATCCCTTCCTAATTGAAAAGAGATCACTTAATCTTCACCTTCACACTGAACACCACATCTGGCATGAATTACTACACCATAACTCACATCCTGTCGTAGCTTTTATTGGTTAATTGGAGTTTAAGATTTGGTGTATTGTTCCTTAACAATAAAGTGTCTTTTAACCTAAACAAAAACATGGAATGCGTTAAGAGGAAAAGTTTAGCTTTTATGGTGTATCCAGCCAAGTTGCTAAACTAGCCTCAAAATGTCACAACTTAGATGCCATTGGAGCATCTTCAAGGAGACATTTTGTCACTGTCACCCTGACTCTGCTTTGTGTTTTGAGCTTTAGGGGTATAACTTCATACATACACACACACAATGCTTGTGTAATTTCCTGCACACTAAAGTGAAAATATACTATTGTACACCTAAATTCTCTTGCTCTTGTGAGCACTTTGACTGTAAGCAGAGAGAGCAGGCTGAATATAGTGGTTCAAAGTTTATGGCCAGACATAAAATTTGTAACTGGATGTATATTATAAACTAGTCCAATATTTTAGCTCAAAAGGAAGTACTTTAAGTGGAGTGAAATTAGCATTTAGATAAATACAGGTTGAAAGAGCCATTCTGTGATGGTTGTGATGTCACGCAGTGTCACACAGAAACCAGGATGTGCAGATCAGATCTCTCAGGATTTTAAGAATGTAATAATTGTCAGGGTTGTTTTTTTTTAAAAAAACATTCAGCACTAGAGACATTTTAAAACAATATCTATATACTCTTAAAAATATCTTGCGAGCAGACTTTGTGGAAGTGGAAGGAGATTGCTTGATTAAAAGAATCCCTCTCTCTCAAAAACCTTTGCAATTCACCTTTAACTTTTGAACTTTTATGCATTTAAATTCTTAACTTTAATGTGCCATTAACATAGCTTTTTAGTATTTCATTATTTTAGTTCCCTTCACAGAGTTTGACACTCAATAGGGTGACCATATGTCCCATTTTAGCCAGGACAGTTCCTTTTTTAAGTTCTATCTCAGTTGTCCTGACTTTGACAAATGCCCACTTTTGCCCAAAAAGTTGAGCACACACCTCTAGCAGGGTGCAGAGGAACATGCGGGGGTGGGGGGGATAGTGACGCCAGGCCCACGTGGAGGGGCGGGCAGGGTTTGGGCAAGCAGCAATGTCAGCCCTGTGCACAGGAGGAGGGAAGAGGGGCAGGGAACAAGCCAGCCCGACATGCATGGAAATATGATTACCCTAACACTGGAAGAAAAAACCTCAAATAAATTTAAAATTTCTATGCATTTTTCAATATAATAGTTTTAAATAGGAAGCAAGCATTTTTATATATACTATTCATGACATTTTTAATATTTTAAATTCAAACTGGGCTAAGATCATAATAGTAATTTCCAAAGTGACTCAGATAGTGAACCTGCTAATTTCATCCTTACTAGTAGGTAAAGTCTAAGTAGCTGTCTCATAATTTTTCAGTATTGCTATTTCAGTAGCATGTTGATATATTGTAATGGAGATTAAAGTAACTACTTTCACCCAGAGATTGGTTCAGATATGATTAAATGTCAGGCTGGAGAAATGTGCTTGGAAATTACATGAAAGAAAAGTACATTAAAAAAAGCACAACTCTTCCTGGACTAGAGGAAAACAAATGTCCTCAAACACTATGCTTATCAGTGTTTACAGTGTTAAGATCTCTCATAATTCCATTTTCTTTTCTCCTTTAATCAATATCATCCACATGATAAGTATGTCACTTTTTTATAATTAAAATCCATTGAAATATAATCAATTGATACAAAATTAGCAAACTGTGTTTGTTTTAATACTCATGAAAAATGTCTCTTCCAACTAGAAGACATTTTAAAAAGCCTACCAGATTATCTGACATGAGGGAAACTAATTTAAATTCTGATCTTGGAGAATTAGTCCCTGTTTCTCTAGATCCCAACCACAAAGATATAATTCAAGCTAAATGAATTTAAAGAAAAAAACACTGCAAAAATTACAGAAGAAAAGTGCTATTAACCATGAGCTTTGGAGAGTTTTTCATCTGGATTCATACTGTAACCTCTGCAATTGATATTAGTGTAGAGAGAAGAAATGTTAGTAAAGTAAGTGAAATCAAGACGACAATAATGAAGCACATCTGGAGTGTGTGTTACTAAAACTGTTAGGGGCTTGATGCAAATATGTTCTTAGAGCCTCCACATTTTTTCAACTCTTTCATAAGAAGTTCCTTAAAAGTTAATTTATACAAAATAGGAAGGTTTATTGTACTGAACATGTTTTCATTATGCAGAAGCCAAATTATATAACATGTTCTCAACTTTTAACTTGTGAAAAATACAGCTATTTTGTAAATATCTTATCTGAAAATATAGATTACCTTAATTCATTGAGCCAAATTTTCCAAAGGAAACTCAGATCAGACTAAGTTTTCATGATCAGAATTGCAATGGATTTTTGTGCATTCCAAAACCTCTCGCATGCTTTTTCATCTTGGTCTGACATCATCATCTTAATTTCCCCTCCCGTGTTATAATTGCCTCTTCAGCAACTATAAGAATAAAATATGCAAAACTGCCAAACTGTTTCAGGAAGCTGATTATGGGGGTGATAAGAGAGTGTAATTAGTCCATTACTCCAAAGGTCAAATGAAATGTGACCTCAACTCATTCCGCATCTCTGAAATATCACTGATCCCCCATGAGCCTAGGCAGAGGTTACTCTTAAGTCTGGATCTCCCCACATGCTGCATCACCAGATCGTATAACCATCTTCAAATATAAATCCAATCGATATTTGAAAACACTGCAGCCCATTTGAAATGATCTATATCTGGGGTTAGTCCACTTTTTAAGTGCCTTGTGCAACCTATCCTCCTCCCTCCTGTTTGGGAAGCACTGGTTCACCAGCAACCTTCGGTTTCCTTGTTTTTTGAGTTTGCAGAGAATGGATGTGCAAGTAATGCTCTGGGGGATGAATGGGTGGGTGGTAACTTATTACATGATTCACAAAGCTGCATTACTAGAGACCTTGAACCTAGATGCCCAGCTGTCATGCTATAGAGTAATAAAATTATAAAGGAATATTGGGTTCCCCAAAAATGAAGTTAGGATTTCTCAAACTCTTTCTGAAATATCCCTTTTTGAAACCTGTACAGAGCATTTCACTTAGTTCAGTCAAAACCTTGGGAACTGGAGCTGTATAAAATGTTCATCACAACAACTGGAATCACACAAAACTCACCTGGTTTTAGATTGTTACAAACTCATAACTCAGTACAGGGTCATTAAAAGGTTTGTTATCTTTTCTTAGTATGTCTAGACAGTTTTTAAATGAAACTGGGCTGATTTATGATCTGCCACTGAATTCATACTAGGCTTACAGCTTTGAATGAGTTTCATTTTTGTTAGAACCTGAAACCCGAAGTAAAATTCAGGGGTTGCAGACTTACAGGTTTGAATTTTCGGGAATTCATATTTTTAATTCGTGTGAGTTTACAGTTCTGTTCAGAACTAGATAATCTCTCTTGAAAACACAACTCCTACCTTAAAGTCTGTTACTCTAGATCATTTTTAAGTTTTATAATTCACTCACCAAGAATTCAAATTAACATTTAATCAGTACTGGGAAAATTCAGAGGGTCTATGCAATATAGTGATCCTATCATTGGAAAAAAGCCAGCAAGGAGGTTGGTGAGAAAACTCCCACAGTCTCTGTTGTCCCTAGGGCTTATTTCAGAACATTTTAGCCTCCTATCCTGACAGGGGCCTGTCTTCCCTTCCCAGGAGGTGTTTCTGTAGTGGCAAGTTAGGGGGGAACCCTGGCGCACCCTCTACTCCAGGTTCCAGCCCAGGGACCCTAATAGTAGCAGCTGTTGGCAGCCAACCTTTCACTGCCAGAGTTGCTACATTTCCCTGGGCCACTTCCCCACAGCTCTCCTGCTTCTCCCTTCTTCACACTTACCTTAGGGCTCCCTTACCAATGGCTTGAGGGTGTCTTCATCAACCAGCCCTTCAGCCACACTTCCTCTCCTCTGGCTCCCTAGCTCCTCCCAGCCTGGCTGGAGTGAGCCCTTTTATAGTATCAAAAGGGCCATAACTAGAGTCAGGTGTTCACAGTACCTTAACGGACTCACTTGACTCTTTGCAAGTTAATTGGAATCAGGTGTTCTCATTAGTCTGGAGCAGCTCCTGCTCTGGTCAGTTAGGGAACAGAAAACTGCTAATCCAGTGGCCAGTATATCTGCCATCTACTACTTTGTTCTACCCAACTGGCCTGGGTCTATCACAATGGAAAAATACTCCTCTGAGAATGCCTTTCCATTATATGGCTGTCATAAACAGATGGTTAAGGGTTAATGTCTCTTTTACCTGTAAAGCGTTAAGAAGCTCAG
>NC_133783.1:44278867-44300661 GCF_003597395.2 Chelonoidis abingdonii
TATATATTATAGATGTATAGAAAGAGACCTTCTAAAAATGTTAAAATGTATTACGGGCATGCGAAACCTTAAATTAGAGTGAATAAATGAAGATTCGGCACACCACTTCTGAAAGGTTGCCGATTCCTGACTTAGAGCATTTTGTGTGAGGACACACACAATCGACTGTATAAAAACGATTTCTAAAAAAAGACTTCTATAAATTCGACCTAATTTTGTAGTGTAGATATACCCTCAGATTTATTTTAGCAGAGGACACAGAAATAACTATGGAAAATAAATTGTTTGAGACACTGTCAAGTCTCATCAAAGTGCTTGCAGGTCTCATTTTAAGACCAATGAGACAATAGTGTGTCAAGGAAAAGAATCTATAGCAAAGTATTTTATGAAAACACAACCAAACAAAATTTTAGTGCAAACCCGTTTGATGTTTGCAGAGTCTTCATTTATTGAATACTTATGTCTCTCTTTCACTTCAAAGATATGCAGTCCTACAATCAGGCTGCATTATAAGAGAGTCTGCTCTATCAATAATAGCCAAGAAGATAAGTGCAAGCAAATTCTGGGCACGTCTTTATCAGGTAGAATAATTGAAACAAAATTAAATAATAAAATTAATATATACAGTACTACAAAAAGCAAGAGAATTTTCTGAAATCTCTTCCAGGCAAACTCTTCTGCCTCTACCCTGGATAATTTACATACAAGGAATGTAAATGTCAGATAAAATACAGGACTCAAATCTAACTAGCATGGTTCTTTTTCTGAGGAGGATGGATTTAGCAGGCTTAGGCCACCAGCTTCATAAAGAGGCCAGATAACACCTTACATACCAGTTTTCCTTAGGTGTCTTATTACGTAGGCTATTATATTTTCCTTAAGATTAATTTTATTTTTCACTGTTATTCACAATGCTGATTTTAACAAATAGGAGTTCCCCATCTCTGCTACTGCAGATATAATTTTATGGAGCAATTTGCCTTTATAACACTTTCATTTATAAATAGTTGTCGTTGGTGAATTGCTTACTCCAAGAAAGAGAAAAAAATCTCAGCAAAAGACTGTGAACGACATGAACTCAAAATCAATATTCAAAAACATCCTATCTGAGATTCTTCAGTATTTGTACTACAGTAGGGCTGAGAGGCCCAACAAAGCTTGGGGCTCTCTTGTGCTAGGCACTGCACAAACATAGCAAGAGTCACTCCTTAGCCCCAAGAGTTTACAGTTTAAATAGACAAATATGGTTAATTAATGGGTACTTTTTCAGGTGATCAGTTTTGTCCTTATCTCTGTGATGCATGAGAGGACATTGCTTAGTACGACCTTCAATTCAAGTCAAACATTTATTTAAGGAAAATACTGTATAAAAAAATGACAAGGTTAAAAATGATCTCAAATCCATCCTCCAGCATTGAACAAAAGACTCCTGTTTCTTTTCTTTCCTTCAGTATTCCTGTCTTATATAGAATTACTCTCCTGTTTGAGAGTAGTAATAAATTCACCATAATATCAATAAAAAAGACAAGAGAAATAAAGCAGACAGCATCTGCCTGCACCAGTAGAGCTGCTACTTTCAACATTTATTTATTTCACCTCTTCTGGAGTTATATCTTTCTTGTACCTGTGAGGGTAACACAGAAGGAATTCTGTCTCTTTCATTTTAAAGAGAAGCAAGTCAGCAGCAGAGGAAAGAGCGTGGTAACAGTGCAGTGCTAACACTATTATATTTTCATGTCTGTCCTCTCATCATTTTCACAGCCAATCATTTTAGAAGTATAGGACCATACCCTCAAAATATTTTAATAGATTCCCATTGGTTCCCCTTTCAAAAACTGGGGCCTCCTCAGGTATTTTCTTCAAATGGACAAAATCAGTCCCTAGATGAGAGGGGTTTTTGCTATAGGCACAAGTTTTTAATGCCACCCATGCTATCCTGAAGTACCCAATATCTTCCCAGATACCAGAACAAATGGTCAACTCTCACTAGAACTGGACTGAGGTGAGGTAGTGTTTGGATTTTGACCCACATAAGGTTCAAAGCAGGATCTGCAGTTCAAGTTCAAAGCTGACAGCACTGCAATTTCATCACTTATTCTCAGGGGACTTAAGCAAATGGTGAAGATCTCAGCTAATTTCATGAGATTTTGCTAACTCACTACTGTAACATAATCTCTTGAAGGGAAGTCCTCACTGTGAGATGATCAACCTCATCCGTCTGTCAGAAGGCAAGTCACTCAACCTGCTCTACAATGTGCTTTTATGTTGCCTCTATAAGCAGTTCTTCTGTACTTAGCAGTGAACAAGGTAGTCCTTGACCACAGGTAATGTACTGCTGGCTGTTTTCCCCATTAGTTATACTGGAGTTTTTACTCTCTTAATGGATAGTAACTTGACCTCCATTGTGTTTTTAGAATTAGAAAATAAATAAGCTATTTACTTTATTACACAGATTTTAGTTTATTCCACTAACAGCTTGCTTCCTTCAACACCAAATTCCCAAACAGTCTGAACTCCTTAGTGCTCATTCTGGGCCTGATCAAAAGCCCACTCACACCAATAGGATCCTTTTGACAGCAATGGTCCTCCTGTACTATCTACTTCTGTGCTAATTTCTAAGCAAAAAGGGAAAAGATTTTGTCCCTTCTATACATTCAATTGCAATTCACTGGCCACACCTCTGCTCAGTGCTTATCCCACATAACAGTGTGTGACAGTTTCTCTATCATATCTCTCTTCCAGAGTCCACGGGCTGTCCCAATAAAGTGCAGAGAGGCTTTCAGTGATGCAGCACCCATGGCTTTATTTATACATACACAGTTCTCCCACCACCAGTGTTGAGCTATATACAAGGCCTATAGGGTTGGTTCCTTCTTTTCCTAGAGGCAGCCCACAACTAGGCATCTACCCTTTCCCTGCCTGGCTTTTCTTGTGGCTCCCAGCCCTTATGACTGCTGGCTTGTCAGGCCCACAGGTGGAGGCAATCCCCAGGCCAGGCATCAGGTCTGTTTCACCAGCCCCAATCTATTTCCCTTGATTGGAGCTGGCTGAGCAGGGGTAATTAGGTGCTTTTGCACCCTGCTACACAGTGGTTAATTCCCACTGTTGGGTGCTATTATGGGGAGCAGAAAGAATATGTCTGCTGATAGTGGATTAGGTCTCATGCATACAATAGCATCCCATTTCCCCCCTGTTAGATACCTGCCTGACAGAAGCAAGGCACATGGGTCAGCCAGGGACTCAGACAGGAGGAACTAGCACATTAACAAAAATGTGAAAAAGTGGGGCCAGTTTGGTGATAGATGAGAAGCATAAAGCTCCTGGGCTCTTGAGGGGAATCTTCTGACGCACAATCCAGAATACCTTGTTTGACAGAAGTAGTCACTGAGTATACTTAGCTTCCATCCCTCAGTTTAGGCACATTCCAGTAAAAAGAAAATTCTAGGATAAATAAATGCCTTGTATGAATGCAAAAGAAGTTATGCTTGTGCAGTAGGTGGAATTAGTAGAGTTATATTAGGGAAAATGCTCAGGACTGCTAGACCTAGTATAAAAGTAGCATTATAGAAATGGGGAGGGGTTCAAGGATGAATAAAATACTAGAGGGATTCTAGGATCTTCTGTTTAGGAACTGAGGGAAAAATTTGGTCTATGTTTATGGAAAGATAAACGATGAAGAGGGAATTTTGCTAATATGTACAAGATTGTAAAGTAAACAAAGACTAGGTGGTTCAAGGCTATTTGAGACACGGTCAGATACAACATAGCTACCGCCAGCTAAGAGAACATGAGTGTGTGAACTCAAGGTAGAGAAGAGCTTGAGGCATTTGGGGGTGGGGAAGCTATGAAAAATAAGTTAGGCAAGACTGTGGAACAAATGAAAACTGTGGAGTAAATGAAAGAAGAGATTTATAGATTCCCAGGCCACTGTGATCATGTAGCGTGACCTAGTATATAACACAGGCCATAGAACTTCCCCAAAATAATTCCCAGAGCATATTTTAGAAAAGAACATTCACTCTTGATTTAAAAATTGTCAGTGATGGAGAATCTACCACAACCCTTGGTAAATTTTTCTCTCAATATTAAAAATTAGCTCCAAATTGAATTTGTCTAGTTTCAATATCAAGCCATTTGATATTGTTGTTAGATCTTTCTCTGCTACATTAAATATTTGTTCCCTATGTAGGTACTTATAGACTGATCAAGTTACCTATAAACCTTTCCTTTGTTAAGATAAATGATTTGAGCTCTTTGAATCTTTCATTATAAAGGCAGGTTTTCTAATCCTTTAACCCAGGGGTAGGCAACCTATGGCACGGGTGCCGAAGGCGGTATGCAAGCTGATTTTCAGTGGCACTCACACTGTCCAGGTCCTGGCCACCAGTCCTGGGGGCTCTGCATTTTAATTTAATTTTAAATGAAGCTTCTTAAACATTTTAAAAGCCTTATTTTTTTTACATACAACAATAGTTTAGTTATATATTATAGACTTATAGAAAGAGAACTTATAAGAATGTTAAAATGTATTACTGGCACGCGAAACCTTAAATTAGAGTGAATAAATGAAGACTCGGCACGCCACTTCTGAAACATTGCCGATCCCTGTTTAACCATATTTATGGTGTGTCGGGTTGGATCACAGAAACCCCTGGGAGCGGCCACCCGATGTGCCAAGACTACTTCTACCCTTGCTTTCCCTGCCAGCTTGGGACCACAGTATCCTGTCTTGCTGAGCCAGACACTCCCATTTTCTCCAACAAAGACCCAGGGTCTGAATTACTTGCCCCAAAGCTGCAGGGTTACCTGAAAGCAGCTAACAGAAGTGTTCCTGTCTTTAACACTCAGATCTACCAAGGAACAGGTATTGTACATGTACTGCCGAAATTTTCAAAACATAGGAAGAAAGAACAGGACCCAGCATTGTGCAACTTAAATAGGTACTGTCAAATCTGATCCTCTAAATAGGCATCAATTCAAACTGGTGGACTGGAACTGAGAGACCTAGCTTTCATTCCCAGCTCTGATACTTATTTACTATGTAACCTCAGGCAAACCACTTAATCTATTTGTCTCAATTTTACCACCTATGAAACAGAAATAATCATACTTTTCTACTTCATAGGAAGGTTATGATTCTCAATCATTTAAGCCACGATGCTGCAAAGACTTATACATTTTAGGTATAAGTGATATACCTGAATACCACTTCAGGTGTTTAGGTGTGTAGGTTCACTTTAGGTATGTGAGCTAGTTCAGCTGAAGTCAATAAAGTTAAGCACATGCATAAATCTTTGTAAGACAGGGGGCATAGGGCTAGCTCAACAAAAGAACTTAAACACCTGACTGCCACCTTACGTGCAATATCTAGGCACCATTAAGATCCTCAAAACTCACACTCAGCTGCTGGCTGAAGTCCCCTAGGTGCCTAAAAATCTGCCTATGAGCATGTGCACAGCCACCTCAGTCTAGGCATCCAGGTGCCTATCTCAGGCCTAAGCCCTACTGGTATCCTCACACAATACATTCCCCCACCTGCAGGGCTCAATTTGGTAGGCATGCTCAGAGCATGTCTAAACCAATGTATAACAGCCACTGATTGAGGAGGTGCTGCCACTTCTCACTCCCTTCTAACTTTTAGCCAAGTGGTTAGAAGACTCACCCAGGAGACCCAGGTTCAGCTCCCCTCCCTGCTTTGGCTGATCTGGAGAAGGGATGTGCACTTTGGTCTTCCCCTGAAAGAGTGTCCTCACTGATGGGCTATGGGGTGTTCTGGGGAGCAGGCTTTCTCAATTTCTCTTGAAACAGTTCCATTGCATATAAATAAAATAAATATGCCTTGGCACAAAGGCATTAGAATGTGGGTCTCCTACCCTCCAGGTGCATGCCCTAATCACTGGACTATAGAGTCATTCTCATTCTATTTTTTTGTCTAATGAGTATTTATGCATTTATAAACAGTAGAACAGCTTCAATGGGAGAGATTGAACAAGACCTGCCCTATTAAACCCACAGCCCAGTGGTTACATCAAGCAGAGAGAGAACTAGAACCCAGGTCTCTCAGATCCTTGGGGAATGACAAACCACTGGACTAAAAGTTATAAATGAGGAGTGGAGCACCTACTCCTCCTCCATTTTGTGTGAGAAAAGACATAGGTGCTTAACTCCAGGAGAAGGTTTATGGCTCTGTATCCCAAGTGGAGATAGACACCTAACTGCCTTTGAGGGGAGGGGCGGGGCTTAGGCCACACCTGTCTCCTCAGCTTTTCACATAGACTAGCTTAGGCAGCTACCCATGGAGCATGCTGGCTTTTGTGGGTCCCATTCTTAGCTGCCTAACCTTCCCCATGCACTGTAAAAGGGAGACTAGGTACCTAACTAAGGAGCCTAAGTACCTTTGTGGATATCTAGCCTATAATGCTTGTGAAGCCCTTTGAAAACATCATTATTGAAATGCTAAGCATTATACATAATTACATTTTTAGGTTGCAATGTCCACCTACTTACTTACACATTTATTTTCCAAAACAACTGCTTCCTTGGTGTTTTTCCTTCAAAAATGATCTATGACCAAGTCAATATGAAGTAGCCAAATGTGCACAGGCAATGGAAGAAAAATATCTGCTAAGGAAACACTTTGTATTTTCAAACTTCAGGAGATTTAACAACAAGGAAACATATGTAAACAATTACCAAATTCTCGATTTCCCTTTTAAATTTGTTTTTGTGGAAGTAGCAGTTGAGTCACAAAGCCTTGCAAGTTCGCCTTTAGGATAGCAATAGAACTAGCCTTGGCAGGCAGTCCTGATAATGACATTTTTCTCATTGTTAAAAACCTTTTTTATAAAACAATGCAGATCCCTATTCTTTTAAAGAAAGCCTTTCAAATATAAGCATTT
The DNA here is from genome assembly GCF_003597395.2 of Chelonoidis abingdonii. NCBI lineage: Eukaryota > Metazoa > Chordata > Testudines > Testudinidae > Chelonoidis > Chelonoidis abingdonii. The sequence continues at coordinate 44,285,767 of NC_133783.1, forward strand.
ATGCCGCTCTTGTTTGCTTTATTTATGATGGGTTTGATTTAATAGGAACATACCATAAAGAATTCTCAAATGAACATTTGCCATTTTTACAATGGCTTTTTTATTGGCTGCATTTGTGCCTGAAAATGCAAACTAATATCTGAAAATCCCTTCCATTTTTTATTGTATTACTGTTCCTTCACCTGTCTAATCTGCATTTATTAACTTGCCCTTTCTAATATAATATTTTTTTCTGTTTTTGTTTTTGTAACACTGCTAGCAAAATCGTAAAGCCATTCCTGCTTCTAAACTTCATGGCAACTAACTCTGCGGCATAAAAATGCAAAGCACTTAAGACTATCCAAGGACTGAAATTGGCTGACAACCCGATGCTTATAAGGATGACAGCCATATATTTTGTACCTTATAATGCAAACTGCTTTTTTGATTTATAGAAATTAGATTTCCATGATTCCCTCGTAATTACTTTAAGTCTGAATAGCTATTCCTCTGCCCAATCGTTTTAATCTTGTGTCAGTATTTTCTGTCACTGACGCTTGTTCTCTTCCCTGTTCATCACCTATTACTTTTCATTTCATGGCTCAGTGGTAAAACTCAAACTTTTTTTCCTTATTATATATCCAATCTATTTTCTTCTCAGATGCTTTGACTTTCTCAAGGTCCCATCTATTATCATGTTAAATCTTGTATGCTCACTAATAAATGCTTCCAATTACTATAAATCCTTAATATTGTATAGGCGGGGACGTGAATTCTAATATTAAATACAAAACAGATCCAACATACTGATCTCTACATAAACACATAGCATCTGAGTGGAATAAAGTGGTTCATTTGCAAGAAAATGCTGTTCATGTTTTTAATTTAACTACAGGCACAACACTATGGCGAAGTTATGCATCACATTATTTCAGGGTGAGCCTTGTAAAAGGAAAAGTAAGGGGAATTAATAATCAAAGAAAACTTAAAAATAGACCTTTTTTTACTTGTTTTCTATTTTACTAATTGATTTTTCTTGACTCATTGCAGCCAGCTCCTGTCAGAGCAGAGTCCACTCTTAGTATGGATGTACTATATGAACCATCAATGTAAAAAAATAAAATTTTTCAGTTTCCTCCTTCTGGGTCAATAGTTGGATCAGAAGCAGTGCTGCAAGTGATTTCAAGTCATCTATCAGTGAAGATGTAAGTACAGACACACATTATGTATGTGTGCATTTATTTCTCATTAAGTGATTCATGGAAATTTGTATGCAAATTGGGAGCAGCCCTTGGACACCTGGAAAGTTGTCAGTACAGACACTGGTGTCTTGTAGTTTCCACCAGGGCCGGCTCCAGGCCACAGCACGCCAAGCACGTGCTTGGGGAGGCACGCCGCGGGGGACGCTCTGCCGGTTGCCGGGAGGGCAGCAGGCGGCTCCGGTGGACCTCCCGCAAGCATGCCTGTGGAGGGTCTGCTGGTCCAGCAGCTCCGGTGGAGGATCCGCAGGCATGCCTGCGAGAGGTCCACTGGAGCCGCGGGACCACTGGATCCCCCGCAGGGAAGCCTATGGGAGGTCCACCGGAGCCGCGGGACCGGCGAGCGGCAGAGCGCCCCCCGTGGCGTGCCGCTGTGCTTGAGGCGGCAAAAATTGCTAGAGCCGGCCCTGGTTTCCACAATGAGGAAAGAGGACCAAATCCTGATCCTGTTGAATTCGGTGGGATTTGCCATTGACTTCAGTGGGACCAAGATTTAGTCCGATATCCGAAAGACACAAAGGGGAGAATCAAAGGCTCTCAGGTTTGAAAGATGAGGATGCTGTTGTGATGATAATGGAACAATTGTGAAATTGAATGAGCTGGAAGTCAGAAAGACATATTGGCCCAGCCTAGATCTAAAATCCCCCCTTCGGTCTTCTTTTCTGAAGTCTAAACAGACTCAATTTTCTTAATCTTTCTTCATAGGTCAGGTTTTCTAAATCTTTTTTGTTGCTGTTCACTGAATTCTCTCCAATTCTTTCTTTAAGTGTGGCACCCAGAACATCAGCTGATGTATCACCAGTGCTGAGAAGAGTGGGGCAGTTACTGCCCATGTCGTATATATGAAACGCCTGTTTAAAAACACCCCAGAATATGAAGCTTCTTTGCAACTGCATCACATTGTTGTCTCATATTTAATCTGTGATGCACTATAACCCCAAGTGCATTTTCTGCAGTGCTGCTGCCCAGTCAGTTATTCCAGATTAGAGCATTTGATTTTTTCCTTTCTAAGTGTAGTACTTTGCACCTGCTGTTATTGAATTTCATCTTGTTGATTTCTGACCAACTGTCCAATTTGTGAAGGTAATTTTGCACTGTAATCCTGTCCTATACAATAATTCTGACCCTTTCCAGTTTGGTGTTATTTGCAAGTTTTATAAGCATAGTCTCCACTTCATTATCCAAATTATTAAAGAAAATACTCAATAGCACTAGATTCAGGACAGCCCCCTGCAGCACCCCACTAGATATCTGTTTCCAATCTGACAGTGAACCATTGATAACTATTCTTTGCACATGGTCTTTCAACCAGTTATGCACCCACCTTATAATAATTTCATCTAGACCACATTTCCCTAGTTTGCTTATGAGAATGTCATGTAGGACTGTGTCAAAGGCCTTATTAAAATCAAGATATATCATGTCTACAGTTTGCCCCCATCCACTAGGCCAGTAACCTTGTCAAAGAAGAAATTAGATAGCTTTCGAATGATTTGTTCTTGACAAATCCATGTTGGCTATTACTTATTATCCTATTATCCTCTGGGTGTTTACAAACTGATTATTTAATCATTTGTTCCAGTATCTTTCCTAGTATTGAAGTTACGCTGACTGGTCTATAATTCTCCAGATCCTCTTTGCTCTCCTTTTTAAAGATACGTACTATGTTTAAATCTGCAAACATTCTCGAGAGAAAACTGAGTTTCCTGCTGCTTGGCCAGTCTCTTTTGCATATTCCTTGTAGTCAAGGCAAAGTCGTTCCAAGTTAACAAATGCGTTGATTGTCCTGCAGCTGCTTCCAAATAGGGTGTGTGATATAGTCCCTGTCAGCAAATTGCTTATTTAATACACATTGAGGGTTAGAGTTATAGAGTTCATAAAAATCAATCAATTCTTAAGTTGTTCATAGACAGATTCCCCATATGGTCTGTGGTGCATAGAAAGAACTTTGTTCTAGCAGCACCTCTAACAACAAATGAGAAATAAAATGAGTTCACCCAGAAGAAAAGAGGCAGTGGAAGGTACCTGGTGCAGTGGAATCGTGGCAATTCCATTGCATTCAGGGAAGGTGGTTGCAGATGAAGTACATCCAAAGCCTATTTACTCATGCTTTGCTCAAGGATATTGAACTTCACCCTTACTAGGGAGATTCCCAGCTTTTCATTTTCGTTTACTGAATTTAAGTTCTTATTTGTCATCTTTAAGTCATGTTTACTGAGCATGTCACTTGAAGGGAGGATGGAACCACCATCTAATGTGATAAAAGTCTGAGTTACGACTTGATTTTTCACTAAGAAAAAATGTGGTTGAAAAGTCTTCTTATAGCCTGTTTATCAGGTTTTGAAAATGTAAGGGAAATGTACTCACCAGTACCTCCATTTGTTGACAGAGTAATTCCTGTTCTCTAGTCTTGTTGCAGTTATCAGAATAGCTAGTTATTTTGGCATCATCCACTGGAAGCAAAAAACACAATGTTGGTGGAAACACCTAGGGTGTACATATAGACTGACTCCACTTCCCACCCAGTTAGGTAGTTTGGAAGCAGAAACCCATGAGAACAAAGTTAAGGAGAAGAGGGTCACTTGAACTCTTTACATCTAGACTGGATGTGTTTCTAAGAGATACACTATCGCTCAAATAGCAGTTATAGGCTTGATGCAGGAGACACTGGGTAAGGTTCAATGGCCTGTGCCATGCAGGAAATCAGACTAGATGATCATAATGGTTCCCTTTTCATCTTAAAATCTATGGAACTATGAGAGGGATACATGATGGGAAAAGAGAAAGGTCTCTGACAAACTCCTTTACCAGTGAAATGATCATAATTTACTCCCCTCCAGGTAGAATTAACAGAACAGCTAGTGCAAATAATATCATAAGTCAGAAGGTGATCTTACTTGAGAGATAGATTGGAGTACCTTATGTCCAAGGGTGGCTCTAGCTTTTTTGCCGCCTCATGCACGGCAGTCAGGCAGCCTTTGGCGGCTTGCCTGCGGGAGGTCCGCTGGTCCCACAGCTTCGGCATACCCGCCGCTGAATTGCCACCGAATCTGTGGGACTGGCAGACCTCCTGTAGGCAAGCCACTGAAGGCTGCCTGACTGCCGCCCTGGCAGGGACCGCCAGGGTGCCCCCCGCGGCTTGCTGCCCCAGGCACATGCTTGGAGTGCTGGTGCCTGGAGCCACTGCTGCTTATGTCTAAAATCTGGCTCTGCATTTGAAGGTTCAAAATCTGGCTCTGGGTTTGAAGTCTACTTAGAAGTGTTTAATGAAGGTTTAATGAACCAGGGGAGGCCATTTTGCATCTCTGACAATCTTGAGGGTGATAGTCTCAGCTATCTCCATCCTTGAAATAGAAAGACATCTTGCTGAGTATGCTTTTGCTGGCAGTGATGGGGTCCTATCCTCCTATCAATAAATCATGTTATGAAAGGATTTTAGTGAGCCACTATTGGAGACCATACACCCTGGCAATTCTTTCTTCAGACCATGTGAGTATTTAGGTGAAAATGCATGTGATCATTTCAGCCTTAAAATCCAATGTTAAATACACACACAAACATAGACCTCCCAAATGACTGCTCATGGCAGGAACTCTGCTTACTCTCTTCTAATCCCTGGGGTGAGGAAACTGCCATTCTAATCTCCATCCCCCTCATCTACCATAGTTCTGACTCTCTACCTATCCAACAGGCCCTTCGCCTCAGTCTCCTCCACTCCCCTCTCCCTTTCTTCTCACTCAGTTCCTATCCCAGCACATGTCACTCCTGCTACCCATGGTCTCCTGTCATATTCTCCCTCCTTTTCCCCGTTTTCTGTATCCTACATCCCTCTGTCCCTCTAGTCATTCTCCCTAGCCTACACATATCTTGTCCCTACACATTTCCCTGTTCCCACACTGTCTCCTGCCTAGGTCACACACAATAAATAGGGGATGGCTATCTTGAAAACCATGGGAGTCAGTGACTATCTTTACTAGAAACAGCTTCACTCCCACCTGCAAAGGCTATAGGGAGATGTCAGCTATCTGTGGTGAGAGCAGCCTGTGCCTTCAGTTCTGTGGAAACAATAGAGAAGGGCAGGCATTTTTGGTGAGCACAAGGAGATCCTCCTCATCTTTCTTTTGATACTTGAGCAGTTATTAAAAAAACAAATACAATCACAGGGTTCACAAAAATTACTGGGAAAGTTGGCAGCTCTGTAAGAGCTTGCCCTTGGCTTTCCTCTTTGTTGGCTTCTCCCTGTATTCAATCCTCTTCTTGGAATCATCCCAATATCTTTTGTCCACTTCCACTGAAAAGGAAGCAAGCAAAAAGAAACAGTTGGAGTCAGAAGGCTATGGGCTATGCTCCACGCTTCCAGGAGAGGAGGCAAAGAATTCTGACTGGAGTCAACCTATATTATAATCCTGGGGCATTCACAAATTCTTGTCTTCTGGAAGCTGCTCTGATACTTTCAGCAAGAAGGGAAAAACAGGAGGCCATCAGCACAGTCAGTGTTTGCACCATCTATAGGTACAAACTATTTTTAACCCCTTATTTTGTGTATAAAGCTTCTCCAGTTTCCTGCCCCTGGAGAACTAAGCATGTTTTGGAGCCAAGATCTACGCAGAATAATCTGCCGTAAATTCTACCATTGATTTGCTTGGGTAGGTCAATTTCAAAAATAATTCATAGTTCCTCAACATATCCTTTCTTTCTCTTTGCTAAAAGCTACAAACTCCTCAGGTACAAAAAGCATCAGCAATACCTAAGCTTGCTGTTGCTGTGCAAAAAATGTCTGTTGAATAGCTTTGGAACTTTAGACCTAAGAAGAAAAGGGGAAATATTTGCAATATCAATTTGTGTATTTAGCTGCAAAGGATCTGGTACCCTTCCATTCATTCCTCTTGTGATAGCTTCCTTTACTCACTTTCAGATATCTGACTCCACTTTTACATAAGGGAGTATATAACTGAACTATTGTGATAGGATGTGAATGTCATACATTCATTTAAACGTATCCATGTATTTTTAACACATTTAACATTTGTTCCCCCTTTTCTAGCTCCTGAAAATCTGATGCAGGGTTTAGAAGATCTTGATTATCTGGCACCAAGGATAATGATGGAAACCTTTTTGAATTTGGAATAATTAGGTCAGAGTTTCCTCAGGATCCACAGCTGTCAAAGTCCATTTTAGCTTCATGTGAATTTGACTGTAATGCTCACCATTGCTGCTATGGTAACAGGAATTCCTAAATAATGTTTTAGTGCGCGGCATTTGAGCCCCCAGTCCAAGCACATCCAGGCTCATTTTAAAGTCTAATATTGTCATACAGGGCCCAGAATCCACAATTTAGCTATCAAGAGGCTCTTCAAATTCTTGTCTACCCAAAGCGAAGATCTCTACACCCCAGTCTGTTTTTATTCTGAGTATGCAATGAAACTCAAGTTCTGCATGAATTTCAATGAAGTAATGAAAATCATTGAATTCTATGCTCCAAACACACCATTGATTTCCAACTTTTTATCAGAAAGTTCATTTTGAGGAGAGAGATTTTGTGATCTCATTATATTCACCTGTATTTTGCAGAGACCATATTAGGGAGAAGTTCTTGTGAAAATTATTGGACTATTAACTGACTAGAAATTCTTTTGTCAACTTATTTCACCCTTTGGAGGACAAAATACTTTAATTTATAAATTCCATCACATCACTTTATAGAACAATTAGGCTGGTGTTCATTCCATGCCATTCTAATGGATCAACAGTGGGCCCTACTTTTGAACACATAAGATCTGGAAACAGAGTATTTGCAATTGAGGGCTGCTAACTCTAGAATTGGCTTTTATTGTTGGCTTGATAGAGCCTACTGTTGACCCATAACAGCATAATGGAATGTATAACTATTCTATTAAATGTTACCCTGCAGGGGGTATTGTGGGATGTATAGGCTATTTATTTTGATGTTTCTGCTGGTGTGGTTTTTAATACTCTATGTGCACTTCTGATGTTATATTCAATACTTTAAATAGATGTGAAGATTCAAGCATGTACCCATTCCATCATTAGTTTTAACACCAAAAAACACTCCCCAGCCTAATAGCACAGTACCATGTTGGCTTAACTTCACCCTGCCCGCACACACTTTTCTAAAAGCATCTAACATCCATCCCTTGGAACAGAGGAGGATACTCTTACTTGCTGGCAAAAAATCTTCCACGCCACAGGAGATCACTATACTCTTATGAACATCTACAAGGCTTACAAAGGTACCAGCACAAACTCCACAAGCCAATGTAAATGTGTACACCACACAAAAAAAAACCCTACCAAATTCACGGTCCACGTCCATCAAAAATCATAAATTTCATGAAATTTCAGTGTTGTAATTGTAGGGGTCCTGACCCAAAAAGGAGTTGTGGGAGCAGTCACAAGGTTATTGTAGGAAGAAGGTACTGCTGTCCTTACTTCTGCGCTGCTGCTGACGGCAGCGTTACCTTCAGAGCTGGGCAGCTGGAGAGCTGCACTGCTGGCCGGGAGTCCAGCTCTGAAGACAGGAGCCCTGCCAGCAGCAGTGCAGAAGTAAGGATGACATGATATGGTATTGCCACCCTTATTTCTGCCCTGCTGTATGCAGAGCTGGGCTCTGTCAGCAGCCGCTGCTCTCCAGCTGCTCAGCTGTAAAGGCAGCGCAGAAGTAAGGGTGGCAATACTGCAATGCCCCTAAAAGAAACTTGTGACACCCCTCCCCCCCCCCCCCCNCCCCCCCCCCCCCCCCGCAACTCCCTTTTGGGTCAGGAACCCCATTTGAGAAACGCTGGTCTCCCTATGAAATCTGTATAGTATAGGGTAAAAGATTACAAAAAAACAGATTTCTTGAGGGAAGACCAGATTTCACAGTCCGTGACATGTTTTTCATGGCCATGAATTTGGCAGGGCTATATACTTATATCCCCCTTGAAAACATTCATTCTTCTCTGACCTCTCTGGTCTTCCTGTCAGCATGGCATTGCTTTCCAGCAAGAAATGACTCCTTCACTCACTCTACTTCTCAAGACTACCTCTTAACTCTCCCTAATGCATGGTAGCCAGCCCCATTTCCAAACTATGCCCATCTGCAGCCATACCACTCCCTAATCACCAAATCAACTGCCGGGACTCTGACCTCTACCTTTCTTGAGCTGGATCCTTGAAGGATGGCAGAACACATGCATGTAGAGGGGAAGTGTTCAGTTATGAAAGTGTTCTACCAAGTAGATGGTACTCTACCTTTACGCCTGCCACACTGGGCATTAACTACATACAATGCACATGAAGAGTTGAGGCAGAATACATTGACAGTAGTGCAAGAAAGTTAGGATCTGGACAATGGTCTACAATTATTTCTGACAGTAGCTTTCCTAGTATGCACTAGATCCTGTCCAGCTATACAGTACTGGCAAACCAACCCCTACCACGCTGAGTTCATGATCTAAAAAGCCAAACAATAAACAAAGGACTGGATGAAAGACCAAATAGTCAACTGGTATTTATAGAAGGGGGAAAATGTTAACTTGAAAAGGCCCTTGACCTAGCCATATTACTTGGGTAGTTTCATTCAAGGATTTATGATAGAAATGGGTTTTCAGGAGGAGGAGAAAGGATCTCACCTTAGGAAGTTTCAGTTTGCTTTTGTTCTGATGCACAGGGGAGGAAGGACCAGACTCTATAGCCTGGTGGTTAAGTCACTGGTCTGGAGATGCAGGTTCAAAGTTCCTGATCTGCATTATTTGGAGCACAGACTGGAACCTGGGTCTCCCACATCCCAGCCACCTAACCACCAGATTACAAGAGATAGTCAACTCCCACTCTCTTGTTCTGACCCAAGAATCCATCCTGGACCTTAGGAACCTTCCTGACTAAAAACTCGTCAAAACGCAAGTTTCCAAAACATTTTGGTTCTGATAAAATAACATTTTTCAACAAAAGAAACTTTATTCAGAAATATTTCTGCCAGTTCTCCTCATGGTTTTGTTTGAGAGGGGGTCCAAGCATAACCAATGCCTCTATTGGTGGTGTGAAAGTGTGACGATGATCATGAAAGCAGAGGACAAACTAGATGTATAAGTACATGTAGTGGGACAAGACTGGCATGGTGAGGAGCTATTTTCACACATTTCATAATCTGTATAGGAACATATGTGAAAGTGCTTGGAATTTTCAGCTTTCGCTGGGCCCGGTTCTATTTTCTTTATATTTACTGGTCTATGCTGTGTCTTTGCATAACACTGTATGGTATATTGTATGTATACCAACCTTTTATTAAGTTTTTCACTAAAAAAAAAATACAGGAAGTCAGACTGTACATTCCCTACATCAGAGTGTACCACACTGCACCTTCCTGTACGTCTCAAAGTCTGTCATGGTAATTGTACTCAATCCATTTAAAAAAGAATCTCCCTAAAATGATTAAACATGCATTTCTAAAAACAGAAAATGTACTTTAGCATTAAAACCAAAGAGCTAAAGTAGCAAGATTCCTCTATTACAATAATTTGAAAAAGTTAACCAGTTTTTCCCCCCAAAAATGACACTTCCAGCAAATGCTTTTTTTATATGCCTATGCAACTGAGTCATCCCATACAACTGCCAGGAAAGTTTCCCTCTGATTTCTCCCTCCTAGGGCTCTACAGAATGCACCCTTCTTTCTGTATTTTGTTGGGCATGCTGTGCACTCAAATACAGAAAAACTCCATAATTAATATTTAATGTGATTTGTAGCACTGGGAACTGAACCCAATCACTCCAAGTGCAGGCTGAGCATGTTAATTTGCAAGTCTGCTTCAAGCATAAACATACAGCTTTATTTTGGTGGCAGTATTTCTTTTTGAACTAAACCTAATACCAATTGTTGATGCATTAAATATGCAGTTGCACATCACTGGCTCCAAGCACTTTTTTGCACAAACCATGAGATGTATATATAAAAGCATGTAAAGTTTCATCTTTTAAAAAATATATTTTATTCCATTTCTCAACAGATTTGTGGAATTGGTACCTCAATAATATTTTAGCAATCTGCCTCCTAGTGAAAGCAGGAAGATTCTGCAGGAAGTAATCATTTATCGCCTGTTTCACCAATGAAAGAGGAACACTAAATAAAACAGTAAGACAAAGAATATGAAAAATATCCCCAAACTCCTGCTGAACAAAGATTAATTATTCAATGACTTTTGTATCCAACTACTTTCAACCAAATGGAACCAGTATGTGCAATATGTCCCCAGATTAATCCATTCAATGTTTTTTCAACTTGAAATACACAAGTATTTAACAGGAAAGAGAAGAAAAATTAACTTCTTTAGAAGTCTTAGGGATGTAGGGTTTTTTTAATTGCATTCTTAATGGTGACTCCAAAGTCTACCAGGATATAGTATTTTATAGTAACAGTATGACTGACATTGTTAGTTGTACAACCTACACGTTTCACTAGTATACAAAGGTGATTCCTGAGGAACATAACACTGACGACATTATAAAACTTTTGGGAAGCTATTCAAAAGGCATATAGTTTTGCATGGTTGCTTTATAAAAACATTATCCAAGGAAACTGTCTAGACTGAGAGATATTCTTTCAGTTTATCCATGATTGCATTCATCCTATCAGATGGAATCAACATAACAGTTCGCAAAGGTTTCATTGGTACATCATCAAAGGACCATCTGCCTCCCAAACATGTGTCACTCTCCTCTTGCACAGAATAGCTGAACTTCAGAAGGGCTTTCTAAAACAGAAATAAATAAATCTTGATTTTAGTAAGGCTTTTGACACAGTCCCACATGACATTCTCAAATAAACTGGGAAAATGTGGTTTAGATGAAACTACTATATGGTGAGTGCACAACTGGTTGAAAGCCCATACTTAAAGAGTAGTTATCAATGGTTCACTGTCAAACTGGGAGGACTTATCAAGTGGGGTCCCACAGGGGTCGCTCCTGGGTCTGGTACTATTCAATATTTTCATTAATGGCTTAGATAATGGAGGGAAGCGTATGCTTACAAAATTTGTAGACGATGCAAAGCTGGGAAGGGTTGCAAGCACTTTGGAGGACAGGATTAGAATTGAAACCAAGTTTAACAAAATTACAGAATTGGTCTGAAGTCAACAAGATGAAATTCAATTAAGGTAAGAACAAAGTATTTCACTTAGGAAGGAAAAATCAAATACACAAACACAAAATAGGGAATAACTGGCTAGGTGATAGTACTGCTGAAAAGGATCTGAAGATTACAGTATATCACAAATTGAATATAAATCAACAGTGTGATGCAGTTGTGAAAGGCTAATATTTTGAGGTGTATTAACAGGAATATCGTATGTAGGACAAGGGACTCTTCTCAGTGGTGAGGCCTCAGTTGGAGTACTGTCTAATTCTGGACACCACACTTTAGTAAATATGTGGATAAACTAGAGAGAGTCCAGAGGAGAGCAACAGAAATGATAGAAGGTTTAGAAAACCTGATCTGGGGTAAAGGTTAAAAAAACTGGGCATATTTAAAGTCGAGAAAAGAAAACTGAGGTAAGACCAAATGTTCAAATATGTTAAAGGCTGTTACAAAAAGGACACTGATCAATTGTTTTCCATGTCCACTGGAGGCAGGACAAGAAGTAATGGGCTTAATTTGCAACAAGGGAGATTTAGTTCAGATATTAGGAAAAACTTTCTAACTCTAAGGGTAGTTTATGCTCTGGAATATGCTACCAGGGAGGTTGTGGAATCCCCATCACTTGGTCCTGCCTCAGCATAAGGGAAAGAACTTGCTGACCTCTCAAGGTTCCTTCAGCCCAACTTTTCTATGATTCTATAAATTATGTTACAAAAATTAGTTTTAAAGCTACTATGCATATCATTTTAAGTGAAGTAAAAAAAGAAAGTTCTGTTTTATGGGAGTGCAAGCTAAACAGAAAAAATCCCTACGAAAAATCCAGTGAAAACTAAAATAGAATATTCAGTATCCTGCTTCACAAGCCACCACTTAGCATTTCATATCATACACTCAAAACAAACAGAATTCATTGTGTAATGTGCATTATCGTTAATGTACGGGACAAATGAAACGTAAGAAGAACGACTCCTCCGTCTTCCAGTCACTAGCTGTGGATGGCCTTGGACAAGTTACTTAGGTGTTACAATCAGGTATTACAGCCAGGCTCTTAAGCGGTACTGTGGCAGGGAGTGGGGATTTCCGGCCAGCAACGGGAAGGTCATGTTGAATCTCTTGCCAAGAATACTACCCACTGCTTGCTAGTGAACCCCTAACTCTCTAAAGCCAGGAAGCAGCAGACCTGGGGCATGGGGGAAGAAGTTGACTCATAGCAAGAGCTGAAGCAGGGCAAGAGGAGCTGTCATGCATCCCAGAGAGGCTCTGTATGGCGACGCAGGGCCAATGGTGCAAGGATGTCAGCTTGATACAGTTTGGGAGTGGGGGAAGGCGCAGTGCGTGGAGGGACTGTAGCAATTATACTCTTCTCCAATCATTGCTAAAGGATCACTTCAATCACAGACTTACAAGTTCAAAGGTTAACATCTTTGTGACCCAATTAACCCATCTGTAAAAAAAGATGCAGTAGTTCCCTTCCTCACAGTGGCATTAGGAATCTTAATGTTAAATTCCTAGATACCAATGTGAGAGGCACTAAATAAAAACCTTACATACAACTTACACAGAATCTTCATAGAGCCTAGAGAAATCCTTGGAACTGTGTTATTTAGAGAGGACACTTTTTCCAAATACTGTAAATAGTTTTTCATAATGTTTCTATTTATATTTCTTGATTCAATTTGTATGTTGCAGAGTAGTGTCCTTTTACTACCCCTCCCACATCAAATATTTGAAGTTTCAGGGAGAAAATGCAGCCTTAATTCCCCCCTCCCCAGATCTCTCACAAATTAGAGAAGTATTATCCTAAACCAGTAAGGGGGAAAACAATCTAGCCTCCTTCCATTGCTTCCTACATATTTGCTATATAACATGTGTCTCAAGAATGTAAATTTCCACTGAGGGAGAGCCATATAACTAACCCAGAGATGTTGTTCAAGAATGAACAGTTTGAAGAATGGGGGCCTAAACGTTTAATCGATTCTAAGTTTGGGTACACTTGAAGCTTTTCTTCCACTCCCTCAATTACATTTTAAGGACTACAGTGTAGCACAGTGAGTTGATGAGTGGGGGTTGGCTCCTCCATACTTATTCAATCATCAGCTGCTCATTATACTTAACAGTAGTTTGTAGCAATCTAATTAACATTATATGTGATCAGGGAAGGATACATACTCAGACTATTTATTTTCTGCATATACATTACTAAATACATCTAAGCTAATGTAACTTCCCTGATCTTACTTAAAATGACACTTGTATAACAAATGCCAGAAAGACTGATTTACAAGAAAATAGTGTGACCAGATTGAGACCTTCAAACAAGTTCAAAACAATTATAATTTGGAACAAAAACAACTACTAAGTCTCGAAAAAAATGTAATTTCAAATGACAGAACATTTAGGAATACAAAAAGGCCTTTCAGAATATAAGAGAATATAAGAGAGTTTTTAAGCAATCGGTAAACTCGGGGGTTGTACCGTACGACTGGAGAATTGCTAACGTAGTTCCTATTTTTAAGAAAGGGAATAAAAGTGATCCGGGTAATTATAGGCCTGTTAGCTTGACGTCTGTAGTGTGTAAGGTCTTGGAAAAAATTTTAAGGGAGAAAGTAGTTAAGAGGTATTTCCAGCAGGAGAGAGGTGTTAGCTCCGTGATCATACGGCGCGTGGTGAGCCCCCCCTGGATATTGTGTGCAATTTCTTGGATGATCCCATGTTTAAAGAGGGATGATTCAAACTGACAGGTTCACGAAGGGCTACTAGGATGATCCGAGAAATGCAACACTGCTGGCTTAGTGAAGGACGACTCAAGACTTGGTTGTTTTAGCCTGGCCAAACAGGAGAGGCTCGTGGGATATGTTCGCGCTATAATAAATATCATCAGGGGGATTAACGTTATGGTTAAGAGGAAGGAATTATTATAAAGCTTTAAGTACTAATGTAGCTTGATGACGAATGTGGTCTAAACTGGATATTAGGAAGTTTAGACTTGAAATTAGAGCGAAGGTTTCTAAACCATTAGGGAGTGACAGTATCTCTGGAATCAGCCTCCGACGGAAGTGTGGCGGCAAATAGACTATCTGTGCTATTACAAGTTATTAAGCTTGATCAAGGCTATATGGAGACGGGGATTTATGGATGAGGAGTAAGTTATTTGCATGATTTGCATTATAGTCAGGGATAACCAAGTAAGCTAAGCTCTCAAATGGTGCTGTAGAGGGATGTTGGATGGGGATGTAACATGTGGTGTTATCTGCAGAGATTTTCTTGGGTTAGCTATGAGTGAGTCCACTTGCCCCACAATGCTCAGGGTTTTAGCTGACGCCATATTTGGGGTCGGAAGGAGAATGTTTTCCTCCAGGGCGGAATTGGCAGAGGCCCTGAGGTTTTTAGCCTTCCTCTGCAGCATCGGGCATGGGTCGCTTGCTGGTGGATCTCTGCAGCTTGAGGCTTTCAATCACAATTTGAGGATTTCAATAACTCAGTCATGTTTAGGGTGTTGTTATAAATGATGTATGCGGTAGTTTATGT
>NC_133783.1:44301290-44379068 GCF_003597395.2 Chelonoidis abingdonii
GGTTTTGTGGCCTGCCTTGTGCAGGAGGTCAGACTAGATGATCATATTGGTCCCTTCTGACCTATGAGTCTATGAGTCTAAGAGCCATGGCGACACCAACTTGGAATTGAAAGTCCCTTTACTACATGCTGGTTTTTGGTCACTTGGTGAGCATAAAGTTCAAATTCAGGTCCAGGAGACCCTGCTACAAAAACAAAAACTCTTAGCTCCTTGTTACTCTTACACCCCACAGCAGTATTTCTTGCAGTCTCATAACGAATGTGCCTAGTCTTTCAATTTAAAGTTTTCCTCTTCTTAAATGACCAGTATTAGAATGACAGCCATTTATTAGTCTGCGCTAGGGAGAGAGAGGTGTCACGTGCCAATATTTTACCCTGTGTGCATTGCCATCAGAGAAGAAGAACAGGGAGCTCTTGATATAGCAGCAGTGCTGTGGAATAATGTTTTTAAAGCTCTGAAAAAAGTAAAGAACACAGAAAAATTCCATGCATTTCAAATTATATTTTAAATTTAATTTTCTGCATCCTCCTCTTTCTATATGGCTTGGGACCAGCAGAACTGAGTGGCAGGGTTACCTTCAGGAAATTATAAATAATAGCTCCAGTTCAATATTTTAGTGCTTTTTATTCATGTATTTGTCCCAAACAGAACATACAAAACAAATGGGATAGTGACATCCATACCTTTGGCTCTTCAGAAGATTTGTTCTGAACAGTCTTTTTAAATAAAAAAGAACAAAAAATAAATGGATGATTTGGGGAAGAGTACAATAGCAAAAGCAGCACAGATTCAGAGCTTTGAATCTGCCAAGTTTCTTGGGAAGAATTCTCAGAGCATAAATTTGATGTCTGTTTATGAGAAGATGATCTACTTTTTGGGGATTCAGAGGGGAAAATATTTATGTTTTACATGAATCGTGCATGCAGCGATTTGATTTGGTCCTTCATAACACCACAGATTTCTTTTTTCCTAGAAGCCTGAAAGATGCAATTGCTCTGATTCTTTGAATCATGCTCTTCCAAATAGTTATAACTTTTTATGCAGATTCAAATAGAAGACTATAGAGAGGGTACAACTGCCTCTGAACGAAAAGGGTTTTTTCCACCCCTAGGATTAAAAACCTTGAAGGGCCAATTCAGACCGTTAAACTCTGTGCTTCTGCTCTCTTCTGTCTATTCTTTTCAAAAACTTGGAAATTTCATTCACAGATCCTCAACCAGATGTTTCACTTAGTTCAGAATCCGTTGTCAGATCCCTTCAACATTACCCTCAAGATAACCAGTTAATTCTGTGTGACCAAGACACTGAAGGTAACAGCTGATCTTTCCCTTGAAGAATCTGTCTACATCAGGCATTTCTGGGAAGTCTCACACCATTACACTACCATTGGTGCAGCTCCAATGGTGGTAGCAACGGTGGGAGGGCTACTGTAAACAGAAGCGAGGCACATGCCAGTGCTTTTATCACCATGTCACTGAGACTTCTTGTAAATAAATATCCATAAATTAGTATAAAAAAGCCAAGTGCCATTTTATAATCTGCATCTGTAGTAGTGCAGCTCTCAGTGGTTTCCTTAAGGCAAAACATTGTTTACTTTGGTCAAGAGTTAGTGAGTATAAATATCCTACATTAGCAAAAATAGTTTGTGCATCTTTCAATAGTAATTACACAAAAAGCAGCTGGATTTAACTAAAAAGATCATTTTACCACTTTTTCATAATCACTGCAAGTCAGGTTTCTAAAGTGGCTCAGTAAGAAAGGCCATTGTTATTACTGAAAAAAAAGTAGAGTCAGAACCGCCATTTCCCTGCTGTAAGGAAAAATCAAGCAATTGGATTTAATGGTATCTAAAGTCTGTTACCTCATAAAAGAATTCTTCCTCTGCATTTGCAAACATTAATTCCTCTCTCTGCTGTGTGCTCTCTCCTCTCTTCTTAGAGCTGCGCTTTGCTGTCTCTGTAAAGGTCTTGCTGATCAGAAGGTAGTAGTAGCACCTTCCACATGGCTTATTTGTTCTTTGAGTTTCAGCCAATTCTTTCCTAAAGACAAATATTATTTACATAAAGAATATTTTAAAGTCCCATTAAATGCACACAAACCTCATAATGCAATAAGATACTCATGCTTTGCCCAATCTTCATAGTTGTCACTCAAAGAGCTATATTGACTTTATAAATGAGTTTATGGCAGTAATTTTCTTTGAAAAGTTCTCTGCAGTCAGTTACTCTTAAAATTACCACCAACAAAACCAATCCCCTACTCCTCATAATACATTTCTCCTGTTAAGGAACCCTCACTAAGGACACACTATGTTCTTGGGGTGGTAAATGCTTAGAACTTAATTAACTAAACACTCATCATTAACTACAGTTCATAGGAGTGGTTTCCTCCCCAGCCAAAAACTAGCTCATTTCTTTGATCCCCAGTTTTATTTATTTTTTGCCCCTTTCCAGAAGCCCTTAAAAATTACAAACTTCTGTCTGGCGAAGAAGACTGGATGTTCTCATCCCTCCCTTCGGTTGAGTGTGTTGCCACTGCAGTGCTGCAAGCCCCATCCAGTAAAGGAGCCCAAGACCTGAATTTTGATTGTGTGTGTCATGTTCCATTGGAAATAAACCTCAAATCTCCCCCAGTCCCTCCTCAGACAAGTCATTTAAAACTTTATCAAACAAAAAAGCAAAGAGACAGTTATAGGTTTTCCAGAAGTATTCATTTCTTAGAGATCGATATTACTACTTAAAAGAGCAGATGAAAGCACCCTAACAACAATGGTAGATTAAAATTAAATGAGACCTGGACCTTAGTCAAACAAATTCCCTGCTTCTTTCAACCCAAACAAATGAAAGGCCCCTTCCTTTACGAGAGTGCTCAGTTCCCCTAGCTTCTGAACATCTAAAGTCACTCTCTGCTCCCTAGTCCCCAGGATGGACAACAGCACTCTATGGCAGTGCACTCCAGCATATTCAGCCTCTGTGGCCTAAAAGACCCCTCCCAGTACAGAGCTAGGATTTATGAAGCCTACTTCTTTAATTCTGGATGTGTTAATATTCTATTGCCCGTTCCCTCTTCAGTAAGGCATGGATTCACCTGTGTAAATTCTTCTTCCACTGATGGAAGGACAAATGTGTGGTTCCATCTACTATTCAGGAGACTGGCCATTTCTGACTAGTCTTAGTGAAGGTGGGGAGGGAAAGAGGCTCTGATCACTGCTAATTTCAAGTCCTGCAAATCTTCAACTTCTTATAAATCTCATTATTTTACTGAAAGTCTCTCAACATTACCTAAAGACCCAACTCATGGAGCGATGTCCGAGCATCTCATCCTTCATTAAAAAAAGATATTTCTAGCCTTTATAATTGCAGATAAAAGCTAGAAAACGTGAACTATAAATGCTCAAATACTCGAAGGCAAATACAAAGAACCCCAAATCTACTGTTAAAAGCAATTTCTGAATGCTTGATGTTCGCAAGAACTCTCTCTACTAATGCACAATTAGCTGCAATTGAATCACTAAGCCAGTAATGGAAGAGTGATGGCTGAGAATGCGTATTTCTCAGTTTGTTAAAGAGTAACAGAATAAGGAAAAAACAAAGTAGATACTGCACCTTCATTGTGAGGCTCTCCCCTTTTACATTCTCACTGACATAAAGCTCATGTAGTTAAGAGCCAGGAAACATGTATCCCTATCATAATCACCATTACATTCTACTCAAAATACTTGGATCCCACATGTGGTGTTAAAAATTATTTCTATAGCTAAAAATTAAAACTATAGTGTGAAAATAAAATGGGGTCTAAACCTGTGTAAACTTTTTGAATCCTCATTTCTCTCCCAATTTGATACATTAGATTAAGAGACTAACCAGCTGATCTCCTTCTCAGTGTCTGGATGGTCTGATTGGGGATCCACATTCATCTCAACACACGTCTAAAACCCTTCACAGGCAACCCGACAAAATTGGGTCAGTCCTCTTAAGCATTCAGGACTCAGTATGTTGGACCACTCTCACCAATCAGGGAATGTTCTGGGGTAAGTCTAATAATATCCCCACAAAACCCTCCAATCCATCTCAGAAGGAAAAGCTCAAAGATCTTCCCTCATTTCTGAAGTGGGCAAGAGACCTATCTGGCTAGGCATCTTTTACAATTTCTTTTCTTTCCAAGATAAATCTTGGCTCATTCAAGGATGTACTCCTAACTCTTCCTCTTCTGTCACATAGCAGAAAATAAAAAACGCAGGAGTTAGAGACCTACCATTGTCTTGAGATAAATCCCCCCAAAAGAGAGACACAGTGAACAGTAGAAAGACAAGAACCCCCATCGTGGGGATAATCATCTTCTCTCAAAAGGCCTAAGAAAAAGAAAGTCCAAAGGCCAGAAGACACAAAAACACAGCCTCTTCAAACACTTCTGTCCATCTTTTTCCACAAGCTCCAGTGCCCATGCTGAAGTGTTTGCTTCAGATCATGAAAACTCCAATCCAGAGGAGCAGTAGAAATTAATTCCTGCAGATATATTTAAAACTGTGGGGAGGAAGGTGGCGGTCACTGAGATCGAGACAGAGAAAGATGATGAACCGGCTAAAGCCAAAGTCAAATATCTCCCAATTACAACCACAAAAGAATTTGCCATTCTCCTTCAAAGGAGTTATTAATAAGGAATGTGAAACTCCAAAGGGAAAATGGGAAAAGCACTGAAACTCCGAAGTGTCCTAGAAAAAAAAAATTCTCTCCTGAATAATAAGAGGAGATGAGACAAATGGGAATGGAAAGGGAGACCTAAACGAGAGAAAACCCATCCCTGTGGGAGATTAGGTAGTGTCTAAATAGGACTAGCAGGCAATGCTTCAAAGAAAACCTAAGTCTGGCATTTGGAAGTAGACAAATTAGAAGGGCCAGGAAGTGATGCGACCTGTGATAGGAAGAGTGGAAAAAAACAGAAGAGCAAAGGGTGTCCATTTTCCCATTAACATACTATCAGATTACCAGAAAGTTGTTTAAAAAAAACAAAACACACCCACCACACACAGAGAAAACCAGAAAGGATGTCCTGTCCTCTCTCTCATCTTACTACACCCTACATTTCAGTCAAAGCCACAAGCAAATTAGATTTTTTTCCCTTCCTTGACATCTCTGCTTACTATTTCTTTGCTCATTTCTTTCCAAATCATCTGTCTTGATAACACTGAACCCTGTTGGGAGACAAAGTAGTGCCTAACCCTCTACACTCATCTCAGATGCTGATTTAAGAAGTATTTCAATGGCTCATCCAGAGATTATGCACTTACAAATCTGCTGAAGCCAAGATTTCCATCCCAAAGGCTGAATTAATCACAGTAAACAAAAATACCTCAGATACTCATTATTAAAATGATGTAAGTTGTATAAATTTTTAATAAGCTTGCTGAATTTTCAAAACAAAGATCAACTACAATTCACACACTTATGTTCTAGAAGTATGTGGCATAATTTTAAAGTAGCTTCCTATTTCTTCAAGAGACGATTAGGAATTTTAATGCATAAAGAAGTAATATCAAAGAAATTAAAAGTCAATATCAAGGACCTTATATAAAACAATTGTATTTATTCTTTTGATATATTTCTTACTTAAATCTATGGTATCACTCCCACTCCTTCAACGCATTTCCATTTAAATAAGGTTTCTGAAGACATCTGAAGGAAAAAAATTACTGTTCAAAATCATGTTTAGAAAGACTCTTACTGAAGCTGCTGGTGCATGGGCAGAGCGATCTGTGGTGGTACGTTAATGAATCTTTCATTTAGTAGGAAGCCCACAGGCTTGGTGGTGTCATTTAGGAGCTTATCCAGCTGTTCAACCATACTCTGGTCACAGTTCTTCTCACACAGGCTTAGAATCAGCTCTTTTATTTGTTCAGCACATTGAGCACCCTAGGAATCAAAGGGTACATTTTCTTTACATTACAGCACAATTATTTACATAAGAAAACCTGAAAGTGAATTTCAAGAGAGTATTCAACAGGCCCGTGGGCAATTTCCTGCAATAGTCTCTAAAGTATTGTAGATTTTGAAAACCACCTCAAGGTGATGGCAGGCTGAGGTTCTTAAATGATAACAATGCAGCTATGAGTTACAACTCCACTCTGCATAATAACCATGAAAAAGGGGAACAACCCCAACAACTAATGAAACATGAAATGACGGATGGTCCAGTAGTTAGGGTACTAGCCTGGCACTTGAGTGACCTTGTCTGAATTTCCTATTCCATCACAGACTTCATGTGTGACTTTGGGCAAGTCATTTAGTCTCTCAGTTCTCCATCTGTAAAATGGGAATAACAACACTTCCCTACCTAACAGCAGCCACAGTAAAGACTGTGGGGCACTCAGATACCATGCTAATGAGGGCCATATAAGCAGTTACACTGTGACTTTCATTATTATTTTCATCTAAAATATTGTAACACATTCTATATGCAAAGGTATCAAGTTAATAGAAAAATGTAATTCAAAACATGAAAAAGAACTAATGATATAAATCACAAGATTAGATTAATCCAAAACCCAAGATGAGTTTATAGAATAATGAAGGGAATATATCTGGAATTATTAATTAAATATTGTTCCCTTGGATTTTGTATTTGGCCTCTTTTCACCCTGTTCTCTGCACATATTTTATCCCTTTTGACTGGGGTGAAATCTGCCAAAGAATCATCAGGTAAGTAAGTCATTGTGCCAGGTTGTCTGTATATTTGGCATGGTAACTTTTATTTTATGGTACAGGTGACATGAATGTCTTTCTAGTTGCCTTACAAATGCATTAAATATGTTTTTAGAAGACTGTAATGCATCATGACATGACCTGTACAATAGTAAGGTCTAACAGAAATATGAGCTTTATTTGGAAATTCTTAGTGGCCTGTCCAAAACTCACAGTGCTATTCTATTATTACAGTAAAAATGCAGCCTAACTGCTTGGCCACACAATGTACAGATGCTTTACAGTGTAACCCAGGGGTATCAAACTCGAACGACCACGAGGGCCACATGAGGACTAGTATATTGGCCCGAGGGCCGCATTACTGACACCTCCCCGCCCCTGCCGCCCTTGGCCCCGCCCCCACTCCACCTCTTCCCAATCCTTCCCTGCCCTCATTCCAACCCCTTCCTCCAAATGGGGGAATGGGGAACCGTGGCCAATGGGAGCTGCTGGGGGCGCTGCCTGAAGCAAGAGCAACACACAGACCCCTTGCCCTTCCCCATGTTCCGGTCGCTTCCTGGATTGGTGCAGAGGCAGGGCGGGTGGGCAGGCAGGCAGGGAGCCTGCCCTGCCCCCGGTGCATGTTGGGCCAGAGCCACTCTAGGTAAATGCTGGGGAAAGGCGGGGGGGCCATGAGGAGCTCACAGGCCATAGAAAATAACCCCACGGGCCACGTGTTTGAGACCTCTGGTGTAACCTTATAGAAACAGAACACAATTTCAGAACAATTAAATTATTGGTAGTATAAAAAGGCATTTGAGTAGACAGTGACAGGGGAAAAAAAAAAAAGAGAGAGACAACCATCAAGCCCAAAAACTTCTGGCTGAGCTAGAGTGGATCTTTTTGAAAGACAACCAGCCTTGATTTAGACTCTAGCTGATGAGCTCCCAGAGATGGAGAACCTCCTGTGTCCCTCAGAAGATTTAGTTGGGGATTGGTCCTGCTTTGAGTAGGGGTTGGACCAGATGACCTCCTGAGGTCCTTTCCAACCCTGATATTCTATGATTCTATGATCCGGCACTTGCCTTAATGTCTACAATGTAATTTTCAGTGAGACAGTATGAATAGAAAGCATTTTAATTTCTACATATTACCATCCAGAAGTTAACCAGTATTACAGACCTTCCTTTCAGTTAAGTTTAAGAGGCTTATGAAGCCAAAGACTTCGTCATCTTCATCATCATCATAACCACTTTCTTCTTGAACTTCTGCTTGCTATTTAACAAAAGTAAAAAAGGACAACTAATACCAAGCTGCTTTTTAAAACAAAACAAAACAAAAAACAGCATCATTATTCTATGTTCAGGATGTTTTATGCACATCTAAAAGCGATTATGCAAGTCTATGGAATTACTTAAGAGACAAGAACATTAAAAGTGTGAAAAATTGTAGGTTGTCTAAATAATTTATTCTCTTAAACCTTTATAAGAATATGATACAACCTCCAATTTTTACTTACTTCCAGGCAGAACCTCACTAATTCACACCAATGACTGGGAGATTCCCATATTCAGCTACTTGCAATGGAATTATTGTATAAAAACAAATTTTAAGAAAGAATATGCATATCAAGGTACTTCATTTATCTGACCAGAGTAATTTACTTTTATTCATAATACTTCAAAATGATAAAAAGTAACAGTAATAAATGTTCTGGGGCGTATTTTGTAAAAGTAATAATGTCTTTGAAATGAGACCATCTGACAGTTTTCTACTATTAAAACTCTCCTGAGCACTGGAGAGAGAAAAGTGTGTGTGCGCGTGCACGTGTGCGTGCGAGAATATTATGGAGTGGGCAGATTAAGCAAATGCAAATTACAAACTCTAGATTTAAATGATTAAGAAACAAAATCTAATAGACAGCTAGCAATTTCTTGGAGGAAGGAACCACAGTTCTGAAAATATGTTGGCATGACACGACAGTGTATTGTAATGGTCTAAGCGAATACCGCAGTTCATACTTGGAGTTTTATGGGTTGAGGAGGGGCAAGTTTTCATGTTATCATTTGCTTGGCATGAGACAGCTTTGCAAGGCAAGGTCAAAATAACAGTAGTAGTAACCTCCCTTTGCACTAGAAATAGAAATGCTTTTAAAGTAAATTATTTAGATTTAGAAAAACATAGCAGAATGCAGACCATAAAAATCAAAGTTTCTTTGCAGAGGGAGGGGCATCTTAGGGAGTTTATTTTATTTTAGAAATTGTTAATGTGTTTCAGTGAACATTTACATTCTCCCTAACCCAAGTAGTCCTAACAGCAGCACTCATACCTACCCAACCCTCTAGTCAAGATAGGAAGAAAGAATATGCAATTCCCCCTGCCCAGCTACATCATCCCACAAGTGTGTTAGAGGATAGGTTTTCATTAGGCTCTGCTAAATTCTTAGGAGATGTCCAATGAATGTGCACAGAAACAATTTTTCACTTGCTTATAATTATTTTCTTCCAATCAGAAACTCAAGACAGAAATTTGTTTGGTTCAGAGTTTTACCCAATTTTAAACTGGGGGGCTAGGGGAGAGGGGGTCACATTTTTTTAAAATGAAAGCTTCCTCTTCTACCTCACATACATAATACTATTTCTCAGCTACTCCAGAATTTCCCTCAATATCATAACTTCACCTCCCACTCAAAACAACAACAACAACAAAAAACCTCCTCATTTGTTTGAAATGAAGAATGGAAAATTTCAGCCTCAAAAGGAGAATTTTTAACAAAGTTATAAGCAAGAGAAAAGGGAGATTTGTAATAGGAGGTTATAAATAATGTTCAATACAGTGTTTTCTACTGTAAGTGCTATACCCCACCACAACGCTTCTTGTTAGTTACTCACAGAGACACAGGAACATGGATTGTCTGTAACACTTTGACTTCAGCTCAGACTTGATAAAGGGAACAGAAGAGTTCACTTATCACATCAAGAGCTGAGGTCATGCAAAAACTCCACTTGAACCTCTGAAAGCAGTGGTTCTCAACCTATTTATAATTGTGGGCTGCAGGTTGAGAACCACAGCACCGACCCTGCTAATACCCCCCCTTCCCCACAACCTCTATGCCCAGCAACCCCTGCCCAGAGACTCCGCCACAGAGCATGCCCAAGAGCAGAGTCCTGGGCCCAAGCAACCAGGTCCCAGACCCGCCGTGCCTGGATTTTCTAGCACGTAGTTGGGCCGCAGCTGTGTGCTAATCGGGCCATGGGTTGAGAACCACTGCTCTAAAGAGTGGATTAGAACATGAACATACAAATGACATCCAAGTACTTTATGTTGCAACAGCTTGAGCTCTAGAACTCTTAGCTACATGTATATTATGAAAGGGACGTCAATTATTCCATTCCAATTTAAAATTATACTGTGCTGAATTAGCAAGAATGGAAGCCCTTACCTTGATAACACTCCCAATGTGATTCTGTTGTATTAATATGTCAGTTAACTCAGCGATATTAACTGGAGCTTTTAGAAATAGCTAAAAAAAAAGAACAAGTACTCTGAAAACAGTCTAAAATTTTCCAGTTGTGAACTACTTATTAAAACTTGGATCCTTCTATGAACCTCCTCCCAGCCTGCTCCCACATATTTTTGGAGGCAGCTACAGTGCTCATTACATGAAAACATTAGGACAGCATTAAGAAGACAGGATCAAAATAAAATCTCTTTAAAATAATCTGTTTATGTTCTTATACCTTGCTCTTAACCTCTGATCCCATTCAGTACATTTATCGCTTATTTCCTTACCCTGGGTGTAGGACTTCAAGCACTAATAAAGCTAATTTGCCCCAAGTTGCCTGCAGCACCAACTACTCCAATGTCTTCAAATCACTTTGCATTTGGTTTGTCCTCTTCTGTATTTAATCCTTTCAATTCTGGCACAGTCTGCAAGGGTATGGCTACACTTGGAATTTCAAAGAAGTGTGAGTGTGGTCGGAGCGGCAGTGCTGGGAGAGAGCTCTCCCAGTGATGCATGTAAACCACATCCTTTACGGGTGTAGCGTGCAGCGCTGGGAGCTGCGCTCCCAGCACTGCCGCCCTGATTACACTGATGCTTTACAGAGCTGTATCTTGCAGCGCTCAGGGGGGTGTTTTTTCACACCCAAGTGCGAAAGTTACAGCGCTGTAAAGTGTGAGTGTAGCCATACCCCAAGTTTGTTTGAGACTGAATTTGAAAAAAGAGGAACCATCAATTAAGAGAGGCAGAAGCAGCCAAATAGGGTGCAGATAGGTACTTTTTAAAGCTACAGTTGGTCAAAAAACCCTCTAGAAATCCATGAACTGGGATACAAATCTCCGGAACCACCACTGCTTGAAGATTGAAAATAATGAGAAAGAAGGGACTATGGTCTATCTGGGTGTGCATTGTGGGTCACAGATTGGAACCACTGCATTTAGACAAATGCATGTTGTAGCTGTAATTATTCACGTCTTCATCTACTGAGGCACAGTAAAACATTAAATCGATACTAGTAATCGTGCCTGATGACAATTTAAGGCTGTGGAAGCTATTTATTAACAGAAGAAATCTGAATAGGAGCAAGAAAGAATATTTTGAGTCTACCTGTTGCAGTAATTTTTTTATCCCATCATAGTCATTATCTGATATCGAATGTGCTTCAAATTCAACATTCACTTCCTGTGAATAAACAGAAGACAGCAAGTATCACACATATGGTTGACAAGCAGAATCTCTCTTAAAACAAAGTTAAAACAAAACTGTATGCCTTTTTTCCCCTCTACTTCATGTCAATCAGCTTAGGGCAGGGAGTTGGGGTGCAGGTGGGGTTTGGGTTCCGGCCCGCTCCGGTGTGGCAGCGGCACGCACCGGGGCCAGGGCAGGCTTTGGCCCCACGCCCCTGGAGTGGGGGGACGGGGGGGGGGCGGGACACAGGCCTCTGCGTGCTGCCCTTGCTGCGCCTCCAGGTACCTCCACTGAATGGTTCCTCATTCCCGGCCAATGGGAGCTCGGGAGGGGGGACGGGAGGCAGTGCCTGGAGGCAAGGGCAACGTACAGAGCCTTTTCCCAAATTTGCAGCTGAGGAAACTGAGGCATGGGCGGGTGAAGCGTGTAACTGGGTCTAACGGGCTGAGGTTAAGAAGGGGACAGGGAGAAGAAAAGCGTAGCCCCGGTGCTGGAAGAAGTGGGGGCAAGGGGAAGAGGGGCAGCAAAAGTGGGAGGGCGGCCCTGGCAAGGGGGCAGTGAGACTGAAGGGCTCCGGGACCAGCGGGAGGGGAAGGCGGAGCGGGCCCCACGCGGGTGGGGCGGCTCTAGCTGGCCCGCGAGCCCGCAGAGCGGGGCCTCCGGCCCTCTCGCCAGTCACCTCGCTGACCTCTTCCTCCTCGGAAGCCGAGTCCCGCTGCTCCGAGTCTGACTCCTGCTCCTCCCCGCCCGGCTCCCGGCGCTGGGGCGGCCCCGGCGCTCTCCGCTTCGCCCGGGTAGCCATGCCGCTGCCCCGCGCAGGCGCCCCGGGCCGGAAAGCCGCAGCGCGGAGAAGGCGGTGCGGGGCGCACGGCGAGCCCGGCTAGCGCCGGCCTCCGCCGCACTCAGGCCGCTGAGCGCGGGACGGCCCGGGCGTGCCCAGCCCAGGGGCTGTGGCTGCGGAGCGGGCCGGGGCGTGGTGCGCTGCGGTCGGGGCAGTTAAGAGGCGTCCCGGAGGGGGCTGAGGGACCTGGAGATGGGGTGGCCGCGGCTCCGGGTGCACAGGGACTCGGAGCATGGAAACACGGCAGGGTGCGGTGAGGACGAGGGCAGGCAACGTGCAGGCCGGGAGCTACGATCTGCGGGCCATGGCGGCAGAAATACCGGCTCTGCAGCGTTGTGCGAGGTCTAGGAGCTTGACAGCAGCATAACTTAGCAGAAGCCCTGCTGAAAATCGGCCACTCTGTCACAAGGGATTGCAAAACCAAAGGGGTTTAAATGGTATGAATAAATAAAATCAACTCTCCGTTTTCAAGGTTTCTTTTTTGTTTGTTTCTGTAATTTCGTAGTCCTGGGAGGTTTCTAGTATAAGTGGCATGTTACGTGCTAGATAAAACCTTAATTTCTAATGTAAAAATGAAGCAGAATCGTTCTCCTCACTTTTTAGGCCTCCATTATACATCATGCAAAAGCAAAAGGGGCAAAAGACCCTCCCTGTCCCTCTCCCCTTTGCAGGTCACCTTATACAATTTACATTAGCACTGAAGAACAATCTTTGTAGTGATGGTGTTTTGAAACACCTGTGAAGGAGGGAATAAGCCAAGGGTGGAAGATTGGCGTCCATTACTTGTTTTAAGGCAGGGATAATCAAATATTTTTTGTCAAGGTCCAGATTTCTTGCTCAAGGCATAGTCAAGGTCCAGACTCCAGAGAAAAATAACAATAAATAAATAAAATTAAAATTAGAGTCTGTTCAAAAAGCATCTGGTGGTCATTTTAAGGGTTTGACTTTTAGACAAAGAATTGGCAGTGGGAACATTTCTGTTTCATTTCCGACTTCCAAATGTAAATCGACAACCACTGATTCTTTACAGAAACTTTTTTTTAAATGTTGGTCACAAGTTTCTGTTATCTCTGGACAAATGGAGATAATCTAAAGGAGTGTAATGTTTAAGTATATGTGGGAACACACTGAATATATCACCAAGAAAGTTGTATTATTCATGTATTTCCACCATTTCTAGGATACATAGGACTCTTCTATACAGCAGAAATGTCTCATAGGGTTCTATACTCTTTCAGTTTATTCAGCAGGAATCCAGCTGTTCAGAATAATAATTCATTAGCCAGTTTCAGGGGCTCCTTCTCAGAGTCTCAAGGACTTGAAGAATCCATTATAAATACAGATTATTATTCCTGTTTCTTTGGCACCTATAACACATTGTAATAAGCCCCAAAAGCTGTTACTTTTAAAAAGTATTATTTCTAAAGAAATCCAATTTATAGTACTGATGGTATTTTCCTTTTGTCATGGGAGTACAACAGCTGTTTCAACATTTCTGGTTCGGGAATACCATATTCAACATGCATATTTGCCCATACGTGGCTTCTTGGCTGTCTATACTCATTCCCATCTGTTAGGGTGGCATTGTGCCTACATTCACAGTGATGTCGGTTGTCTTAGGGCATAATTGCTAAGAAAAATGAGTTTGGAGAGGCTGTAGCCAAACAATGCAAGGTTTGTCTCTTCTATAAGGCATGCCTGCTGCGTGAGAGCATTGCCATACAGGTGCATTATAGCACTTTATATTTGATCATACATGTCAATATATTTGCTAAATAAACCTGTCTGAACTGTGAAGGAAAAGACGACACAAGGTTCAGAGAGATTTGTAGCTGCTTTTACAGCAAGTGCACCAAAGGCCTTCAAAGGACACTAGCATGGCACAACAAATATTACAGGAGTGCACAAATCTGCAGCTGCTCTAGCTCAGATTCTGTTTTCAGTCACACACTTTGCAATCCCTTTGAAGTCAATAAAGTAGCTGCCTTCTGGCAGAAATTAAAGCAAGCCAAAGACATTCATGGTATCAGGAGCAAGCAGGCTTACTCAAAGTAAACCAGATGGCTGAGTCCAAAACTTTTGTGATTTGTGTGTAAAGTGGGCATTCAGCTAATTGGATATTAGAGTAGTTTGTGATATTATAAGACTTTTCCCAATAATTTTTCTTTAGTTTTAATATATATTTTGCCCATAAGAACTAAACAGTGGAATTAATTTGATAGTTGGAAGCCTATAATAAGCTTATAAGTATGGATTTATGGATATTTATGGATTTAAACCGGTTTATTATTATTCAATATTTGACACACAACAGGCTACATGATGGGGAGATAATTTGGTTCTGACTGCATCCAAAACATCAATGACATCTCCTCTCCTTCCAGAATGCACCTGAATCAACTTTATGATTTCATTCTGGGGTTTTGTAACTCTAGTTTGGCTTTTTTACTCTTCCCTAGTAGAATTATTGCCTTGGGACGATTTTCATTTTTTCTTAGATTTACACTTTTGATGATTTCATTCTTAGTATTATTAAACATTATACATCTATCTTCAAAGAGGTGAAAGGATTTTTTAAAATGCCATTATATGTATGCCATCTATTATTTAAAGTATATAATTAGAGATGTATATTATGGGAAATTTGTAAGTTCATGCTGCGGTCAGAGTTTAGGTAATTTATGAAGTGTGTGTGTCACTATTAAGAGAATATATGAACTATAAGGATATTGGAGTAGATATATGTTTCCTTAATAATAATTTCAATACTTTCTAAGGCTTAGGCTGTTGGGTTTTTTAATCGTAGTGTTCTTTTTATGTAATTTATATAACAGTTGTAGTAATTGCTGTAACAACTTTTAAGAGTAAGTTTAAAGTTTATGTGAATTTCCTATGTTTAAAAAAAAATCTGACACCCCCCCACCCCCACCCCTGCAACATGCATATATTCACAGACAGACGGATAGAAAGGCACATACCCTCCTGAGGGCTTGATGAAGTCTGCCAAAGTTGAGACTTACTACATTAGTCTATATAAGAGAATTTGGAACAGAGATGTCCTCCTGTGTATCTTATTTGGTCTGTCAGCCACAGGCAGAGACCTTGGGCTTAGATCTCCTGATACACACTACCTTCTGTTGCCTCCTGTGGAATTGCTAATGTCTACAAGAAGAGAGCTGTGCTACAGTAAATTTCATAAATTCTTCCAAAAATGGATTTTCCTTCAGTGAACCTTAACAATTCTGCCAGTTCCGCACTGCATTGCAGTGCTTTAAGTTCATTATTCTTAAGTGTTAATAAGTGAAGTTTTGAAATGCTTAAATTTTATATGATGGGGTGGCTAGAGGAGATCTAGTCAATAGCAGGAAAGATTGTTAATGCCTTTAGTTTCAAAATCAAAATTCTAATAACCTATACTCTGCAGAGGGGTATACCAAACTTTGTTTATTTTGACTTTGGAATTTTGTTTCAAAGTTATAAATGGCTGAAAAATCATGAGAGTGCTTATTTTTCAAGAAAAAAAACTCAGTGTTTGACACTCCCCAAAATATTTGCTGCCCCTCTAAATTAAAAATAAAAATGTTCATAGGAATATCTTCTTCCTATGAAAAGTTAAGAGGATGTGTATGTCAAAATTAGACATTGTCATGCAACTGTCGTCACAACCTTGTCTCAGGAGACTGATTAACACCTCAATAGGAAGAAGTGTTATGAGTTCCAGTCATGGCTGTGATATTGAATCCTGTAGGAGAGAAGTCAGGCCCCAATTCAGCCAAGTATCTAAGTTCATGCCTATTTTTAAGCACGACTAGCTGGTCTCATTGACTTCAGTGGGGTCTGATTTTCAGACATACTGAACTCTCACAGCTTCTGTTGACTTCATTTGGAAGTGTGTGCTCTGAAATGCACATAATATAAAAACAAATTCTAAGATAAAACACTCTACTACATACACTTTTCTCCCTGGGGAGAGGATGAAAGAATAAATGAGACAGATGCTAGTAGCTTAGTGCAGGGGTTCTCACAGCACATTTTTTGATGTCCTCAGAGTGCGGCCACCAACTCTTGCTGGTGGCCGCTATGACAATTTTTCCAAAAAAACTTAATTTTAGGAAAAACAAATAAATATCATAGATTCTATGATATTTATATGTTTTTATGCACATATGCCTGTCCAAATCATTGTAATTTATTTATATAGGGTTGTTGGGTTTTTTGCAGACTCAATAACAACAACAATATACAGTTGTCTCTATTTTTTACTGGCCCTGAACAGAATAGAAATACAAATAAGGTGCTTTGCACGTTCTTGTCTTTTTTGTTGTTTCTTTTGCTTTTTTGGTTTCTGTTTTTTTTTCTTTTAAATAGAATTGATAGCAGGTCTGCTTCTGTGAAAAATGATATTTGTATGTTTGTTAATATCACTTTTCACACAACAGACTTGTTAGCTAGCTGTGGGGCAGTGAAAAGTGATATTAACAAACATACAAATATCACTTTTCACATGAGACCCACACAGCCCTGGCAAGCCAGGGGACAAATTAAGCCTTGAATGAGGTGGTGGGTAGGGAGGCATTGGGGGCCAGGGGTGATGGGGTGGATGGGTTAGGGGCTGAGAGAGGCAGCGCAGGCCAGAGGCGATAAGACAGGTGGTGAGCTTGAACCCCAGTGGCCAGAGCCTGCT
This sequence comes from Chelonoidis abingdonii, assembly GCF_003597395.2. NCBI lineage: Eukaryota > Metazoa > Chordata > Testudines > Testudinidae > Chelonoidis > Chelonoidis abingdonii. Next base: position 44,318,183 of record NC_133783.1, read on the forward strand.
GCCACATGGCAGATTTCCGCTGCCACCCCAGGGCTGACGCTGGAAGCCTGAGTCCCACTGCCCACAGGAAGGTGGGGAACTCACACCGGCTGTCAACTCCTCCGGCATCTGTGGCTCCAGAGTCGGGCAGGGCCCAGCCCCTACTTGCAGGCCCAGAGGAGGAGACAAAACTTTGCCCTCCCTCTCCCCCATCACTACCCAGGCAGCTATGGCTGCATGCTAGAAATGCTGGCTTAGTGCACCACTGGAAGGTGCTCAAATACCATGTGATGAGGTCAGTATAAGAACCAATATAGAAAAGAATAGCAAAGCTGTCAGAGGATGCTCATTATATTACTGAGATTATTCCTTTTTAAAAGTGTTTTCTTTTAAAGTACATTCTTTTCATTGTCGTTTGTCTCTCTGTAAGTGGTATCATTCAAAACCAACATACTTTTTGCTGGCCTTATCAGGGTGGGTGTTCACTCCCAGAGAATGTTCCTTAACTGCTTACTCATTATGTAAACAGTAGTGCATCTGTCAATTATCCTGTTTCTTGTGGTGCATAAGTTTTATTGGCATTGTACAGAGAGAAGTCCCCTAGATCTAATTTAGATATTTCTTTATTGTGTTTCAATGTTCTGTAGCCATTTTTGGTAAACAATGAAGGTTCTGTTACTGAAGGACCCCAAAGACAGAGGCTCAGGACCAGATCCATATATTCAAGTAAGTAACATGGGGGTGGGGGAAGCTATTCCTTGTGTTGTTTCACTATTAAATTAATAATAATACTTAGCAGTTAAACATTGATGTGATTGGATGTTACAAAACTAGGAAAAAAATGTTTGAAATTTTAGTATCTATTGAGAAAACTAACTTTCCAGTGTAATTTGCAGTATTACAAAGGGTAGTTTTAGATATGACAGTTATGCACTGAAACCAAAGTTAAAGTTCTTAGCTGGTAATCATCCATTGTTACTGAAGTTAGTTTTTAACTGGGTAAATGACTAAATATCAGTTTGCTTTCACATAGATCAGAATTATGATTACAATATTTTGTAATTGTTACAGACATTGTTAGCAGTCTCCACTGAGAGTCCAACAACATAATTGGTTACTTAAATACCTTTTACCACTACAGTTGGCCTTTTCTCTGCAAACCCTATTCACGTGGGCCGTTCTTACTTGTGCAGATAGTCCCCCTGATTTTAATGAACCTTCTATGTATGTAACAATTTGCAGGATTGGGCCCTTAGTACTGAGGCACATCAGTGGTGAGAGACTGCTTATATCAGGGGTGGGAAAACTACGGCCTGCGGGCTGGATTCGGCCCACTAGCTGTTTTAAGCAGGCCCTTGAGCTCCCCCTGGGGGGGAAGCAGCCACATGGCCCGCTCCGGTACTCCAGCCAGGGAGCAGGGTTGGGGGCTGCTCCATGTGGCTCCTGGAAGCAGCCACATGGCCCCGCTCCGGCGGTCCAGCCGGGGAGCAGGGTCGGGGACAGCTCCATCCAGCTCCCAGAAGCCACGGCATGGCCCCCTGCGACTCCTACATGCTCTGATGGCCCCGCTCCAATGATCCCCTCCGGCGCTCGAATGGGAGCTGCAGAGGTGGTGCCTGTGGACAGGGTAGCGTGCAGAGACACCTGGCCGCGCCTCCGCTTAGGAGCTGGAGAAGGGACATGCCGCTGCTTCTGGGAGCCGCTTGAGGTAAGTGCCGCCCGGAGCCTGCACCCCTGAGCCTCTCCCCATGCCCCAGCCCTCTGCCCCAGCCCTGATCCCCCTCCTGCACCCCAAACTCCTCAGCCCCCGCCCAACCCCAGAACCCACACCCCCAGCCGGAGCCTGCACCCCTTCCCACACCTCAACCCCCTGCCCCAGCTGTGACCCGCCCGCCCTCAGTTCCAGCCCAGAGCACCCTCCTACACTCCAAACTCCTCATCCCCAGCCTCACCCTAGAGCCTGCACCCCCAGCCAGAGCCCTCACCCCCCCCCGCACCGCACTCCCCCTGCCCAGCCTGGAGCCCCCTCCCACACCCTGAACTCCTCATTTCTGGCCCCACCCTGGAACCCACAGCCCCAACCAGAGCCCTCACCCCCTCTTGCACCCTAACCCCAATTTTGTGAGCATTCATGGCCCGCCATACGATTTCTATTCCCAGATGTGGCCCTCAGGCCAAAAAGTTTGCCCACCCTGTCTTATATTGTACCTGTTCAATGGATAAATAGAGGGCTTCAGTCTCCAGGACTGTCAGTGCAATATCTTTCAGCAGCACTAAATTCATCAGTAAAAACAACCAAAAATTCCATAGACAGTGTTGGATTTTAGTTCAGAAAAGTAGTTGAATAGTTCTGCTGCTAAATAGCCCATTCTTTTAAATATAAATAACCACTATTTGTGATGCATTCCAGTGACTAGATATATACTTTTCCCATAGGAATTAGGATTATATGGATTTGAAGCAGCTTTGATCCCTGTTTTGTCATTTGAATTTGTGTCTCTTCAAACTTTCTTTGAAAAGGTAAGATTTCAACCTTTTAGTAGTCCTATTGGAGAAATTATGCCCTATGATTGCCAAGCTACAAAGACTAATCCTGATTCAATAATACCCCCTCACTGCTATCTGTATTACTATTTCTCTCCTGAACTGATAGGGAGTTAAAGAACTTTTCCACAACTCTAGTCCCCTCCTTAAGTATATATTCTGTTAGTCTCATCCCTCATTGCCTGATTGGAGCAAAAAGCTGCTACTAACGATGGTGAAGAATTTACGGAGCATGCAAAAGTCATCCCTCTGACATCATAAAATGATGTAGTCCCTTGTCATGTAACTAAGCTGACAGATTCAGCTGGGATGAGCTATAGCCAGTCTTGCAGTGACTATAATACTAGGTCGATTGCCTAGAAGCCTTTGCCATGGAAGTGCATCTGCTGCCTGGCAAGAAAACAGGCTTGATTTTAGGACTCACTTTCTTGCTCCCTCAAACCAGTGGGGGCTAGGGAGGGGTTCTCAAGCTTTTTCTTTCTGAGGCCCCCCCACAACATTCTATAAAAACTCCATAGCCCACAACAGCTATTTTTCTGTGGATAAAAGCCAGGATCAGCATTAGGGGGTAACAAGCAGGGCAATTGCGTGAGGCCCTGCAAAGTTACGTTGCTCAGGCTTCAGCTTCAGCCCTGGGTGGCAGGACTTGGGGCCCAGGGCTTCAGACCCATGCAGTGGGTCTTCGGCTTTCTGTCCTGGGTCCCAGCAAGTCTATTGCAGGCCTTGCTTGGTGGACCCCCCAAAACTTGCTTGTGGCCCCCCAGGGCACCCTGGCCCCTGGTTGGAAACCACTGGGCATGGGGACAGCACATTTAGTGGTTTGAGCTGCTCATCAGTGACCTCTGTTTGTTAACTGAAAACCAAACTAAGATCTGACTGTGCTTTCTTCTATGCTCCTGCCTACGGCATAGTGTGCTGTAACACTAAGATTTATATAAAGGAAGGTATATACAGGAAGGTGGGTTTATGCAAGAAAAAGATAGGCCTTCGTAAGGACTTGTTTGTATGATCTGAACCACCCTGTTGCCTAGATTCTAAGGACACTGTTTACTATTCAAGTTTCCCTACCTGACAGGTGCCCAACGCTGTGTTCCAAAGAATGCTCTAAATAATGGGGATGTTGTGAACTTGAAAGAGAGGAGGGAAGGGCCATGTGAGCTGGAGAAAGAAACAGAAAAGAAATGTGTTTAGTACGACTGGTTGACATTTTTTGTTTTGAAACATCTTGTAGACAAAAGATGGTCTTTTTACTGAACTGAAAACTTTCACAAAAAGCTTTTGATTTTATTTAAATTTTCTGTTTTGTTTTTTTTTAAATTGAAAGTTTCAGAAATTTTAATTATTGTCCGCTTTTGCCCCTCCATTTTGCCATTAAATTAATCATAGCTAGGTTTTTGGGGGAGGGAGGATGTCACTTTTTCATTTTTCCCTTTGCCACTGTAACTTTTCAAAACTTCTTTACCTTGGAGAAGCTAGAATGGCAAAAGGAAAAATGAAAATTCAGACTCTTCAAAAACTGGACACGCTTGAATAATTACTGTAGCAGAATTAATTTCATTTTTCCTTTTGCTATTCTACAACTTTTCAAAGGTTAGGAAAAATGAAAAGTTACAGACAGATTATGTCCCTGCACATAATTTATTTTATTGCACTTGGTGGCAAAAAGTGAGAGGAGGAAGACACAAAAATTCAAACATTTTTAAAAAGGTGTTTCCTGAAAATTTGGGGTGTGGGGAAGTGAGAAATTGTTCCATTTTGAACCCTGCAAGCTAGAAATAACTTCAAAATTTTCAGTTCATTCTCATAAAATTGATTTTCTTTCCTGTATTTTTTTAAACCCTCTACTCTGATGTTTGTTTAGACATTCTTATTGAGTCAGTTGCCAAGCACCTGGGCCTGTTAAATGATTATTAAAACTAAAAAACAAATATAAACTTTTTAAGGTAAGGCACTTTAGGAACTAACAAATTTATTTGGGCATAAACTTTCGTGGGCTAAAACCCACTTCATCAGATGCATGGAGTGGAAAATACAGTAGGAAGATATATATATAGATATATATATATACACACACATATACAGAGAACATGAAAAGATAGGGGTTGCCTTACCAACTCTAAGGAGACAAATCAATTAAAGTGGGCTATTAGCAGGAGGGAAGATCACTTTTGTAGTGGTAATCAGGATGGCCCATTTCAAACAGTTGACAAGAAGGTATGAGTAACAGTAGGAGGAAAAAAATTAGCATGAGGAAATAGTTTTTAGTTTGTGTAATGAGCCATCCACTCCCAGTCTTTATTCAGGCCTAATTTGATGGTGTTCAGTTTGAAAATTAATTCTAGTTCTGCAGTTTCTCGTTGGAGTCTGTTTTTGAAGTTTTTTTGTTGAAGAATGGCCACTTTTAGGTCTGTAATCGGGTGTCCAGGGAGATTGAAGTGCTCTCCTACTGGTTTTTGAATGTTACGATTCCTGATGTCAGATTTGTGTCCATTTATTCTTTTGCATAGAGACTGTCCGGTTTGGCCAATGTACATGGCAGAGGGGCATTGCTGGCACGTGATGGCATATATCACACTGGTAGATGTGCAGGTGAACAAACCCCTGATGGTGTGGCTGATGTGATTAGGTCCTATGATGGTGTCCCTTGAATAGATATGTGGACCTGGGGGCTTTAACAGCTCCCAGCTTTATATTGCAATACCTCAGTAAGCCAGTCTGCCTAAAAGACCAGTGTCTGTCCTTTGCTTACTCTTCGAGGGCTATGACCAGTGTATTGCTAGCACTTACAAATTACCACACAACTCCTAAGCCAGCACATTTATTGTTAAGGTAAAATCATCACAAAGAAAGCATATAAAAACACCATCACCAACAGAAACGTACACACATGCTACAAAGCTTACCAGGTTCACCCCCAATTTTAACATAGGTCATTGGTAATGTCAGTCCTTCAAACCTGACAACTAGGTCTTCCCCATGGTTGCAAGTTCATATCAGTCTTTAGATCAAAAAACAGAATGAAGGCCCTGAGTTATTTTGAGATGGGGCTAGTTAGCCAAAAGTCCTTTCTTGTCTGTTGGGCTCTGGAAAATCTAGTTTGAACCGGAATATGCAAGCCTCCCTGGAAGGTACTGTAGTACCTTTCTGGAGGTGTTATAAACTGAGTGATTTGTGCTGATCATCCCCTACTGTTGGCCAGTTATGAAGCCAGAGTTATGAGGCATGGGCGATCCCAGGCATGTTCTACTTGCGACAGCTCTAAGATAGTGCTTTTATTGCAGTTTTAGTAGCATTAAATACACTTAATGAGGAGGTTAAATGAAACAAACAGCTTTGGTGAAATCCTGGCTTCACTGAAGTAAATGGGAGTTTTGCCATGGACTTTAGTGGGGCCAGTATTTCACCCTACTTTAAATCCAGTCGTTTTTGATTCTCAGAGTATGCAATATACATGCATTTGTTATTAGCATTTTGTGTTGTGAATCTCTATATGGTCTCCGATTGCTAACCCAAATTTATCTATAACCCTCAGACATCCAACAGTCCTAATTTTTATTTTATTGTATACAAAGAAATCATGTAACTGAGATGATAGAAAATGGTATTTATGCTAAAGAAGTTTCTCACATTATTTTAATATTCCTTATTTGGGTGTTCTGTATTTGGGTATATGCCTGCAGTAGGTTCCATACAAAGCCAGTTTCAGGATTGGGCGCTTAGTTGTTAAAAAGTACCTTAAACATTTGTCTTGTACTCGTGTACAAGATGAGTATTTTACACTTTTATGCCAGGTCTTGAAAAGAGCTCAGCACCCAATAGCTCCCATGTAGGCACCTAAATAAAACAGTGAGATTTTCAAAAGTGCTCAGTACTTTTCAGCCCCCCATTACCCTAGAACCATGAGGGGAAAAAAATTGGCTTAACAGCTGTCTTAGCCCGTCTCTTGCCTTGGGCTTAAAGTTTTGTGTTGCACCCACAAAATTGCACACTTGATGTTCTCTCTGCCTTGTTACCATTTTAAAAATTATTTTATTGAAAATTTGAGATACATAGTTCTGTGTTATCCTTGTTCTTACAAATGTCCAGGGATATTTACTGAAATGCTAAATTTAAATTGTGTAATCTGTTACTATGTTCAGACAAGGCCTACAATTATTAGGATCTCACAGACATTTTTTTTGTTGGTGTTGTTTTTCGCATAGACAGCCAATAATCTGAACTAGTCTTCATCCTGGCAGTGAGGCAAGCACCTGAGTTATTGCTAGCAATAATTATTAGCTTCCCCTGTAAGAATTTTAAATCCATCATATAACACTTTTCTCACATACAAGTCTGGTAAGAAGAATTTATGTCTGTTCCTACTTTCAGATTTCAGAATTAACATTGTTTTGTGTGAAAGTTTGAGTTAGCCTAAATTTAGTATTATAAATCTCAATAATATTTCTGCTACTTGTATTAAGTGATCAAAATATTTGCCACTTTGGTTTGTAACATTCATATTATAAAATTGTAACATTGACTGTATGTTTTTTGAACTTCCCAGAGTTTATCTAAATATATTTTCTAAATTGTTTTTGGTAGCTCTCTCATCCAGATCATTATGAGGGTTTAATTTTTACCAGTCCAAGAGCAGTAGAAGCTGCCAAGTTATGTTTGGGAGAGAATAGTAAAAATGAAGGTAAGTGCAGATTTATACCTTTGGTTATGTCTTTTTAAGTGAAGTTTTGTAAATTTCATTCTTTCTCCCACCAGAGTCTACTTAATATGTATGTATGTGTATATTTAAAAAAAAATTATATCTAATAATTGACTTTGAATATTTAAAGGCACCATGCGGCTTTATGCTTAGGTGAGCTTTCACATGTAGAGATTTTGTTTGTTTGTTCCCCCCCATAATTAGAAAAATTATTAGTATAACAAAAAACTCTGAGTTCAAGTTACTAATTAGACTTCATTTTTCCCCATAAAGTGAATGCAAGTTATTCTTCTTAGTAATGCTAGGACAGTAGTAAGCACTGACTGAGGAATCCATTTCAGTTTTTAATATATAAATGTATATTCTGGGACTGTACATAGGCGTCCACTGAAAACTCTCTAGCCACTAGAAACTGGCCATCCCCATCATCATGCATGTATGCTTCTCATGAAATCTTACTTGAAACAGTTTTTTTAAATCTTGGATATAAAAAAATCTGTCATGTGGATTGAAAAGTAGTGAAAAGACAGTGAACAAATGATAATGAATAAACAGCAATGTACCAGGTTGGGTGGAAAAGGTTTGTGGAACATTACATAGAAATTGTCATACCAGATTAGATCAGTAGTCTGTCTAGTCAGGTATTCTGGCTTCAACAGTGGCTAGTACAAGATGCTTCAGAGGAAGGTGCAAGAAAGCATATAAATGGACAATTATTGAATAGCCTGCGTGTAGAGAAAGTTTCTTTCTATTCTCAGATAGTTAGTAATTGGTTTACCTCCATAGAACAAGGATACATACCCTTTAAGATTTGAATCTAACTGTCCTGGGGTGCTCTACTCACTCCTGGGGATTAGCTCTGCCAGGCCAATGCCCCTTCCTGCAGTGGCACTCCATCACTCTCTCTGTGCCTCACTCTCTCAGGACTCAACTGCTCTCCCTCTGTGGCTTGGCCCTCCAGCCAGGTCACTTTAGTACTCCCCTTCTGGGGAGTCAAAGTCTCTCTGGTCTCACTGTCCCAGGCAGTCTTCCCATTCACTGCCCCTTAACAGTGCCCCTTCTCCAGTGGCTGGCAGGGGAACCCAGGCCTGCCCTCTATACTGGGTTCCAGCCCAGGGACCTTACAACAAGCTGTCAAGGTCTGCACAGTCCTGAACCTTACTGCTGTATCCCTGGGCTACGTCCTACCTTACCTTCTCTTATCCTGAGAGTGACTTACTCTCTATAGCTGCCATCTGCCCTCAACTGCTGGGCTTTATACAGGCCCAGTCTGTTCCTGTCCAGCTCAGCCTCATTTCTGATTGGTCCTTGCCACCTCCTTCAGGTGCTGCGTGGGTGGTTAATTGGCCCATCTCGCCATCCTAACCCCTTCAGGCCTTGTGTGGGGTAGACATCTCTTCGCACTAACATAATTCTGATTGTTCTCATTAACTATAAAACGATCTTATCCTTTTTTAAATCCTACTAAACTCTAGAACTCAATGTTTTATCTTCTGGCAATGAGTTCCACAAGTTAACTGTGCACTGGTTAAACAATTATTTCCTTTCACAAGTTTTAAATGTATTTATCTTCTCATTTCAAATGATTTCCCCCTCATTCTTGTATTATGAGCAAGGGTAATTAGAAACACCTGATTTACCTTCTCCGTATTTAGGCTTTGATCATGCAAACATGTATATGAATAATTTTACAAATGTAAGTAGTACCAGCTCAGTGAGACTGTTCCTGTATTTAAGTGTTTGCAGGATTAGCACCTTTGATTTTAAGCTTTTGGGGGCAAAGACCATCTCTTTGTTTGTATATGTACAATACTTGTTACAGTTGGGCCCCAATCCTGATTCGGGCTTTTGAGCACTACTGGAATACATACATATTTTAAATAATTACATATACCTCTATCATGTTATCAGTCAGGGTGCAGTCCAGAGAAGTGTGTGTGAGGGGGTTGTGTCACTATTTGCCCTGCAACCTGTGCATCTTACAATGCTTTGCTACTGTAGCTCCCAGCCTGGGATGCTCACAGCCAGCCTACAAGCATGCAGGTTACACCCTGAAGTATCTAGACAGCCCTGGTTCAGCAACTCTGATCCCAGCAGTCTGACTACAGCCCCTCTCTGGCTTCCACCAGCCTGGGTTACAACCAGCAAGGTGGCCCTAACACACTTCCAATCCCAAATTTTGCCAGAACCATGTGCTGTGCACTGTCCAGCCTTCTCCTGGACAATTTAGAGGAACAAACGAACCTTCTTATTTCTTTGAAGACACAAAATCACATCAGAGCTTATTAACTTAAATGAGGTAAATACACCCTTCCATTTAAACGCAACACTTGAGTTGGTCTATCGTAAAAATAAAACAAATGTGTTAAGATAGGACGTAGGCCAAGTGATGCCAGGTAAAGGAATAAAATTAGGAAGAGTTACAAGCAAATAAAAGTGGAAATACACAGCTAAAAGTCTAAAACTTAATCTAGCAAGGTACAGGCCTTGTTCAACATGGTTTCTCACCTATATTCAGTTTCCAGAGACTTCCACCCTACCTTCCTCTCTACCCCCGCCCTTGGTGGAAGGATCCATGTTTCTCAGCTTGCAAAAGCTCTGTTCCCTTCTGTCTGTCTGTCTAGTGATGGATGCCAAAGATGACTTCTGCCCTTGCTTATATTTTCCAAAGTTCAATTAACTTGTTTCAAGAGGCAGGATGACCTCATGCTGTTTTTCCTTTCCTGTGGTCTTCCCTTCCCCTGCTGATCTCTGTGTAAATAGAACTTTTAGTATTTCTGGTCACACCTTGCATAATTTCATTGGAGACAGGTAGACAGCTGCCTTCATTCTTGTCTGAGGGAAAGCTTGTTTTTCCCTTTGGCCACAGACAGGAAAGCCTAGTATCAATGAGTATCCATAATTTCTTATGTAGTGTTAACACATACAGTTCACACTGATATTAATCACTATTGTGTCATAGGGTTTCATAAAAGACCTCCTGCTATACACTTTTATAATGTAGTAATATTGTATACAATCAGTTAATTCAGTTGCTTATCACTTGAGGTTCAGACCCCCCTGTCTTTATAGACTAATAAACCTTTTAAATGATTTTTTTCTGAGGGTTACCCCTCAAAATAAAGTTTTTTTCAAACTGCAAGGAAGACAACATGAAGTCTGGTGGTAAAGGAAGCTCCATGCTCTTTCTCTCCCGTCTTATTAGTTTAACAGCTTTGTTTACCTAATATGTAAAAGTGGACCTTCATTGTCTTTGCCTGAAGATCAGGCTGGTCAGAGAATCAAATACACATTCCCTTGTCTAAGGCAGACCTGTTTACCATCTCCTCTGACATACCTGGTTTAAACACACTGTAGTCATATTTCCAGCATATATTCATAACTTTTTGTACACACCCTGTGCATATATTATGCAAAAATATTAATGGTCAATGCGTTATTAGTTTTTAAATGAAACCTCACAAGGGATATTTGTACAAAGATCACAATAGTGTGTAGAGTCTGAATATAAGGTCTGTAGTGTCACACATGTCCCCTCTTATTCAGACTCCTTTCTAAGCTAATCAGTCCCAATCTTTTCAATATCACCTTATTTGGAAGGCTTTCCATTTTTTCTCTTGTGTTTTTTTTTTCCTTTTTCCCATGACTCTCTCTGGATCTTTTCTGCTTGTACTCAGTCATTATTTAAAAAAACTGAAGGGTAGAAATGACCTCAATATATTTCATGTGAGTCTGTACTGTTATTTTATATAAGACATTATAATAGGAGACCTATCAGTTCTATCTCTGCTCAATCAGTTTTTCAGGAATTGAGAGGAGGAGGAGGCTGGAGCTGAACAGCATTGCTCAGTGTGAAGCTATAATTTAACTAACATTTTTAGAAGGAAAAGCTATTTCCTAGCCATTTTATTTTGGTGTCTGCTTCTCTAGGATAATATTTTTTTCCATATTGATAGATCTATTTTTTCTTTTTTATTCAAAGCACAATCAGCGTATACATTTGTCTTATTATTTTTATAAAATAATAAAGCTGTATACTAAAGTATTCCAGTGCATGAATATAGGATTTATTTACCAATCTTTGATTTGTTGGCATGAAATCTTCATTTATTCTACATCTAAGTTTTCAGTTTTAAGACTGAATCTATATTGGATATCCTTATTGCACAATTTGAAATTCATCAGTTTATCATACACTTTTTGCTCTGGAATTCTTTTTCTTCTGCAAGTTAACTGAGTTTTTATTCCCAGTTAATGTCAAAATATAAATGAGCATTACAAGTTGCAGTTGATCTGGAACTGTGCAAGTATGCATTAAGTAGTATTTTTAACACACGTAATTGAAAACAGTATTTGTTCAACCAAAGCTTTTTTAAGTATGTTATAGACTATTTTTATAGTAAACCATATAACTGATTTAAAATTTTTATGTTGTACACGTAGAATTGCTGACATTTATAGTCTACTATTGGTTATTAGTATTTTGTTGCACTCACAGATTTCTCAAGATAAATAAGCTATCTTTTGGGCAGATGTCCAAATACTCTGATGTTTATGCTTTATTGCCAAATGCATATCTATAATGTAATGTTTTACAGCCTGGAGAAATTCTCTTAAAGAAAAATGGAATACCAAATCAGCATATGTTGTAGGAAAAGCTACAGCTTCTCTAGGTAAGCTGGATTAAAGAAGAAACCCTTATACAAAACAACCTCTTCAGTACAATTCTTGAAGCATTAACCTTAGTTCAAGGTTGCCCAGAACAAAAGGATAAGAAACTCCTTTTAATTAACAAGTGAAAATTTCTAAAAAGTCAGTTTTATACACATTGTTAGAGCAATACCAGCTGAGGATCTGGCCCTGGGATGCACGTTATTTTCCCCATTGTAATGCAATTGCGATTACATTAATGGTGATTTAAAAGATTAGTCAAAAAAAGAAAAAAACCAGGTATTGAATTCATATGTATTTTCTGTTTATTTATAGTTTGGATGAAATGCTGGTGCCATTGAAGTCAGTGACAAAATTTCCATTGACTTCAAGGGGGTAGGATTTCATCCATTGTTTCTCTGGTGTGATCCATCATCAGAGAATTTAAATAAATTGTATAAAATGTTTTAATTATGCTGTACAAATAACTCATGCTGTGGGCAAAGAATCCTTCTACCATATGTTGAAATCCTATTAACTGACACTTAAGTTGTTTGCCTTTTGTTTTTGTTTTGAGAGCATGTCAAAGCAGAGGTAGGCTAGTAGCACAAATCAGCTATTATATAGTTCTCTTAACTGGAGTTTACTGCACTTTTTCAGTAATATCAGTTTTATTTATTTACTTGATCTTTATTTTGTAAATGATGACTTATTCGGTATAAGGTTAGCTGAATTAATTTTAACCACTTTAACTAAGGTGTAGATTCACTGTTTGTTATTGGCCTGATACATTGGTTATAACTCTATAACACGGTGTTTATGTTTAAGTCTGACCTAGGTGTCCCATGCAAGTTTTACATTTCTTCTATTAAGATACTACATCTCATAGGTAAACAAGATGTAACATAGGTCTATAAAGAGACAAGCAGCACAGTTTGGTTCTAAGTTTTTTCTGCTACTGTTAGCTATTGTATGTGTGGTTTTTAGTGTTATGGGTAACCAAAGTCTAAATCAGACAGTGCAGAACATTTGACATTTAGCTGGGGTACTGCAGGATACATCAATACTGTGTTATTTAAAGTGTACAGGGCTGTGGATTTTTTCCCTCTTGTTAATTTGGCACATTTTAAATTGTATGTTAATTTCATTTAAACCCTGTCTGCTTGTAAACGTCAGCGTGCTAGATGACATTTTGTTGTTTGAATTAGAAGATGAATTTATATGGCAACTGTTTTGTTACAAGTTGCACAATGTTCGTCATTAGCAGGTGTCAATAGCTATGTGATGTGATTCCTTGCACCTGTCTCATTGCCTATCCCACCACTATTTGGTGTAAATACATAGCCTGAGCAATTGTTCAGTTCCCTGCAAAAATATCTTACAGTCGCATGCCCATGAGGACAAGTGAGACTCCAGAGCTAGGTACAGGTTTTATTCCCCTCAATATGACTGGATAAACTGGGAGGCGTGATAGACATGCTGGAGGGTAGGGATAGGATATAAGGGGACTTAGACAAATTAGAGGATTGGGCCAAAAGAAATCTGATGAGGTTCAACAAGGACAAGTGCAGAGTCCTGCACTTAGGATGGAAAAATCCCATGCACTGTTACAGACTAGGGACCAAGTGGCTAGGCAGCAGTTCTGCAGAAAAGGACCTAGAGGTTACAGTGGACAAGAAGCTGGATATGAGTCAACAATGTGCCCTTGTTGCCAAGACGGCTAACAGCATTTTGGGCTGTATAAGTAGGAGCATTGCCAGCAGATCGAGGGACATGATTCTTCCCTTCTATTCAGCACTGGCGGGGCCTCATCTAGAGTACTGTGTCCAGTTTTGGGCACCACAGTACAAGGAGGATGTAGAAAAATTGGAAAGAGTCCAGCAGAGGGCAACACAAATGATTAGGGGGCTGGAGCACATGACTGACGAGGAGAGGCTGAGAGAACTGAGATTATTTAGTCTGTGGAAGAGAAGAATGAGGGAGGATTTAATAGCTGCTTTCAACTACCCGAAAGGGGGTTCCAAAGAGGATGGATCTAGATTGTTCTCACTGGTAGCAGATGACAGAACAAGGAGTAATGGTCTCAAGTTGCAGTGGGAGAGGTTTAGGTTGGATATTAGGAAAAAGCTTTTTCACTAGGAGGGTGGTGAAACACTGGAATGGGTTACGTAGGGACGTGGTGGAATCTCCTTCCATAGAGGTTTTTAAGGTCAGGCTTGACAAAGCCCTGGCTGGGATGATTTAGTTGGGGATTGGTCCTGCTCTGAGTAGAGAGTTGGACTAGATGTTCTCCTGAGGTCCCTTCCAACACTGATATTCTATTCCAGGGATCGGCAGGGATTCTATTCCAGGGATTCTATCCCTCGGCCCATGCCGCTTCCCGCAGTCCCCATTGGCTTGGAAGGGCGAACCACAGCCAGTGGGAGCTGCGATCAGCTGATCCTGCAGACGTGGCAGGTAAACAAACTGGCCTGGCCCGCCAGGTGCTTACCCTGGTGTGCTGTGTGCCAAAGGTTGCCGATCCCACTAAGCTACCAAGATGTATGTAAGGCTACCAAGATGTATGTAAGAGCCTCAAGGAGACAAAAGATAGCTCAGCTTTGCATCAGATGTTTTGTTTTTGTGCAAGAGACCTAAAATGTTTAGTGATACTTAGCGTATATGAGTTAACGGTTGCTTAGCATGGGGATAATCTGGATTTAATTTCTAGAAGTACAGAAGATATTAGTTTAACTGCACATAGAAGGTCACAATTTACAAGATCAGTCAAGAAAAAGAAAATAATATGGACTGAAAGAAAGCTTGAGCCAGTCACATCTGACCCTATTTAGTTAACTCCTTGGGATTTCCAGAATAGGTAAATAAGAGACGTAGTGTACTATTAGATTTTCATTTTTTTTATCCTGCATCGCAGAGGAGAGCTGCACACCTGATAAGCTACGTCTATATGCTCAGCAGGAGCATAGGCGCAATCACAGGGAATGCACCCTGTTTTGTGCAGTGAGCCAACACTGGCACCTTTGCCCCCTGTAAATTTGGGGCCAATGATTAAGGCTACGTTGTAGTCACAGGTATTTTTAGTAAAAGTCATGGACAGGTCACAGGCACTAAACGAAAATTCACGGTATGTGACCTGTCCATGACTTTTACTAAAAATACCTGTGACTAAAACTTGGGTGGGAGGCTGGGGGAGAGGGGTGGTCCGGGTCCGCTGCTGGTGCTGAGGTGAGGGAGGGAACCAGGCCAAGGTGTGTGGCCTGAGACCCCCGCTGTGCTGGGAGGTGAGGGGGGAAGCTGTGCTGAGGAACTCAGCCCAGGACCCCTGCTGGTGCTGGGGGTGGGAGCCAGGCTGAGGTCCACGGCCTGGGACCCCTGCTGGTGCTGGGATGGGGGGGTCAGGAGCCAGGCTGAGGCATGTGGCCCGGGACCCCTGCTGGTGCTGGGGTGAGGGGGAAGCCAGGCTGAGGTGCGCGGCCCGGGACCCCTGCTGGTGCTGGCGGGGGAAGATTGGCAGGACTAGCAGGGGCTCCCTACCCGGCTCCACATCCCTATAGCTTCTAGGCACAAGCACTGGCTGCCGCAGCTCCCATTTACTGGGAACCGCAGCCAATGGGAGCTGTGATGGAGGGCCCTGCAGCCATGGGCAGTGTGTGGCGTGGAGCCCCCCCCGGCTCCTCCGCTGCCTAGGAGCTGCAGGGCCATGCCAGTGGGAGCTCCCTCACTGTGAGATAAGTCCTCCCCCCCGCACTTTCCAATCCCCTGCCCCTGCGTCTCCTCCCACACACCCAAACTGCTGCTGCTGCCTGAAGAGCTGCCTGGCTCAGGCAGCCCCCAAGCCAGCAGCAGCCACTGTAGAAGTCACGGAGGTCACGGAAAGTCACAGAATCTGTGACATCCGTGACAGACTCGCAGCATTACTCACAAACAGGCTCCAGAAGGAAGTTCAGATACTCCATAATCCCCCATATTGCTCTCCCCCTGTGTGATCAAGGATCAAATCCTTAGGTGGTATGTTACTTAAAAAAAAGATTCAAGAGAATCTAAAGAAAATTCAGTAAAAGATAGATCAAGCTGGATCTCCTTTTTCCATTCAGACGTTTCCGAAAATAAATTCAGATTGGTTGTCACATTCTGTCAAACAATATATTTTTTTGTTACTTTTCTTACAGTGGAGGAAATTGGCCTTGCTCCACAAGGAGAAAAGTGTGGAAATGCTGAAAAACTAGCTGGATACATTTGCGCAAGTAAGTATGCAGAAATATTTCAGTTAAGGCAAATTTATTTTAAACTTATTTTAATTTATTTAAAAATATTGCACATAGTCTGTGTAGAGGTGTTCAGCAGAATCCTGAAACACCTTTTGTTGGAATGCTTCAGCTGTCCCCAACATGTTTTGGATAAATAGGTTTATACAATATCCAATCAGTATATTAGTTTATATGAAGTAAATTGTAATAATAATTATAAAATATTTTGTGATCCAACAGACAAAGTGGCATTTACTGACCCTATTAGCCACGACTTTTATAATGTAATGAAAGGCAGAGCTGCAGATGTAGCCTGTTTATGTATCTTGGTGCAATTGATATTCCATGTCCCTTTGATACTGATTTTCCTTGCTTCAGAATTAGACATTACCCCAAACTAAATGAGGCTGGCATTTCCCCCCCCCTCCCCACAGCATTCCAATGATTCAAAAGTAGATAAAGAGATAACCCTTTCTTCCTTAAAATTATCCAGACAAGTCCCAAACGAGAATTGTTTTGAGAAAGTTAAGAAAGCGGGGGTGGGAGGAAGGTTCCAAGGGAAAGCTGAGCTTAGCTTTTGTTATGGTGAAAGCTGTAATGCAGGACTACTAGCTACTTCTAACAATATCAAACTCTTGTCTGTTCTGTGTGATTTCAAGTCAGCTGGTCCAGTGGAAAATACTAATTTAGAAAGCTTAGGTATTGTCTTTATCAGTTTTTGTTATACTGTCCTGCACTGCATATAGCCAGGCTATTAAATTATGTATTGTATGCACAGATAGTGGGGAACCAACCAGCTCCATAATCAGAAATTTAAAGTATCAGTTTTCCCTGTAGTAGTGTTTTTCAGAAACATGTTTAGGCCTGGTGGCTGATAATTGTTTATTGGGCAACTGTAGGATAGAACAATTACAAGCCATACAGAGATGTTTCATGATCAAACAGCTGGGATTCTAGAATTAGGAGAAACCTACACCATAAGAGATAATTGCTAAGGAAGTGAGACTGGTATCAGAACCTCTGATATATATAGTGTTTAGGAGAGTTCATAATTGATGTTCATACTGACTTTAAAGTGTGTTCAAATTCAAATTGATATTTGCTTGATGAGATGCTTAACAAGAGAAGATCACAGATTTAGGCAAGAATTAATGTTAAAAAGTCTTTGAGATTTATTGAGCTCTGTGTGTGTGCCAGCTATAGAAACTCTGTGAGGCTGTGCACCAAGTGTCTAGGTGCTCTGTACCCTAAGTCCTCTGAATACTGAGTTTGTCCCTCTGCTGGTAGTGCAAGGTGTCAGGGTGTTAAGGAAACTGCAATGCAGAGTCTCAAAGAGACAGTGAAATTGAGGATTGGGGGAGATAGCCATTCAGCTGAAGAATTGCTTTTTATAGGCCAGGGAGATGGGAGCTTTCTTCTCCAAACATTAGGGGGAAGAAGGGGGAGAGGAAGGGGCAAAAACATTGGTTTAGAGACATAGGCAGTATCCATCAATAGAACAGAGAATGACCAGGCTTTGAAAAGTCATTTTATTTAACCAATAAAGTGAAAATGGTCCACCTGTGGACAGCCAGATGCAGAAACAGATGGTGATCCGTGCAATTATTTTAGCTGTTAGGTGAATTACTGTAGCTGCTGTCTTAAATACTTTATTACTTGACCATAGCTTGTCATCCTGCTGACTACATGTATCTTTTAGCGAGGTGCTCAGATACTATAGTGATGGGCACGGGATCAGAACCTAGGTAGATTATTTTTTGGCCGTTGGACATAACATGTGTTATGGATGGAGGGTTATTAGTACAATCTTTTATGCACAACAGAGATTTATGTAGCCAAATGAAAAAGTAGGATTAGATCTGTCAAACTTTTATTTACAGAGAAGCTGCAAGATTTTTTTTAAATTGCATAAGCAGGTTTTTAAATAAATTGAATCATCTTAATAATCAAGAAAGACAGCTGCTGACTTTAAATGAAAAAAAATTCTGGAAGTGAAAAATATAGTAGTAATATCTTGGCCTATATAAGATTGCACAAGGCATAAAAGAACAACACATGGTCTGTATCTTAAAGATCATGCAATACAGAAGGTTTTCTCAGAGATTATTCTTTAAAAAATTGTGGGTAACCATAATTTTGGATTATAGGTTAGTATTTGTGGGTTTTGCAGAAAAGGTGCACTTTGAAGAGAATTTGAAAGGAGAGAGGACAGATGTCTGTCCCGGCCACGTGATCTGAGAATGTAGGAAAAAAATTATAGATTTAGAATAAATGCAAGGGGAAAAAAATGTGTAATACCAAAGATTACTCTCCAGAGATTGGAATTGTGACATTTTTGGGAAACCAATAATAAGAAAGGACCTGAATTGCACTAAAGCAAAATGACCTTTAAGAGCTCTATTGATTGCTCCAAGACAGTGCTATATTACAGAAAAGGAAGTCTTTATCTGACCCCAATAAATGACTGTACCATTCCAATGGAAAAAACAGAGGCTTGCCTACCATGCAGGATCAAAAGTGATGAAAAGGAGGGAGGGCAAACCAGCTCTTCGTTTTAAATTAAATCTAAAAAGATTTTTGGTTTGGCTGCTTCTTATTTGAGTTTTAGGAGGATAACCTGCCCCCACTTGGGTGTGTGCATTAAAGGCACAGCCTTCTCCCTAATAGACTTTGGGTATGTCTGCACTACGAAATTAGGTTGAATTTATAGAAGTCTTTTTTTAGAAATTGTTTTTATACAGTCAATTGTGTGTGTCCCTACACAAAATGCTCTAAGTGTATTACTCGGCGGACTACGTCCACAATACCGAGGCTAGCGTCAACTTCCAGACGTTGCACTGTGGGTAGCTATCCCACAGTTCCCGCAGTCTCTCCCACTCATTGGAATTCTGGGTTGAGATCCCAATGCCTGATGGGGCAAAAACAGTGTCATGGGTGGTTCTGGGTACATGTCGTCAGGCCCCCCTCTCTCTCCCTCCCTCCATGAAAGCAACGGCAGACAATCGTTTCACGCCTTTTTTCCTGGATTATCTGAGCAGACGCCATACCACGGCAAGCATGGAGCCCGCTCAGCTCCCTCTCACCGTACATCTCCT
The DNA here is from genome assembly GCF_003597395.2 of Chelonoidis abingdonii. Taxonomy (NCBI): domain Eukaryota; kingdom Metazoa; phylum Chordata; order Testudines; family Testudinidae; genus Chelonoidis; species Chelonoidis abingdonii. Next base: position 44,337,394 of record NC_133783.1, read on the forward strand.
GGGTGCTGGCAGATGTGGGACTGCAGTGCTACACAGCAGCAGCTCATTGCCTTTTAGCAGTACATGGTGCATTACAATTGGTAGCCATCATTGTCATATTCCTGGGTGCTCTTTTAGCCAACCTCGGTGAGACCGGTCAGGGGCGCCTGGGCAGACATGAGAGTGACTTAACCAGGTCATTCCCATCTTCTTCCGAGCACCCCAGAGATGACGGTGGCTGGCAGTTGTACTGCACCGTCTGCTGCCAGCCTAAGATCTAAAAGATAGATGGATCAAAACAAGAAATTGACCCGATTTGTTTTGTGAAATCAACGGCCTGCTAAGCCCAGGGTTTTGAGTTCAATCCTTGAGGGGGCCATTCTATGTGACAGTTGTTTGTGTTTCTCCTTGATGCAAAGCCACCCCTTTGTTGATTTTAATTCCCTGTAAGCTATGTCATCAGTCGCCCCTCCCTCCATCAGAGCAACAGCAGACAATCGTTTCGCGCCTTCTTTTCAGCACAGACACCATAGCACTGGGAACATGGAGCCCACTCAGATCACCGCGGCAATTATGAGCACTGTAAACACGCGCATTATCCTGCAGTATATGCAGAACCATAACCTGCAAAAGCAAAACCAGACAAGGAGGCAACGGCAACGTGTTGAGGAGAGTGATGAGGACATAGACTTCTCACAAAATATGGGCCCCAGCAATGTGCACATCATGGTGTTAATGGGGCAGGTTCATGCCGTGGAACACCGATTCTGGGCCTGGGAAACAAACACAGACTGGTGGGATTGCATAGTGTTGCAGGTCTGGGATGATTCCCAGTGGCTGCGAAACTTTAGCATGCGTAAGGGCATTTTCATGGAACTTTGTGACTTGCTTTCCCCTGCCCTGAAGCACCAGAATACCAGGATGAGAGCAGCCCTCACAGTTGAGAAGCGAGTGGCAGTAGCCCTGTGGAAGCTTGCAATGCCAGACAGCTACCGGTCAGTCAGGAATCAATTTGGAGTGGGCAAAGCTACTGTGGGGGTTGCTGTGATCCAAGTAGCCAACGCAATCAAAGAACTGCTGATAACAAGGGTAGTGACTCTGGGAAATGTGCAAACTATAGTGGATGGCTTTGCTGCAATGGGGTTCCCTAACTGTGGGAGGGCAATAGACGGAACACATATCCTTGTCTTGGGACCGGAGCACCAAGCCAGCGAGTACATAAACCGAAAGGGGTACTTTTCAATGGTGCTGCAAGCACTGGTGGATCACAAGAGACATTTCACCAACATCAATGTGGGATGGCTGGGAAAGGTACATGACACTTGCATCTTCAGGAACTCTGGTCCGTTTCAAAAGCTGCAGGATGGAACTTTCTTCCCAGACCAGAAAATAACCGTTGGGGATGTTGAAATGCCTATAGTTATCCTTAGGGACCCAGCCTTCCCTTTAATGCCATGGGTCATGAAGCCTGGACAGTAGTCAGGAGCTGTTCAACTATTGGCTGAGTAAGTGCAGAATGGTGGTAGAATGTGCATTTGGACGTTTAAAAAAGTTTACTGACTCAGTTAGACCTCAGCAAAACCTATATTCCCACTGTTATTACTGCTTGCTATGCGCTCCACAGTATCTGTGAGAGTAAGGGGGAGATGTTTATGGCAGGGTGGGAGGTTGAGGCAAATCGCCTGTCCGCTGATTATGCGCAGCTAGACACCAGGGTGGTTAGAAGAGTACAGAAGGGCGCGGTGCGCATCAGAGAAGCTTTGAAAACCAGTTTCATGACTGACCAGGCTACGATGTGAAGGCTAGTTCTGTTTGTTTCTCCTTGATGAAACCACCCGTCAGTTCACTCTACTTCCCTGTAAGCTAACCACCGTCCCCTCCCCACTTTGATCACCGCTTGCAGAGGCAATAAAGTCATTGTTGCTTCACATTCATGCATTCTTTATTAATTCATCACACAAATAGAGGGATAACTGCCAAGGTAGCCCAGGAGGGGTGGGGGAGGAGGGAAGGACAAGGCCACACTACACTTTAAAACTTATTGAATGCCAGCCTTCTGTTGCTTGAGCAATCCTCTGGGGTGGAGTGTCCTCTCATCGCATTCTTGGGTGTCTGGGTGAGGAGGCTATGGAATCTGGGGAGGAGGGCAATTGGTTACACAAAGGCTGGAGGAGCGGTCTGTGCTCCTGCTGCCTTTCCTGCAGCTCAGCCATTATGCTGCAGCATATGAATTTGATGCTCCAGCAGCCTGAGCATTGACTCCTGCCTTCTGTCAGCAAGCTGAGGCCACCTATCATCTTCAGCCCACCACACATGTCCCTGGAGGATTTGTGCTCCATCCTCAGACACATTAACAGACTTTTCCAGTAGTTGTACTGGCCGCGAATGCCAGGGCAAATCAGTCATTAAACACACTTGCTTTTAAACCATGTCTAATAGTTACAAAGGTACACTCACCAGAGGTCCCTTCTCCGCCTATAGGGTCCGGGAGCCCACCTTGGGTGGGTTCTGGGGTTACTGATTCCAAGTGCAGGGTGAGAAACAGATCCTGGCAGTTGGGGAAAAACGGTTTCTCCACTTCCTTCATGTGAGCTATCTTCAACCTCCTCCTCATCATCTTCCTCGTCCCCCAAGCCTGCGTCAGTGTTGCGTCCTACTCCACTGATGGAGTCAAAGCACAGGATTGGGGTACTGGTGGCTGCACCCCCTAGAATGGCATGCAGCTTATCATAGAAGCGGCATGTTTTGGACTTTGACCCGGAGTGGCTGTTTGCCTCTCTGTTTTTTTGGTAGGCTTGCCTGAGCTCCTTAATTTTCATGCGGCACTGCTATGAGTCCCTGTTATAGCCTCTGTCCTTCATGCCCTTGGAGGCTTTTTCAAATGTTTTGGCATTTTGTTTACTGGAACGGTGTTCAGCTAGCATGGCTTCATCTGCCTATTCAGCGATCAGATCCCGTACCTCCCATTCGGTCCATGCTGGAGCTCTTTTGCGATTCTGGGACTCCATGGTCACCTCTGCTGATGAGCTCTGCATGGTCACCTGTGCTGATCAGCTCTCCATGCTGGCCAAACAGGAAATGAAATTCAAAAGTTCACAGGTCTTTTCCTGTCTACCTGGCCAATGCATCTGAGTTGAGAGTGCTGTCCAGAGTGATCACAATGAAGCACTCTGGGATAGCTCCCGGAGGCCAATATTGTCGAATTGCATCCACACTACCCCAAATTCGACTCGGCAAGGCCGATTTCAGTGCTAATCCCCTCGTCAGAGGTGGAGTAAAGAAATCTATTTAAAGAGCCCTTTAAGTAAAAAAAAAGGACTTAGTCATGTGGACGGGTGCAGGGTTAAATCAAGGTAACGCTGCTAAATTTGACCTAAAATCGTAGTGTAGACCAGGTCTTTTCTCACTTCCTCCTCTGTAAGCCCCTTCTCTTCGTCCACATTTGTTTTCTATGGGTTGGAGAGAGAGTGGGTTGCTCTGCTGATACACTTATCCCAGCTCTTATTGTTCGCTCTGCTTAGCCCAGCAGCTTCTTCCCTGTTTTCACACTCGGGCAGTGCAGAGCAAGGAGCTGGTACTGATAGAGGCAGCCAGATAGGAAACAGTACCTTCTGGTGAGAGCAGTTGAACTACCTCCAGAACCAACAGCAGCCCCTGGAAGCCACCAGTAGGAAAGCAGGAATTGCACGTCTTACACCAATTTGGGAAAAGTTCCTGGGCTGAGGGCAGCTTCTTGTTAGATCACAAGCAACATTTTAGACTACAAAATCGCAGGAATCTCAATACACTTGCAAAAAATGCAATGAATGCATCATAACAATACAGAAAATTTCAATCAGTGGGGACTCCTGTTGCTGATGTGAACATACCCAACCCGATAAGTCTAAGTTTGGTTATGAATAAGCAATCAATTTATCAAATTGTTTATAACAACCTCTGAAGTAAGAGATAAATTATAATAATGTCCTGAATCAATGTTTTCCATTACGCAGTTATTAGTCAACCATTTCGTTTTGCTTATACATAAAATTACAAATAAGGAATTGAATGAGAAGACTAAATCTAGATAGACAAAAGGTTGTATGTCATTTATATTTGCTGTCAGCAGGAAAAAAAACCCTGAAGTGGTTACATTTATTTTGTTATTTACTTCCTATGTTTTTGATGCTGATTTTGGCTTAGCTAATCAGGAGAATAGATCAAATGACTCCTTAATTAAACAGGTAGTTTCAGTCTCTTTTAAAGACAAATCTTCTTTGCTTTATTAGAATTTAATGTCTTTGTAGTGTTGATTTTGTAAGTTAGAGGATGCTTCTGATGCCAGTGCTTGTCACATTGTATATTGATACAGAGCTATTGAACTATTATTCTTTGCTTTGTAAACACAAGTCAAAAAGGATGAGTGTTACTTTCAAGATATCACATTGACATTTCAATTAACAAACATGAGTTTTGGTTGGACCGATATTAATGTATTTTGCCTTTATCTCATAGAATACTCCTCTGCATTTTATCTCAATTTTTTGCTTCCTGTATTTATTACTTTTATTATTAACATGTCTCTGGGTCCTAATAAAACTTCAGTTTGCAGTTAGGATATTCAGATCAATTTGTGTTGACTGCTAATAAGGTCCTTCAATTTGATTTTTACTATGGTGTCTGTTTTTTTCCCCAGAGGCAACTCTGATGCTTAATGCTGAAAACCAAGAATCTCTTTTCAATACTTAAAATAAACAGCCCAATCTGTGATGTATTGCGCGATTGACTCCTGAAAAAAATCTCTTTAAGGGAAAATTGAATTATTAATTAATAAGTTTTGAAGGACCCCACTTACTTAAAAAAGAGGGATGTAGGTGTGCAGAATTTTGCCTCAGACCATTGTGTGCATCAGTATATATTTTACACTAAGTATCCTATAAAAAAGCAAACGTGTGCACAGACTTTATTAGAATATGTCCACTGCTCAGATGTTGTTTCATGCTGAAAAAAAATCACAAGGAGTTTGTTGTTCCATTTAGGAAAAAAGAAAGATTGGTCATTTCCATAGTTTCATTTGCTTCTGACATGGACCTCCATTTCATTAAAATATGAATCCCCATGTTGGGATCTCTTTTCAGCGGTAAATATAACAATTGCAAAAGCATTATTTAGAAATAGATACGCAGGAAGTTTGGTTAGAATATTGAGTATGATGTAGTATTTCAAGTTGTAATATGGTGGAGGGAGCTGTGTTACTTCTTTTGTTAAAAGCACTCAAAATGTTAACCAAACGCCTGACAAACCACCATCTCATTTTAAACAAAAAGCAGTGATGGGCAGTAGCATAGAAAAAGACTGGGATGACTACCCATATATACCTGGCCTTCTGGTGAACCTTGAAATAAATAGTTATCCAGATTGTTGTGTTTTTTTTCCTTTCTCTCTCTCTCTCATTCATTCCCCCAGCATCTAGCTCAGTGATGCCCTGATCCTGCTTGGGGCTTCTATACACTACCATTTTACAGATAAATATAATCATATCCCTCCTTCCTCTGTTATCTTTCACCCCTGTTTTCTAAGTACACAATCACTTGCAATAAAAAATAACAACAACAGTTTTCTGAAGTAGTGACCTAAATTATTTATTAAAAAAATCCCTAAAATCCAGCAAAAGATTGAAATACTCCCAAAATACAGTTAATGTTCTCTCATTCCCATACAGTAGGGGAGCTTCTATTCACAAACACTGCCGTCATTCTTGTTGGAATTAGGCATGGAAGTGAAGACCCTACCATATCAGATAGGGTTTGTGAATACATAGATTCCAGTGATAGACCCCTTAAAAATGCCAACCCCTTAAAAGGATCTTAGGGAGACTGTAGTCCAAATATATTATCTCCTTCTGAGCTGATGTCTCCATTTAACAGATCAGTCATGAAGAAGCAAGCATCAGAAACATACAAATCAAAGACTGTCTCCTTTCCAAAAACCAACCAGGAAAGAGCAGCCTTCCTGCTCTTTCAACTGATGTCAGCAAGCTCCTCCTAGTATAACAGCAATTAGGGATGGGGGCCCTCCAACTCAAAGGTTAAGGTTGAGTGGGGACACTCCTTTGAGACACTATGGTAATGGGAGTAGGAGTCTCTCCTCCCCCACAAATAAGGAAATAAAGTAGCTAGAGGTAGCTTTGGAACGTCTTTGCAAAGCATTCTGTCCCTTTCTTCAGTTGCCTGTTCTGTCCTACATAGTATGACCTATCATGGAGTTATCCACGGCTCAGATGGCTGCAGCTACGTTCTGTTGGATTAAGCCTTTGAATAGCAAATCAAGTGTGTGTCTGAAAATTGAGTAGTGACTGACGAGAAGGAGATAACTTACATTTTAGTTGGTATTCTCTATTGAAAGGCAAAAGAAATAGAATATAGCAATGCAATTTATCTTTTTGCCAGATCTTTTTAACCAATGTATTCACACTATAGCAGTGGAATCATTTTTAATTTACATGCTAAATAGCCTCTTCCTTCTGAATTGCAGACGTGGCTTGAACTACAAATGTTTTCAATTATCTTAGCTTTGTACGCACCTAGGATGAAGCATACTGCATTTTCAGTATATATTCAAAATTTGGCACTTTTAAGGCATCATTTGTGCCAACTGTTAAAAAAGTAACCATGATTTAAATGTGCTTGTTTACAGGGGAAACACCTAATTCATCACCTCTTCTTTTTCCTTGTGGATCTCTCAAAAGAGAAGTTCTTCCAACAATACTCAAAGAAAAAGGTTGTTGCAGCCTTTAGAGCTTTATTTTAATTTGTTAACTTATTGTTGAAACCTCCATCCTTCCTTAAAGTAATAGTAAAAGATTAAAGGCTCATTCTTCATTGTGAACCATCCGTGGATGTGTGTATATTGGATTTGTACTGTCTGGAGATTAGAGGACAGGACTGAGAATCAGGAGATCTCAATAGTTTTTCCAGCTCTACCATTGATTCCATCTCTGACATTGGGAAGCTAACTTGATCCTTCTCTTTAGCTCCGTTCCCCATTAGTAAATTGGCAATTACTATATTTATTTTATTCACAGTGATGTTGCAAGGCTTAAATGGTGTTTGTAAAGTGCTTTGACATCCTCAGATTAAAAATGCTCTAGACACGTAAAGTACTGCATCTTGTAACACAAAGTGCCCAGGAATCTTTTAAAAGAAATATTCCTACATCTTAGGCTTTAAAGTAATATATTTTAATGCAATCAATATTATAGTAGTATTGTATTGGAATAATGGGAGCTACTAAAATCCTGTTTAGTTGCTGGTGTATTTTCTGTCTTTTAATTACAGGTATTTCCCTGGAAAGCCTTACTGTTTATCAAACTGCTCAACATCCCAGTCTCCAAGAATCCTTGAAGAATTATTTCTCACAACAGGTATTTCAGAGTCAATGGTCACCAGTGTAAATGTAAAGCTTTCTGACATATATGTGAAACCTTATGAAAAACTTACTACTTTTCCCCTCAGTTATCTGTACAAGGTATTGTGAGAAGAATCTCTTGCCTATAGCTTTAATCTTTTGAATATAGTGAATCAGTCCTTAAAATTGGGGAAAGTACCCAGAAAATTTCAGTAAATACAATGGCACTTAAATACTATGGTAAAAGACATTACAGAAAGTCCTAAAATATATAGATAATAATACCTCTATGGGAGAAAAAAAAAAACCCAACATTCTTTGATGGTAGACCTTTCAAATTTTTGCCCAGTTTCCAAGCTATATTTTTTATCTGGATTACTGGAAAAAACTATTTTATAAACAATTACATATTCACTTTGTTCTTTTTGATCTGCTTAATAAAACTGAAATTTTGAAAGTCTAGTTTTAGATCATGTCACATCAGAGACAAAATAACTAAGAGTATTTAATGATTTACTTACTTGTGGCCATAGATGTAGGATCTCTGTCGCTATGTCTCTGACTGTGTTTGCCACAACTTTATGAATCTGAATCCAGCACTAATTATCAGCTCTCCATGGGTGCTGAGCCATGTTCGTACGCTGATTATTCTATTTGAGAATGTGTTACTGATTCCATTTTAAGTGTAAAAATTTTGGATGATACACTATCCTCACATAGATCTGTTTCTTAAAATCCATACTAAAGCTTCTTTTTGCTATCTAATAAAGGTGATTAGGTTGAGATCAGAGGATAGCAAAATAGATTTGGAGCCACTGATACACACTTTTGTTTTCTCAAGATTAGATTATTGGAATGTTTTTATTTGCAGGAACCTGCATTATATCTATGATTCAACGTATTCTGAATGGAGCCTTGCATCCTTACAGACACTCGCTTGCCTGAGCATGTTATTTGCATTGACTTCCTGTTAAATTACATATTGATTTTGAAGTTCTTCTTACATTCAAAGTCCTGAGTGGCTGTGTTGTACTATCTATATGTTCCAGATGAATATTAAAATCAAAATTATGAAATCATATGGTTTCTACAGGTCATAAATGTGAGTAAGTAGCAGCCAGGACATCTTGTAATTTTATATTCTTGTTATGATAATTCATTACCTGTTGCAAATAGAGATGTTCATGCTTGTCATTCTAGGCGAAGCTAATACAATGTTTATTATAAGCTTCTAGCTCTTAACTTTTGATATTTCTGTTGTGATTAAATGTGCAGTGCCTTGCATAAGTATAAGGTGGTGGTAGTGGGAATCTATCCCAAAGTGTGACTCTCAGCCTCTTAGTGGAGTTCACAACCCTGAGTTAGGCATCCAGGCTCCCTATGCAATACATGGAGAGAGTTAGGTGCCTAATAATGAATTCACTGAATCCAGCATGCTGAATGGGGAGTCGCCTAAGCTAGTAAGTAAGAAATGCTGAGGAGAGTGGTGTGGCCTAAGCCCTGTCCCTCAAAGGGAGTTGGATGTCTGTGTCTGCTCAGGATTCACAGCTGTGAGCTCTTCTCTGGAGTTAGGCACCTAAGCCAAGTCAGCCCTTCTGCATGAAAAACAGAGGAGGTGGTAGTCTCCTTATAGCAGTAGCCCAGTGGTCACATCTTCCAGGAGAGTGTTCTAACCACTGGGCTATAGATATTCTGGATGGGTCTCTCTCAGTCTCTCCTGTTGAAGCTATTCCAGTTTGTTGGGTGTGCGAGAGAAAATGAGTGACTGGGAGAGTTTAGGGTGAACAGGGAGAACATGTAGGGTGGGAGGCATCAAGAATATGTCCAGAACGCACGTGTGGTTGTGAAGGGAGTTAGGAGAATAGTGTATAGAAGTTTCCTGTTTAACTGGAGTAAGAGAATCTAAAGGGTGCCCCATCTGGGTCATTAATAAAGAAGGAAACATCTTGATCCCCCTATTGTTATCATCAAAGAGCTCACAATCGTTACATGACGTTAGAAAATGGATGGTTAAAAAACAAAACAAAACACTTGAATTTCAATTGGTCCATTGTATAGTGTAGTCTTGGAAGACTATCAGCATCAAGCCAGGCACCACAGACTGTCCTCAGTAAATCTCTCTTGTTGGCTGACTTCAACACTTCTCCGCTGACAGCATGGTGCCTACACAGAGAGACTGCTGAAGAGATTGGTATGAAAACATGTTGTGATATGCAGCTAGAATCAAGAGAAACATGGTCCAACTTGCTGTTCCTTCTTTACTTTCATACAGGGTATTCCAGCAAGCATCACATTCTTCAGTCCGTCTGGTGTCAGATTTTGTCTCCAGCACATTCAGAAGTTTTCTGGCGATCTTATTAATCAAATTAAGGTAAGGTATCCAATAAGTGTTAAAACATAGCAGGGAGGTCTGTGGACTAGTGGTTAGATCAAGGGATTGGGAATCAGGAGAGGTAAATTCTATTCCTGACTACCACTCAGTTACTCTGGGACCATGGACAAGTCACCAGGCTCTTCTGCCTGTGTTTACCTATCTATAAAGTACAAATTATAATGTTTACTGGCCATTTTAAAGGGCTTTAAGATCTTCAATTGAAAGTGACTAATTAGTGCAAAGTGTTTCCTTTTTAAATATCTTAGATTCCTAATTAAAATGAGTTGTCTACCTCTTTCTTTAGTAAACCCCCTATTGAAATCTGTGTATTTAAAGGTATTAGAAATGAATAATTCATTAATAGATTTTTAAAAGTTAACCTCTTCAGTTTGAAAATTCCTTCTACCATGTCACTGTAAGTGGATGAAAATGAATTATTAGCGGAGGGGTTGTCTTTTTTTTTTTTTTAATTAAAAGTTCTACAATCACATTTCCTTTATGCATTTAAGATCATCGCACAAATTAAACCAATATGCTGTACAATATAGGTCCCTTCTTAGAGTATAAATTACATAAGGTTGCTACCTTCAGAAAATAACAGAAATGGTTGCATGCTGCACCTATTGTGGAGAGGGTTCTCCATCATGGGGATAAGGAGAAATGAGGTGCAACTTATTACAAAGATAAAGCTACATCTGTTTGACTCTCTAATATGAATTTGGGTTGCCTCTTTGTGGTAATCTATTTTCAAATCAATCATTTCTTCTCATTCAGGATGATAATTGACAAACAAGGACACATACTTTTCTGGTCCACTTTCTGACCTAAGGTGAAAGATACACTTGAGCTGAAAGGAAATTTCTCTTCAGTCCCCCACATTCTCATATAGTTTTTCCCTCTTGTGGCACAAGAAATGTCTTCCTATAGGAGTTTACATTCATACTAGAGATGAGCTGTAAAGTTCAGATCAGGATATGAACTTTCCCAAAATGTACAGGGTTTGAATTAGCTCATTATTCAAACAGGGACCAGCTACAGAGGTTGCATCTGGAGTCATAGTTTGCTAAAAATGAGGACTGTTTGGATTACTCTCTAGTTTAGACCTTTTATAACTAAAGAAATAAATCTACTTGACCATATTGAAAGACTTTGGCCTTTTATACACATGCCTAAGTTCTGATTTTGGACACCCATAATTTTTATGATCCAAAAGATAAACTAGTAACTTCGAAGCCCAAAGCTCCAGGCTGAGGACTGTGGTTGACAGCGCCACCCCACAAGCATAATGGAACTGTGCACTGCAAGGCTAAAGCTCATCTGTATAAGAGACCAAACTTTCTCAGCATCCAGTCCAAGACTGTGGAACAAACCCACACAATCTAAAAACTCTCTGACATCATCACATTCTGTTCCAAGGCGAACTGATTTGACCTTTCCAGAACAACACCCAGAGCACATTAGCCATAAAAAAGTAAATATACACATTTTTTTTTTTAAAGAAAAAACCCTCACAAAAGGGCAGGGGTGAGGGAAAAGAGAATTATGTGACAAATACCAGTCACATCATGTAAAGCACTTATGGAAGGTACTCAGATACTATAATAATGAGAATGGTATAAGAACTTGAAAAGAACAGATAGCATAGTGCATGTAATTTTAAAATATGAAAAGAAGGCCCTGTTATGGGGCGCACTAACCTCTTGTGAGCACCCCCCGTTGGCCAAGTGCATTTGCCTGCACTTTCTCTGTAGTGTGTCTTTGGTGATTCAGCCCTCTGGCTGAGTCACACACAGTCTGTTTGTTGAAAGCAGTTGTACTTCTGGGGACAAGTCCAACATGGGTCTCTCTCAGTACCTCTGTAACATCTCCACAAAGTTGTCCCTGCCCCAGGATAGAGCAGTGCACCAGGGTTCCCTCCCTGGTGAAAAAGTCCTCGCTGTCTTAGGACCTTTCTGTCAGTAGCTCTCCAGCTGAGCCACTGCAGTTCAGTTACCCCCTCTGGGGTGCCTCAGTGTCCAGGCCACTTCCCCCAACAATCCTGTAGATAGCAGCTATCCGCTGTGTCCCTTTATCTAAGTCACACTGCTGCTCTAATTCCCTGGGTCACTTCCCCATGGTCCTGCACCGTCTGCACCCTTACTTCAGGACCTTGTCCTGATGGAGTCCCCACAACCAGCTCAGCGCTCCTTCTCGCTTTCCCTGGCTTCTGGCAGCACTGCCTCATCCGAGGTCCTGCAGGTCCCTCAGCCAGCCACACACCATTCACGCTCCCACCTCTGGCAAGGAACTGGAACTTACTCTGGCCCTGCAGCTCTTCTTATGTTGACCTGCTGGGCCCTGATTGGCTGTGTCTCACATAGCTATGCTAGGCAGCTCAGAGGACCCTCTCCACTGCCCTTTCCTCGGGCAGTGTGTGGTAGGGCCACAAGGCCTCCAGCAGGCGGCCTCAGAGGGTCTGATATACCCCGTCACAGGCCCTAACAGATCTCTACTGTTACCACACTTGCAGTGCAGACTAACGAAATCATACCATGTGAAACTTGACAATGAAAATTAAGTTGTTTGCTTTATTGTTTTTCACCGTTGTACACTCTTTCATGGTGTTATGTGGTGGTATTTGCATATAGCAGGGAGTAAGAGGTATAGGAATTCATAATATTTATGTAGGCTAAAAGAGTCAGCAGGCTGTATCCAGGAGTCAGAAGCATCTTGTGGGGTGAGTTCAACAGCAGGGAAGTATGCACTGGATCATCATTTTTATGTATCACAGCAGTTGCTGGGAATTACTACAGAGTTTCCAGGGAATATGGAAATCATCCACCAATAAAAAGATGAAATTATGAATTTAAAAAGCAATTGATGGGGAAACCAGGGTGAAGTAAACAATTATTTCAGCATCTCACGTACTTTATAGTTGTGAATATATCAACATATTTCTTATTGTGGCATGAAGAAGACGAGAGATAAATTAGATCAACTCTAGGTGCTACTGGACTTGGAGTTAGAAACTACAAAATTACTAACAGGATTTCTGGGCTTTAAATTTAAGGAAGTACAAATACTCTTACATATAACCTAAAACTCTGTGCTCCCTGTTGAAATTTGAAATTTTTCTTTGCATTCAGTAAAAATTCTACTAAAGCTGGTGCTGGCAGTTTCTGATCATGTACCTTACGGACTTGTTGATGAATGACTGACTTGATGATTCCAGTACACGTAGAGTAACTTGAACTTGCTCAAAAGGGCCACATAAGTTTCTCTCTAGCAAAGTTTTCAGCATTCTGGAATTTATGCACAAGGTGAGCTACTCAGCATATAGTAGGATTCTCCTCATGGGAGTGTGTGGGACAAACAAAGTTTTAAATGATTCAGAAGCAGCAATCTGTGCACATTGTATCCCTGTATAACTACCCAACATTACTACAATCAACCTTGTCCTTCTTCCCTCTTATTGACTGATACTGACTTGCTGCATCTTACTGGTAAGCCAAGCACCTGTAATAGGATCGTCTAACATGAATGAGGGCGTTGTAGCCTTTGCAGAGACATTTCTTCTCAGAAGGAGGGTTTTTTTTTCTGACTTCCCCAATCCATTTCCTCCTTTGGGTAGGATTTGATTTTCTCATGATTATTATAAGCCAAGAATAAATGCCTGCTTGAATTGGCACTAACAAGGCTGATGCATGTTAGAATCTATCTTCCTTGAGTATGAAAACAATATGATTTTTAAGGTGTTTGGACTAGTGAACTAAGCCATAAGCTTTACTTAGTCATTACAAAGTAGCTAAATTTGATTTATTATTTTAATATAGAAAATCCTCAGCCCCAAACAACTTTTACACTTAAGTATCCAAGTTGGACATGTTCATTAAGTTTGATTAGAGGTAGGACAGAATAATAGAAGACACTGAGATAATGTAGCAAGAGCTGATGCTAATACCACATCTGATTCTGTAATATACAAGTATAAATGTTATTTGTCATTTCAGTTTGCTGCCATAGGTCCAGCAACAGCTGAAGCAATGGAAGCTGAAGGAATCCCAGTGAGCTGCACTGCAGAGAACCCTACTCCCCAAGACCTTGCTGCTGGTATCAAAAAAGCCCTTCACCTGTAGAATTGCTGTTTACCTGAGTAGAAGCACCACACATGTTGCTGTAATAGTCTTCCAGAAATTTAAGACAATTCATCAGTGTTTAACAGGGATATTAACATTCATTTGGATTGTTTTTTAAAAAGCCGTGCTCTCTGCCTTATCATTCAATCCTTCCTTGACCATCCGTCTTCTAACAGCACTGTGTGGTGGGAATGGAAAAGCCAGATTGATCAGTCACGATCAAATACATGGCTAATTTTGATGACCCACTGTAATAATGGTCATTAAGAGAAGACTTTCTGACCTTATGTTAGCCAGCAGAAGTCCAAAACATCAAAAGTCAGTAACTAATACCATCCAGCATGTTAAAGAAATCAGATTATTAAACAAATATTTGGGTAGTGTTATATCTACTATTTTTCATATTCCAGATATACTTTACGTTAGGGCATAAAACCTTTCAAAAATATGGTTCAGAGTGACTTGGAATAAGTGAAATTGTTTGAGTCAGTCAGTGGTCATGTTTGTAAAGGACACTTTTGTATTCTATAGTGCCCCTTTCTTAAATACTCAAGAACTGCTGCAACTAAAACTTCCTGGTTCAAATTCCACCCTCATACGTGCATACTCATTGGAAATAATGAGAGCTGCACTTCAGTATCTGAAAGCAGAATTTGGCCACATATGTAGCATGAAATAAGTTAGTTGTTTTCCTTTTAATTTCAACCCATGGCTGGAATATGAATAATTTGGTATGGTAGTTCCTTAAAAGTCAGTTGGTTACAAATTGTGAAAGGCTAGTGATGGATTTACTTGCGCGTGCGCACGCGCACACACACACACACACACACACACACATATACACAGTGGGTAGCTGATAGCATATAAACCAAGGTTTTACTCTTTGGCTTCAATGTCATATTTTTTGTGAGCACATTTTGGGGTTTAAAACAGATCATGGTAAATAATTATAATAAAAAAATCTGTTGTGAAGGTTGCTTTGCGATTCTGTTCCCTATTTACCTCAATAAGCACAAATATTTGCTTAGATAATGGTTGTAGAGCATGGTAGTAAAATATTATGAAGCATTTATATAAATACTGCAAAAATTGTAGCAGTCATGGAGCTAAAAGTAGATCAATCGGCACTACTATATACACTTCATGCTGTACCTTTTGACTCCTATGTCCCCAGCTCTAATTTTTTTCGTTTCTGTCTTTCAAAGAAAGGAGATTTATTTGTAATAAGAAATACTAGTTTATTAGTGTTAATGAAGAAGCATTATAAAGATACTCCTGTGGTTACGTAGTTGTCAATGTTAGATAGGGTTTATAGTTTGTTTATCTGGGGCAGGAGAAAAATAATACCTTAGCACTATGGGTACTTTCAGCTGATGTTAACATACATTTGTTTTCAAAGAAAATTTAAATCAAGATGTGCCCAATTATAATCCTCATGGTTAAGATTTAAGTAATTAATCTTTAATGCTGGTAAGGGGCCATGACATCACAGCACAACACATAAATGTCTCATTTGCTGCAAGTTTCTATTGGTTTAATTCAAAGTGTCTAAACTGAATGAAGTTAATTAAACAAGAAATTCCTTACTCAAAATAGTAGTTAAAAATCAGATTCCAATTCTGATCTACAATTCACATGGGTCAATGGAAGTTGTACATATGTAGGTCAATATGATTCAGCCCAGTAAACACATGAGGGTCCAAAGTGGTTCAATTCCTTAGGCTAAGATAGAGTTGCAGAAGTATATCGGCTGTGGGAATTACTTTGTATCAGTTTTTGCCAAAGGATATTGAAAACCCTCACAACGTGCAATCTTTAATTCCTCTTCTCAACAATAGTGGTCAACACTGGTAGCAGAACATCATCATAAGAATTTACTAAAACTCTCTGGTGTTGCTGTGCTCACTGGATGTAGCTGCAAGACTGTGGATAGACATGTCCCAAAGGAAATGGAAGAGAATGATTAGAAAACAATTGTTGACCTTCTGTCACAATTTTCTTTGCTTAGCATACACTCAATCATGCTAAAGTTGTACAGCATTCAGATTCAACTATGTAATATCATTATGCCATAGAAAATATGAAGTTCAGTTTGTTCCTTCTTTCAGAAATAAACCTACAGCTGGTTGAGGATTTGGAAATCAGCACAGGTTCCCTGCAATATACCACTCGGAAAAACTTTACACTTTCAGCACGTTCATAGTCTGAAATATGTCAGACATCCGAAAGCAAATTTATATGAAACTTACTGTTCAAGAGGGGAAAAGGCAAAAAAATCGACTGGAAACAGAGAGATGAGCATAAGTGTCTCTGATGGTTGCATTTACTCCCTCGACAGCATTAGTATAAGATGAATTCAGTTATTTGCCTGTTACTAAATTTAGACCCCTCTTTTAAACTATCTGTCTTTCTGGCAGACACCAATGTCTATAATCCAATCTGAGTAACAGATATTTAGTGCACAGGATGGTTTAAAAAAATGGGGGAAGTGTAGACAATGAATAAAGCAGAAACAGGTTCTGTTCTTGAGGATCTTACACTCTAAAGACAACAAACACCTAATAATTTACCAGATAGCCCTTTTATTGTCTATTGGCAAATAACTTAGGACTCAATGACACCCTGCTACAAGAAAACCCAGGGATGTAAACTCTACCAGATTCTCCTCAAAGAAGTTTGTCTCCAGGCATTCTGTTAGGGGGTTTGCTCTCCCCATTGTTCAAGCCCTTGCACGAAATCAGCAGGAGGCCAGGGGTCATCAGCATGGAGGCCCTGCACCTTGTACGACTTATGTAGCTGTGGCATGACTTATCAGGGCTGCTGCAATCAGCAGCTGCCCTGAGGTCCCCAACATTGGAATGGGGGCACCATGGAAAGATAGCAGTCAGGGGCTAAATTATCTTGCTCCCTGCGGGGCCAGTGGAGAATGATGCACTCTCCTCCTAGTTTCTGGGCTTCCTTAACATGGTTGTAATGTGTTTGTAGTGTAGTGACAATGGTGCCTAAAACAAAGGAACTGGGTACTCGAGATCTTCATCAAGAGCTTGTTTGAGCATGTCACTGGTCAGGACACTTCAGCTTTTGCTGAAAAGTATTCTGCAAATCCTTATTTGAAGGCCTGTTTGCGGGCGCATGGTCTGACAGGGTCTATGTTGCAAGTCAATAACATGGCACTAGCAGGGCACACTCAGATGGCTAAGGGAAGAAGTACTGCAGTAGATGGATTGGCCTCCCTTCCAGCAGACTCTGCTGGCTTACAAGTCCCAGCTATGGGTACTCTAATAAACTGTTCCTCAGCTGAGATCTCAGCGATGGAGATTTCTACTGTTATTGAACCCTATTCTACCCAGGTAAGAGGAAGTCACACCTTTTTGTCTTCATGAAACCTCCCACCATTCTATAAGATGAAGCACTTCAGATAATATATTTTTTTTAACTATCTTGTTTATTCAAAGGGATCAATCCAGCCAAACTTGGCTTCGGGGGCACAGAAGCACCTCATGCCACCTCCTGTCTTCCACAGCCACGAAAGCTAATCCAAGGATGAATTCAGTCTCCCAGGTGATGCCATGCCACTGTCTTCCCCAGAGCTCTCACTAAATTACCAAACTTGACAGGTGTGTTCTTGGGTTCTGGGCTATTACTAATTAACAACAATGGAGCACTTTATTTGGAACTATTGAGGCCATATGCTCCCAAAAGCATGGCTCTGTGTGGGATGGAAGATGGAGAAGTCATTTACCTTGCTGCCTTTCTATGCAACTCTGCTGCAGAGTCTCTTCACCTCAGTCTGCTGGGTCCACTTAAAGGATCAGTCCTGTAGTGCCTTCTGCAAGAAGCTGTGTGCTTCACAAACATTAAATTAGACTCAGAACATTTCCTAAGCGGTAGGGCAGTATTATTATCCCTACTTCACAGAGGGGAAACTGAAGGACAGAAGTTAATGACTTAATCAAGGTCACACAATGCATTGGCATTAGAGGGAATAGACCCCCTCTTATGTTTTTGAGATACAGAAAAAGGGAAGAGATTCAGGGGAAAAAATGGAAGTCAATGGAGACTCCCACATCTGTGCTCAAGCCACTAGTATACATTTTCTTCCCTACCACACAGTTACCATCGTAATCCCATTCAGTTACTTACGTTAGAAATACCAGAAACCACGCCACTACTACACAGAGGCCTTCTTAAGTATTAAGGCCCCCACCCTCCGCTCTAAGGACTGCTGGAAACTGCTCAGAAAGCGGCATCTTTACTGAGCTGCAGCAGTTGTACTCCATCATCCCTTGCTTTTGCTCCAGACAGGATTGTATCATTGACTTGCATTTTTTCCACAGTTTTCTCCTGGCTTTTTCTGTAGCTCATAAAAACATGAGGTCAGCCATACTAAGTCAGACCAAAGGTCCATATAGCCCAGTATCCTATCTTCCAACAATGACTGGTGCCAGATGCTTCAGAGGGAGTAAACAGAACAGGGCAATTTATCGAGTCATCCAGTCCCAGCTTTTAGCAGTCAGAGTTTCAGGACAGCAGAGTATAGAGTTGGAGCCCTGTCCATCCTAGCTAATAGCCACTGAAGGTCCGATCCTTCATAAATTTAGCTAACAAGTGGCAATGAGTTCCACAGATTGTGTGTTGTGTGAAGAAATACTGCCTTTTGTTTTAAACCTGCTGCTTATTAATTTTATTCGTGTGTTTTGTAAAGGTGTAAATAACACTTCTCTATTCATTTAGGCATTTAAAATCAGAGGCCAGTTGTGAAAATTTAGCCCATATGGGTTGAAAAAAAGATGCTTAATACATCTGTCACCCTCCCACCCCCCGCAATATTTGGTGCAATAAGATTAGATTTTGCTGTTTAGGTCAGAAATTGGGGTGCACTTGTGAAGTACACTGGATCAACAGCTCAGGGATTTGCACATGCTTAGTTTGTGGCTTCCTTTTTTTGGTTACTAAGGAAAATTCACTTTAGGCTAAGTAGAAAACATTTGGTCCCCAAAATACAAGATGTGTTCCCACCTCCACCTGCATTTTATTCATAAAATCTCAGGCAGTGAAAGAGTTAAAATATTTCTGTATCTATTAATGGGAAGGCATCTAAAAACGGAGCTAATGCTGGTTAATTTAAGTTCAGCTTAGTGGTAGCAGTTCATTTTACAGGTTGTGTCCTAGCATTGGCTCATAGCCGGAGCACTGTATTCATATGTTCCCCCATTAGATGGGGTTTGAACTATGTTTTAGAAATAGAGTACAAAAGCAGCATGACAAGGAAGTCTGAGAGACCAGGTAACAACATGGAGGCTCTGCATAAAGAATGCATATTATTGCACAGAGGAGAAATATTTCACTTACTTCCCTAGGAGGTCTGTACTTTGAATAGCACCAAGACCATACTACCCAGCTACCTCTCCATTAGTAGCAGCTCCTAATTCTTCAACAAGAGATGGCCTGCCTGGCCACCTTACTACAGAGCAAAAGAAAAGGTACATTACCCAGGTTATTTAGTGTTCTGACAGTCCCTCCTGTGTAATTTTGCTCAGATGCCAAAGTGCATTAACTGTGAGAAGACAAGAGAGTGAATTGCTGCTTATAAAACACAGGGAACAGAGTTAGACACACTATAGCCATTCAGCTGTTTTTACCATGACTGGTCAGCATGTCCACATCAACCATCTGAATCAGACCTTGCGAGAGGAAGTTGGTCCCTATCCCAACAGGCAAAAATACTTAGCTTAAGTTATTTTTATATTGCTGCCACAGATATCTATAATTTACCAAGGGAGAATGCTAACAGAGCTTACTAATTTAATTAAAATGACAAAAAGAGACCCATAAATTAGAATGGCAGTTGGGATAATGAAGGATTCCACTTAACATCACTTGGGAAGAGTGGTAATGAGGGTGAAACACAGGACACATTGTGGTAACCTGGTCTGAAAACAAAAGGTACCCTAACCACGTCAACAGCTATTGCTATAAACAACAAGGAGAAATAAAGGCACAGGCACTTCCTAGAGACGTTGAGCCACACAGGACAGTGGAGTACAGGCATAGTGCTTTGTTCCAAATTTCGTTCACTTCTCCATGCCCAAAGAGTGGCTGACTCACGCTTCTGAAAACCCCCAAACCCAGCAGAACAACTTGGGCTTGCTCCTGTTCCAACTGACATCTAATGGCAAAGTGAACTTAAAGTTTTGGGGGTTCTAAGGTGCAACTGATATGTGTTTTCATTCCAGTTCCTGGCAATGGTGTCTCTCATTTATGTGGGCTAACAAGAGTCAGCCAAAAATCAGTTCCTCTGCTGTTGCTCAGCTTCCTTGTTTACAGCAAACAAAATCTCAGCACAGCAAGCAGTCAGCCTGGCTTCAATTTCAAGTGTGATTAATTCTGATTTAAAAGAATTGGAGTATCTAAAGATGCTAGATGTTGAACGGTGCATTTTCTATTCTGCTTTAGCAGACAGACTGCAACACTGTTCTCCAGGAAAGAAAAGGTGATATGGAGAGTTAGTGAGATGATTTAGTTTTTACTTCGTTTACGGCAGTTGGTACTGGCATCATGAGAACTATAATCACAGCACACTCTGAAGAGGCCCAACTCTAGCCAAAATAGCAACATGGAATTGCAGCCTGATACTGGTGCCTTTGTGCATGTCTGGATACACAGAAAAAAATTATTTATGTAAAAGGCATAAGTGTCCAAGGAACAAAGCATTTCACAGTGTTGCCAATGCTCACTTCGTTAGCATGAATAGCATATTTGGTACTTTCTTAAAGGCTGAGATCCTGGAGTCATGTTATACCTTGGACTCTCAGCTTTCATGTAAAAGTATGGGCTTGTCTACACTTACTGGGGGATTGACAAGCGATGATTGATGCATCTGTAGTTGATTTAGCGAGTCTAGTGAAGACCCGCTAAATCAACCGCAGATTGCACTCCTGTACTCCACTGAATTGAGAAGACTAGGGGGAGGTAATGGGAGAGCATGTCGACATCACGTAGTGTGAACCCCACAGTAAGTAAATCTAAGCTACACCGATTGAGTTACGCTATTCACGTAACTCAAATTATGTAGCTTAGATCAAATTTCCCCTGTAGTGTAGGCAAAGCCTAAGTTTCCAGCCTGTATGGGTTCAGAAAACAGCTTGAAAACATGAACCCTAAATACACAACAAACAGAAGACAGAGTTATTCTTTTAATGCATAATTTTGTGGGTGCTTGACTCATAACTTTCAATTGGTTCAGATTAGCCATACTGCATTTGGTAATTTGAAGGGAAAAAACTATCATTATGAATTTGTGACACGTATTGCAACCTTGCACATTATCTCTGGGAACCACTGTATTAAAATCATTAATGGTTTTCTGTACGACTGTGTTCTACTTCATGGTGGAGGGTTACCACAACTCCTCCAAGAACTAAAAACAGTGAGCAGGAGTATGTGAATATCCCTGGGATTGCAAACCGATCTAGAGCAGCACCACCCACTGGAATGATTTGTATATACTCATTCAGGCTGGGTGTTCCAGACACTAGGAATCAAAGAAACAGCTTCTGGAATAAAAGGACGAATTAAATTATGTGTGGTCTTCCTTTTGATTCAGCAAACAGACAGGACTGTTGGTCCTAGGGGAACCCCCTAACCCTGGTGGGAAGAGTTGGAAGGCATTGGCCTACCAGGGTCCAAAAAACTGCTGGGCAATTTTTGGTATGTTTATTAGTAAGTGTATAGGAATTTTTAAAAAATGTTTTCCCTAGAATGCTTTTGCCTTAAGCATAAACATGCTTGCTGAAAAAGCTGTATGGATTATTGGTAAGACTGTTGTCATTGTCCTCAGAGAAAGCACAGTTTAGAAGCTGTCATTAGACAAAACTGGCTTGCTGGGCTATCACGACGTACGGAGGGAACATGCAGCCTTAAAAACCTCTGGCCAGAAAGGAGGACGACACAAATTCCTGCCAAGAGACAGATGATGGCTGGACTCCTTGAGACCTGACTGGGTACTCCTGGGATGGACAATGGAAGGGGAATATATGTGCAGTTACCCCTCAAATTGTGACAGACACACAGACTGGTGAAGGCATAAACCCTGAAAGAAACATGGCCTTGTCAAACACTGTTAGAATATGCATTAGAAAGGGAGCGGGCTGGCTTTATGGATTTAGCATCTTTATGCATATGAATATGGGGGGAGGGATAGCTCAGTGGTTTGAGCATTGACCTGCTAAACCCAGGGGTGAGAGTTCAATCCTTAAGGGGGCTATTTAGGGATCTGGGGCAAAAATCTGTCTGGGGATTGGTCCTGCTTTGAGCAGGGGGTTAGACTAGATGACCTCCTGAGGTCCCTTCCAACTCAGATATTCTATGAATCATATGGTCTATCCACTGTGCTATGGTCTAATCAGCTGGTGCAAGCTGAACAGTGTTAGGCTGGGTTACACCCAAATAGGACACCTCCCGGGAACATGTGAAAGAGATTATGATTCAGCAGTTGTGATGAAGGTCCTGATCCCACAAAGACTTACACACATGAACAACATCATGCCTGTGAACTCCTAGTGATGCTACTTATGCATAATTTTTGTTGGATCCGGACCAAAATTAGTACTGAATTAATAGGGCAGTCTCATGTTATAATGTACCGTGCTGCCTTGCAGATCAAGGCTTTAAAATTTTTTTTAACCACTTGTAGCAACTATTGAACAAGTATTGGGAGGTGGATTTAAACCCTGATGCCCTGCTGAAATCCCAGTTTTGATAGCACTCAAAAGTCAAAAAGTGATAATCTCAGCCAGATGCTAAATAACAGAAAATACCTGACCCTGCTCTTATAAATTCTGCAAATATTTAAAGCATTTTTTAAAAACTTGTGTTAGTTTACAATACTAGGTTGGGCTTCTAGCAGTTAGAAACCAATGCAACAACAAACTACAACTGGCCTTTAGTTTCAAAGTTTTGTACTTGGACATCAATGGATGGTTGTGAGGGCATTTCCTGGCACTCCACTATCAGCACCAGTTGAGGAGCCAAGGAAAAGCTTGTCCATGTTACTATATATTTATTTGCATAGTTAGAGATGTGTACACAGATGAAATAACTATGTGGAGTTTTTCCTCTCATCAGCCACTCAGTATTTAAGATAGGCTCATGACAGATTAGATATTCACTGAACAAGTCACGATGACTCCCATAGAACAGGAATGTTAACAGACGAGATTATGTGTATCAATGAGATTATTCCGAACTCTGACTACTGCAAGCCAAAGTTGTTTCCCAGTGCTTCACAGAGAAGTTTTCATGCTTGAGGAAAAAGTTGTAGCTTGCTAACCACAAATGCCTGGTGAACATGTCAAAGAAGAACTTCTGTTTTGCAATCTAGTTTCCACTGCAGTGTGGAATTGTATCATGATTAGCCATTAAGAAATTACAGAAGTTACCTATAGAAGTTACCGTTTTTACAGGGAATCAGACTCAAAGGATTAGATTAGAAGCCTTAGTCTACGTTTACTTTTTGGCTCTATAACTGTAGCCCTTTAAAAACAAATCAGAAGAATCTTACCCCTTCTTATTTCACAGGTGTTTGCTTTTGATGTAAACAGAAAATTAAAAAAAAAAAACCAAAAAAAAAACCACACACTGAAGTTACTAATCCTCCTCAATTGATACAATTGCTAGGAAAGTATGGCCATCTTAACAGAAATCTAGATGCAACATATTATTCATATGCACACACTTCTGAATAAATGGCAAGCTCCCCAAAGTGAGCCACGACAATTCCAGAACCATTTGGGTGGCTGCATAACAACAGGTATGATTTGAAGACAGGAAGTTGTAAAGGGATATTCCCTTGGTAGTACATTTGGCTTGTTCATTTGATGGGTCCCGATGTCTAATGAAAAAGATCTACCTTGACCTGCTGAGTCCAGGACAAGTTTGACAAGAAAAATATCTTCATAATATAAGCCAATTTAATATTAAAATCAATGAGATACAACATAAAGAGCCATATAATTTTTAGAGTCACTTTTCAGAGTGAAACTGCACTCTAACATGATAATCAGGATTTCATGATGAGACCTACTTCCTCCCTCTGCTCACCCCTCACCCTCAATATAGGACCTTCCAGGATAAATACTGTTCAACTCACTCCCTCCCTCCCCCTCCCCATTGGTGGCTACATCCTATTCTCAAAAGAAAGGCAATGAAATACGTTTCAGTCTTAAGCAGAAAACACTGCTTTGGTTTTGCACTAGCACTTAAGACAATTTCTAAACAACTTCAGACACAGAATTTCTTCTTGCTTGATGTGAATATGGAGAGGACAATTAAAAAGAGTAATAGAAGGTGCTGTCCAACACTAACACCAATAGTAGGTAGATTGCAGGGAATCCAGATTAATGACAAACACATACAGTGCTGTTTAACTTGTGCAACTTTTTAATTCAATAGAGACAGACACATGGTTTCCAATCCTATTTTGATTCAGGAGAGTTAAGAACATGATAGCTATTCACCAAAATAAAAACTTGCATCTAAGAACTTCTGACAAATCAGACGACAGATCATTGCTGTACATCTATAGTTGTAATACTTCTAATTTTTAGAGCAACACTAGTAAAAGTGACTTTGTATCTCATGCTTCTGAATTTCTCATTGACACTTTGGGAGAGAGAGCTACATGTTTTAAGTCCTAACATATTGACATGAGACTAAAGCCTGATTTTCAGATTTCCTAGTGAAGTTAATTGGAGCTGCGGATGCTCAGCACATATGAAAACGAGGCCTGTGTTTTTTAAACCTGTTTGCAATGTGACTGGGCAGTTTGTGATCTCTTGGACAGAAACATTAAATGATAGCGATAAAAAAAAAAAACATTCAGATTTGTATGTTCTAGTTTCAATAAATAAAATTTATTTAAAATATGCTTTATCATTTATTCACAGTTTCAAGTTTGAAGAAGAGGATAATACTATTCCTGATCCAAAAAAATCAAAATACAGCTAAACCCATTTCACTCTGTGGTGAAAAGGACATTCCAGCAAAGGCTAATATCTGTGAAAAATCTTGTACTGAAGCTAAAAAGGCACACATTTATTTTTGTGCATGGTATTAACTGTAGTTTAAAAGGAAATATGTTTGCATATATAAGGGAAATTTCTTTGTACAGTTTCAGTTAACATTACTGAAAAAGTCTTCCAATGCCGCTTTGCTTATGAAGTAACATTTTATACAAAAAATATCAAACTGATCCAAGTGTAACATATTACATTTTTATGCTAAACATTTTATTTTGCTTCACTGCAAAGCCCACTGCTTTTCAGAGAAATCAATTTTGTATTTCTCAAAATGTTAAAGATTGGAAGTGTTACCTCTAGATTTCAATTTTAGCACTTCACAAATATGGAAACATTAATAACCAAATCATAATTCAGCTTTTATGGGATAGCGATGAACTCCTGTTCTTTCCCAGCTGTACCATGTTATAAATAGGCAATGCTTACCTCAACTTCAATAAAACTAACCACCACATGGGACAAAACCACTGACCCCATGTTTAAACAAGGCACTGATATTTCTGCTATCTGTAGCAGTTTTATATTTAGTAAGTCACCGAATTCCTGTCTTATCGGCTTCATTGTTCTGAATCAGCTGCTCCAGCAAATTTAAAATGACTTCTATTCTTGCTAGCAGAGTCACATTTTTGTTGGCGGTTGCACGCAATAAAAGGGAGTAAACTTGCTTGTTGGTCTTAAGAACTTCCTCCTCTTCATTACTGCCACTGAAAAAGGAACCATAGGTATCCTGAACTATTACATTGAATCAAAGCATAAACAATTACATTGTGCAAATATTGATTTATTAAAACAGTGACTACCCACACCATCAAAATCTTGTTCTCCCACTACCTCTCTAAATCACTCCTTCAGTTTTCCATTCAGAGTATCCACCTCATCCGTACTCCAGCTTTCAGAAAAAGTCCTATGGGACTCTGATCCTCATCTTGTCATCTTCCTTTACAGTCTCTGGGCAGCATATGCACTAACATGACTTCAAGTGCCATCTCTATTTCTCCATGCTATACCTGTCTCCAAACTGAAATCTCAGCCTGCCTTTCTGACAGCTCCTCATGGATATTGAGCCACCAGTTTAAACTCAGTGGGGCCAACACAAAAAAACTCTTAATCTTTCCCTACACAAGCCTTTCTGCTTTCTCTGTCACCATGGGCACCACCACCATTCTCTCTGTCACTCAGGTCTGTAATCTGGGCATCATCTTTGACCCAGCCCTTTCTCTAGGTCCTCACACCTAAGCTATGTCTAAATCTTGCAGATTTTTCCTGCATAACATCTTTAGGCTCTTGTCTTTCCTCTCCATACACAGCTAAACATGTTATCCAGTCCCTCCTCATCTTGTGTCTTGGCTACAGCAGCCTTCTCCTTTCTGGCCTTGACAAGTGCCATCTTGCCCCACTTATCTATTCAAAACACTGACACTAAGGTAATTTTGCTGGTTCATCGCTTCAGCTGTATTACCTTCCTCTCCGAATCCCTAAACTGGCTTCCCTTTCTCCAGTACAGTTATGCCATGTTAGGAAATAAAACTCCAAAAGCCAGTTTTTAAAATTTCATAAAAATAATGTTGCCACTGATATCACAGGTATTTTTTTTTTTTTTAATATATGTGACTAGTTGGTTTAATCGTAAATCCATCAAAACTGCCAAGAAACAAAGCAGCAATTAGTTCATAACGTTTGGCACAAAGCAGCGGCAAGTTTATTTAACACAGAGAACAGGTATTCAATAAAAAAAAAAAAGCCACTGAAATGAAGCTATTTCCAAGAAAAATTACAAAAATGCCCAGGATGAAACATCATTTTGAATTACTATTCCCCTGCTCACAATTTTACACAGTCAAATTCAGTTCTGTTTAAGCACTTAATTTTTAAAGACATCTTGCTTTTATGCAGGGTTATAACCAGATTGTAACTTTTGTGGCTTGAGCAGTTTCAAAGATGAGGTAAAAAACTCCCTTCTGCATTCCCCTTGAATGAGTGCATCAATAACCATGGATCAGGAAGAGCAATTACTCAATTTCCACTCAGACCAAGCTAACCATTGGTGTGGAGACATGGGGAAGAGTAGGCATTGCCCCCTCACCCTATAGACAGAAAATGAACTGGGCATATAATATTTGCACATGACATGTAAAAAGGTTAGCGAGAAAAGGGAATTTAACTTACCCTCAAAGCACTTCTACAGTTTTTGAATGACGCACATTAGCTGTATTAAGTTTGTATGACATTAGCATTCTGCTTTTATTTTGCAGACCTTGAAAAGTTAAACACTATAACATAATTAAATTGAAATGTATGTACCATGTATAGAGTCTATCAATTTAAACAGAGTATTAGTGATTAGAACAGTAGATGGGAAAAGAAAGTCTAAATATTCTACTCTGACATCACACCCTCTTTAAGGCTATGAAGTATGATAGCACAGAACCAAACACAATTACTAGTGTTAGTCAATTACCCTGCACATCAATTTGTTTAAAAAGATGGATTATACTCTGGTCCTTGGCATTTCGTATATTTACACTGCCACCCTGTGGAAGCTTTTTTAAAAATTAAAGGCACCTTACTGCTGCTACATAGAAAAAGTCAGGCTTTTTTCTAGTCTTTTGTCCTTCCATATATACACATCTCTCCCCCTCTCTGCTTTATGGTCCATATATACAGGAGGATGGATGCTTCCCTAAATTGCATTTAGCCACACAGCATCCAACATAGTAGTACATCAGCTGCTTAAACCCTGGCCAGCGACTGTATTCTAATATGAAAATACAGACAACAGTACTTGAATCTTAATGCCACTTGTGCAGTTAATACAGCATTCAACAATAAAGAAGACAAAAAACCCTCTGTCAATGTACACAAGATTGGAACTAGCTGGTAGAACAGATTTTGTAAACATGACTCAAAAAGGTGATTTTTTGCTATTATATATGCTATTTCTGATGCTCTTCAAGCTGCCATAGTGTCTACACACTCTCAGCTGATGAGGTCACCACATATTTGCAGTTGATGGGATAGAATGTATTTTCTGGCTCTCCCTAGGCAAGGTTAAATATAATTACATCCAAGAGGAGTTATCCTGGTGTCAGCAATTACTACACTGGCATGACTCTATTCTAGAGAACACTTTAAGGTCAACACAAAAAAGAAAAAGAAAGAGGCCATGTTTTTGTTTTGAATTAAATCTCAGCAGTTAGATACTGTTTGAGAACATAAGGAAAATGCTTTACACAAAAAAAGAATCCTTTAGGCTGCCACTCCAATATTTATTTTAGAAAATATACAATTCAACTTCACTAAGCATTAGCCCCAAATTTGCACATAAAAACATCACTCTCCATATTTTTTTAGCTGTAGTGGGGACTTCAGCATATCGTGTCATACTTCAAACTACATCGTCATCCGCAAAATTCAGTAATTTGCAGTGGGTCTCCCAGTGTCTGTTAGCAATGTTCTGTCATAAGTGGAAACGTAAGGTAGACCCCTCCCCCCATGTCAAAGAAAAGCACACCCACCTAACGTGCGGCACACACAATATATCACTATAGAAAGATGTCAAAAGTCAGAGATTTTAGGCTACTTGCCAACAGGTGATTGCTGTGCAAGTTATAGATGATCTCTGTACATACGTACACCTCCCCTGCATGCGCGCACACACACCCCGGGATGAGGGGCAGATAGACATTATGAAATATAGTGAAACAGACACTCCCTCTCTCTGATCTATCAGGGACAATATAAAGTTTTGATCATTTTTCTTTGTTTCAGCCATTCATAGGTTGTTTTTATTTTTCTCTTCTCAAGATCTTTGGCTACTCTTTGGAAACAGCAGATACAAGAAGCTGCCCACACACACAGAGCAGACAATTTTTTTTTAGGTCATTCCCTCAGTTACACAAATCACAAAATCGTAAATACTCAGAAGAGTAAGTCAGAGTTGAGATGTAGCTTGATCATTTACACATGCACACATACAAATTATCTTTCCAAAAGATACAAATGACATATACAAACACTGCATTTTCTTGCATGTGTGTAATATGTATAGATGCAAATTTACAGTGCATATAATCCAGGATGCATCTTACAAAAGCTTAACAAGTCTCGACTTACCGAATTTTCTTTTTTGTTGACGTTAGCAATTTAATTGATTGGAGGAGGAGGAATGACAATCGAGATTCAAATATACTGAGGAGTTTTATAACTTCATCTTTATTAAGGTTAGAAGAGGAGTCACCACGTGGTGTCTTCTCATCATTACTTTTGACATCCTCATTTATCTAAAAAACAGAAAGGTATTTCACCTAATCCAGCTGGCAAACTGTATTTTTAAATCAGGTTCAAATAGTACAATTCAATTTAATTCCTTTGTTAAAATATACAATGTTAATGTCAAGGCCATTGTTCCACGCTGTTTATGAAATTGTTTTGGTAGTAACTTACATCACCAGTTACATAAGCTGGCTGTGACTCTTTTGAAGAAGCTCTTCTATGTACTCTATCAAATTTAGTTATGAAAATAATGGGAAAGCCTGGATTTTGGTAACTTGCTCAGATTGCCATTTCCTTTGGATAATAACAAATGTATCTCAGCATACGCAGCAATATTTACTTATTCAACTACCAGGATCCCGGTAATAGGGCTCAACTGCAAATGATCTTCAAAATTTTTAACACTTCAGTAACATGGTGGATCTTAGTGGAAAAATATAAACCTTGTTCAAAAGAAGTGTATATGCAAATCTCAAAGACTTCAGAAGATCCACAAGTGTACTGTAGATGACAACTACTACCGGAAAGGAAAGATGTATTTCTGCATAACGGGACATGATGCATCAGTCCCAATCAATCAATCTCTGCAGAACTATGAGAATTCAGAACTATATTTCTCTTTGAAATTTTGGCAATTAGCTTTAATAAAACTAGTTAGGTCCAGTGTTACTAGGATTACATTAAAACTTGTCTTATAAACTTGAATCCATGTGCCCGAGTTACAATATATTGTGCTAATAATATATAATAAGGTTTGGGTATACTATTTTTGTCCTCAACATCTTCATGCAGAACTTCAGTTCTACTTAGCTCTCCAACTGTTCTGGTGCTGTCTGACAAGGCACAACTTGACAGGATTCCAGAATGGATTTAGCCTCAAAACATAAAGATTGTTTAACTTGTGCCTTCTCTTTGTGCCTATAGAACAGCAGTGGGCAAACTTTTTGGCCCAAAGGCCGGATAGGAAAGGCTGTGCCTCCCCAAACAGCCTGGCCCCCACTTCCCATCCCCTGACTGCACCAACCCATCCAGCCCCCCTCTAGTCCCTGACTGCCCCCTCCTGGGACCCACCCCCTATCTAACCCCCCCATCATCTCCCTGTCCCCTCTCATACCCTGCACAGGCCTTCATGGGACTACCCACACCTATCCATCCCCCTCCCCCCATTCCATGTCCTCTGACTGCCCCCCCCGAACCTCTGCCCATCCAACCCCCCTACACACTCCCTGTCCCGTGACTGCCCCCTGGACCCCGTGCCCCTTATCCAAACTCTCCCCCCCCCCCCCTCAGCCAAGCCCCCTTACCATGCTGCACTGCCCTGCAGGAGCGTGCAGCCCCCACCGCCCACGAGCACTGCCCATGTGGCAGCATGGCTGTGGGGGAGGGTGGGATAGCAGGAGAGGGGGGCCGAGGACTAGCCTCCCCAGCAGGAGCTCAAGGGCCGGGCAGGATGGTCCCACGGGCCCGACGTGGCCTGCGGGCCGTAGTTTGCCCACCTCTGCTATAGAAGGAACACATCAATTAGAACTGGTCAGAGACGGGTATTTCTGGCATCTATATCTATATATGCATGCTTATCCAGACACAATGAAGAGAATTTAACAAAATCCTGAAGATGAACATTTAAAGAATAGTTCAATTACAATTTAAAAACCAGTATTTTATTCCCAAATGAAAAGATAAGTGACTACACAAGGTGTAAAGCAACAGATAATCAGACCAGTTTTCCTTTTGCTTACCTGTTCACATTCAGCTAAAAGCTCCTTTCTGATCAGCTGAAATGCACACTGGGTCTTTATCAATATGTCTAGAGCCCCAGACAGAGTCTTTAATTTCCCAGCACTACTGTTTTGACCTAAAATTAGAAAGACATGAGCTCTGGACTAATACAGCTACTGTCATGCAAGGATCTCAGTGTGTCTTACAAAGGTGTTATTATTTGTATTACTGCGTGTCATGACCCAGGGTCCCACAGTACCAGGCGCTGTACACACACAGTACAGACAGCCCCGCTCGAAGGAGCTTACAGTCCAAAGTATAAGACAAGAGATAGATAGATACAGACAGGGGAGTACAAGTACACAATATTACAAGACTGGTCAGCAAGACAGGCAGTGGTCTCAGCATTCTAGCAGCCTAGCTGTTGTCAAGGGATGGGCAGGCATTGTGGAAAGAGGAGACTACTAAGGAGGCATTTTAAAAGGTGGATAATACTTATGGGGAGTGCCTCCCAAATGAATGGGGACAGCACAGGAGAAAGCACAAAAGGTGCTTGTTTGAAAATTTCACAAGTGGGCAATGGACTAAAATAGGTCTTTCCCAGAAGTGTGGTTGTGTCCCAAAGCAGCAGATTATTCCTATCTCAAGAAAATGGGGAAATAGACAGTAACAATTTTAGGGCAGTTGTGGCCATATTGGTCCCAGGATATTAGAAAGAAAAGGTGGTTAAGGAATATTGTTTACTGTACCATCTTCCATTGGAAAAAGAGAGAAAACTTCTGAGCTTCCACAGTCGTCTTCTTCAGGTCTGGGCTTGAAAGCTTGTCTCCTTCACCAACAGATGGTCCAGTAAAAGATATTACTGTACCCACCCTGTCTCAGTAACAATTTTACTCCTTTTTGAGATTTCCCAGACATTCTTTATTTGTAGTACAACTTACTTGCCATTTGAAACTCTGAAAATGCTACTCTTTCCAACTGCACACGAAGGAGTTCACAGGGTGCATCCTTTAAGAGTTGAAAAAGCTTCACTGCTTTACTGTAATGAAGTTCAGCTAGTACTCGATGCTGTTTCCTTAGATGCTCATCGCCAACCTGTAACAGAAGTACATTATGTAGAAAGTGTTTAGGCATTCATGTAACAGATGTGGTCAAAAAACTGCCTATGGGGGCAGGGCACAGCCACAATCACTCTTCAGTTCAATCCACAATTGTGAAATTTGGGAGGGGTGAGGGGGAGAAAAATGCAGTCAGCAATTTCCCAGGAAAGCTAGTTTAAGACAGTGCGCTGGTTAATACCTATTGAAACCGGAAAAATACAATTATTCTTAGAATATACTAGCTGAAAATACTGAAAAATACCTAGCTATTTGATAATAGTTTTGCAGGAACGTAGTCTATCATTTCAATTAAAGGAAATAAAACAAAAACAGCATCAATCTAAAGTTGTATGCTATTGTCTCTGTTACCTCAAACAAAAGCCTTCTGAATATGAGAATTCCCCATTTTTGTCCGGCAATGAAAAATCATATGTTTGTTTAGCAAATTAAGAAGGGGAATTCCCAGATTCAGAAATTTCAGTTTGTTTGAGATAAACTGTCCAGTCTAGTACTCTGTCTCTTGATGTGACTGGCTGGAGTACATCCGCTTCACCTGAACTCAGTGAGGACTCACCTCAGAATATTCCAACAGGAGCAAAGATGGACGACTTCTTGACCCAATTCATGGCTATTTTGAGAAAGTTCATGCAGATGGCAAAGAGAGTCTTAGATACAGAAACTAAAAAGTGCCTAGAAAGGCAGACAATATGATGAAACATTACGGCAAAACGCAGTTGAAAGAATAAAGACACCAGAACCACTGACTTTGCCTGAAACGTATGCAAGTATCAGATTGAGACTGAGGATGAAAGTACTAATAGAACTACACCGCTATTGCCAAGTACATCCAAAGAAAGCCAGATCCAGGTCGTCCAAAGACAACGAGGATGAAAGATCACTTCTTTAAATCACATATGGATATGTGCGAAACAAAACACTCTTTCAAAACCCAAACAAAGGAAACATGAAAATCTATCTTTTTTTTAAATGGTTATACGTAACAGGAAACACATCGCTCCTGGTAGGACAGAAACCTGCTCAGACTCTGCCAGCTGGTAGCAATGTTATGTAGTTTGTTTATGTTCTGTCCACCAACATCTTTATAGTTCTATGCAGCAATGCCATTTACAGTGTCCTTTGTATCTCAATCCCTTATCTCAGGGTTTGAGAAGAGCAGACATCCAACTTCTCTGAGATTTCCATCAGTCTAGGCTCAGCTATCCCTGTTCCTCTCCTCTTCCTTCCCCCCTTACTTAGCATTTCCTTCTTGTCTCTTTTTACCAATTTTTAGCTGGTGCGCTAATTAATTCTTCAGCTCCCCCATGCCTCCCCACATTAATAGGTGCCAAAGGGATCAGAGAGCTGGCTCATCTGCTAGCGCCCAGCACTCTATCACACTGTAGTATTTCCTTTTCTGTTGCTGACCAAATCAACTTTTCAAGGAATGATCAGCTGTCTCAGGCCAGGCTACAAAGCACTCAATCGAAAGCAAGTAGCAGATGAACTGTTAGACACAGTTACTGATGACTTGAGTGTGGAAACACTCAATGCAATACATGAAAAAGCAGTTCCATTATTACAAGATAGCTGGAGTAATGTGCACAATGACCTAGTGATAGCTAACTGTGCAGATAGGGAATACTGCTGTCTCTGTGTCAGCAGTTGATAGTGGAAGCAATAAGACTGGAAAGTGCTGTGTGACATTGACAAGAGAAGCCAAGGCATTAGCAAATGAACTGCACGATTGTGATGCTAAGAACTACTTGACAGACACAGAAAAAGATGCAAAGTATGGGAAGCAATTTGGAACAAGATGACGACATATGGGTTATGTTCTGATGTGCATCACAATAGCTAAATCTACTTGACAAGACTTTCATCAAAAGCAGTTGGGGTAAGTGTTGTAGATTTACAAAAAACATTGTAATCACCAGCAGCCTGTAGCCTAGTTAAAAAAAGGCCAAGAATCTGTAAAACCCCAAATTCCTGGTGACACATGATGGAACAGTCAAACAACATGCCTGGAAACACATTAAAAACTGGCTGCATTATTTCAGGATTGTGAGTGATTATGAGGCCGAATGTGAAGACAAAGTGCTCAGTATAATTAATAATCAAGGAATTTACCAAGAAGCAAAGAACTCAGTCAACTGAAACCAGCTGCTCTGGCACTTGACAAATCCCAAAGAGACATATCAACAATTGCTGTTGTATGTGAAACATTACTTGATTTACTGATGAAGGAAGATCTTGCACCACACAAAGCAAAATTACAAGAGAGACTGCATGAGGCAATTACTCCTGCACACATCCTGCCCATCCTCCTTCATCCAAAATACACAGGAAAGAAATGCTCAGATGAACAAGAAGAAATCGCAAAGCAGTGGCTGCTCAACTAAAAATCACAATTTTCTCCCTTTATTTGCAATTAAAGCAGAAGCTCCAAATCCAAAAATAAATGTTCTCATCCATTATCAAGGAAAAATTTCAGCTGTAAAAAAAAAAAGGTGGAAAAATCTGAAGAATGCTGATAATCCAACTGACTTCAAAGCACGAGTGGTGCTATTGCATTAGCGTCCAGCACGTTCGGAAAGTTTAGGACAAAATCTTTTCAAACTTTGGATACATCCATTCAAAACTGAGCCATAGGCTTGGTCTATCCACTACACCAGAGTTGGTCTTCAGAATGCTGCGTGGCCAAACAGACCTGGACTAGTAGCCTCCAACTCTGCATGCTTCTGACTGCTTAATGTTTCAAGCCTACAACTCCACATTGTTGTTGTTTTCATATAATGAAGTGTTTTTGACTTTTGTTTATATAATACTGAAAAAATGAAATGAGTCATGACATTTAACTTCTTTGAGAAAACGTCAAACCAAAAGTATACAGACATTCCCATGTTCGATATTATAATTTTTATATTATATATATATATATATATATAATGTTCACTGAAGATGTGTGTACAATCCTAAATTAATCTCTGAATCTACTGTCTTATGTAACCACAATTTGAATCCATATGTAAAACAGTGTAATGTGTGTGCAAAAGCAAAATTTAGAAAGCAACAAGCACTTTTTAAACCACCATCTCTTTATAAGAAAATGACCCACAACTATGAATACCGACCTTCAGCAAAAAAAAAAAATTCAGATGAATGCCATGGAAGGCGAAGAACTGCCAGTCTTCAAAGAGAACAGAATGTGTTTTATTAAACATTTATGTTGCGGTAATGCCAGAGGCCATGTTCAGGTTGGGCCTCACTGTATTAGGCAGTATGCAAACACAGTGACAGCCCTTGCTTAAAAGAGCTCATAAAATCCACTTCAGATTACAATCATTAAAAATATCACACGTGTATACATATACTGTATACTCTCTATTATCTGACTAGCATGGAAGGCACGGAATTTATTAGGATAATCAGGTGTTCAGATAATCGAGAGATCAGGAGTCATTCAGCAGCGAGGCGGCCTCCCCTGTAACCGGGGGCTCCTCCTCCTCCTCCTCCTCAGTCTTACCCTGGATTTTCTGCTCTACCCAGCTCACTCACTTCCATAACAGCATGGCTGCAGAGGACTGTCTGGACTGTCACTTATACGAGATCCCTACATTCACCAGATGTGGGGCAAAACAGAGTCCCCCTACCCCAACCAGGACTGCTCTCCCTTCCAAGACCACAACTTCCCCCTACCACATCTTGTGTCTGCAGTGATTGGCTGTGGCAAGACAGGAAACCTTCTATAGCTCTGCTGTCATGTCCCTGCTGACACTCCCGTGACAGGGGCTGCAGAGTACAATTCAGCAGTAGGGGAGCCTCCCTCATGGCCAGGCTCATCATCCTCCTCACGATCCTGGCCAGGAGTTTCTGCTCTATTATCTGAAATGCCGCATTATCCAAATCCCTTCTTGTCCCCCAGAATGAGATACATGTGGAACAAAGAAGGGATTCAATAATGCAGGTGTTCAGATAATAAAGTTTCAGATAAACAGGAGTATAATGTAAACACACTGTATTTATATTTTTATATATACACACACACACACACACGTCGCACTCCTTGTCAATACCCAGCCCAAGCCAGGGAAGCTAGTGAGTGGACCAAATTTGATGATGAATCCTGGTTGCGTGCCACCTGAGACATGTTGCGCATATGCTAAGAAGATACAGAGCATAAATTACAGCACACAAGAAAAAAATCCCAAAATTCTGGACTATTACCTGGTTTCTCAAGCAACTATGATACATGGAAGCCAGTCTGTGATGAATAGTTGCAGCCCGATACTGGCAGAGAGGTTGTCGTGCAGACTCTGTATCAATATCACAGTATTTCAAAGATTTCATCATGGCCTCACTAACTTCCTTCTCTATCTGCAAAAACAAGGTATCATGATTCAGTGTCAAAACATTTACTTTGAAATAATGAAGACCCAATATGAAAGAACAGGTTGTACATATTTACAAAGCAGTTTATATTTTAGTTTCTACAAAAGAAAAAGAGAGATATGACATTAAGAGTCACCGTAAATGGTTATAATGTGCCATATTCTGTTAGCTGCTACGCAACAGTTTTTATCCTATAAAGATTTACAAATTATGTACGCACTTTGGCTCAGAACAGGAGTTCTCTACCATTCTGCTTGTTCTTAAAAAGAACACAACACAAAAACAAAAAACTGAAGCATGTTTGTTTCAGTGGATGTTGTTATAAATCCTCTTTCATTACCTGTTCCTGAGCCTTTCTAGATAATGGTGCATAATCCTGCTGCAAAGTTGCCATAGTGAAATAGGTAGTGGACAGTTCCCAGTTCACAGAATCCCAAACAGCTGGATGCATCTCTCTTTTGCCCAGTGATCTTAAAGCCCTCAGATAGTAATCAATAGCCTATAGAATATAATAAATGTGTAGTAAAGCAGTAGTTATTGACACAGGTTTATAGCATAGTAAGTGGTAATAATCCAGTATCCTCTACTCATTCTAATACGGAAGCATTTCACAACTCATCTGGACATTTTCTTAGCATTTTCCTCAGAATCACTTCTGTAATCTATTTAAATCATGCATCTCCTACATCTAACAACTTGCAATACCATGCAAATACAAAATTGGAGTTTAATTCAGACTGAAAATA
Source organism: Chelonoidis abingdonii (assembly GCF_003597395.2). Taxonomy (NCBI): domain Eukaryota; kingdom Metazoa; phylum Chordata; order Testudines; family Testudinidae; genus Chelonoidis; species Chelonoidis abingdonii. Next base: position 44,374,552 of record NC_133783.1, read on the forward strand.
TACAACACAAATTATGTTTACATTATAGCGTGTAGGTATGGAAATACAAGCAAAATTAAGCAATAAGGATGAAATCCTTATCTCTTGTGTAGAAGGGAGAGCTTGGTACAAGGGAGATACACAAGGGCAGGGACAGAATCCACCCAATCCTGGAAGCAGAGTACATTATACAATAAGCAGCTAGCCCCCACAAACATGAGAAATGCGGTGTACTTTAGACACTCCCTAGCCATGGTCCATCCAGCTTCCCTGTCCACACACAAGCCTACCTCCAACATGATACTGCAAAGACACTGCTGCAGAGCCAAGCTCCATGTACAGGAGACTGCAAAGGCTCTCTCATTCTTTTTCCTGCACAAATGAACTGTCCAATTTGGATATTTTGAGCCCGCAGAGGGTCAGGAAGATTTCTGCCCAAGACCTAACACATTGAGGTCTTGTTTATACAGATACTAAAGATTCCATAGCATTATTCATAAGACCTGGGGGGTTTGGTCCCAGTGTTCAGGTCAAAAAGATCCCTCTATCTTAAAAAGTGCTGTCAAATTCTACTTTAACAGTATATCAGTGGCCTTTATGTACTTTAGGAAGCCCTGAGAATCCTTCTGAATTAAAAGTGCTACTTAAATGTATGTTATTTTCTTCTGAGACCTTTACCAAATCAGTCAGCAATGAGATGGAAAAGAGTGAACGTCCCCAATTTCTCCTAGTAGCTTAGTGATCTGTCCAATCATTAAATGAATGATGCAAAATCTAAAAAGGACAATATTTAACTTTAACAAGGGTAATCTTCAAGTTCATTGGTTATAGTGTTTCCATCAGATATATTCACAATTTTTGCTCTCCTTTAACTGAGGCACTAAACTCCATTAAGGACAGTTTTATAGCTAATCTGAAAACTCAATTTTGAATGTTTAAAATATAAAATTATATGGTTCCTAAGAGACAAAAAACTTGTTTTTAAAAAACAAAACAAGAGTTTAATGTTAGTTTAAGGTTGTATGTTAAATACCACTTTCCAAGTCCCATTACTACTGCCATATGTAACCATTCAAAAACACTGCACAAGAGACATTATAGGCTTGGGACAAACAGAAATACATATGTTGAGAAATTTCAAAATTATTTACCTCTGATAAATTATGCGTATAGTAGCTCCTCACTTAGGGTCGTTCCAGTTAACATTGTTTCGTTGTTGTGTTGCTGATCAATTAGGGAACATGCTCATTTAAAGTTGTGCAATGCTCCCTTATAACGTCCTTTGGCAGCTGCATGCTTTGTCCACTGCTTGCAGGAAGAGAAGCCTGTTGCAGCTAGCTGGTGGGGGCTTGTAACCAGGGTGGACCAGCAGCCCCCCCGATCAGCTCCCCTTATCAGCTCCCCGCTCCCCTATATTCCCTGTTGTGCAGCTGCCCAGCAGGCTAGCAATTGCAGGCAGTTCAGTTGTCCCTCCCATCACTGCCATGTGCTGCTCCTGCCCTCTGCCTTGGGGCTGCTCTCAGACTCCTGCTTGCTGTGCAGTGTTGGTGGAGGAGGGCACTAATGTCAGGGTCTTCCCCTCCCCCTTGCTCCTGCACCCCGCTTACCCCTTCTCCATATAGAGAAGGGAGGGGACATAGAGGGAGAGACAGACAGTTTGGGGCAGCAGCTGCTGTCTCAACCTCCTGATCCACTTAAAAAGACAATGCACTTAAGAGTGGTCAGCTTACTTAAAGGGGCAGTGTGCATATCTCTCTCTCTCTTTCTCTCTCTCTCGGCGTCTCTGTCTCTGTCTGCCATGCTGTCTCACCTCCCTCCATTCATACTGCCTTGCAGAGTGTGAGGCTACATTAACAATAATGTGTTAATCCTTGAGGGCTCAGCCGAGTGCTAGTTCATCATTTAGCAGCAAGGCATTCCCTGGGAAATATCCCTCCCTCTTCCCCCTCTAACTTCACGACCTCAACCAAGCTTCACAATCATCATAGCTGTGAACAGTATTAAAATGTTTGTTTTAAATGTATCCTGTGTGTATATCTGTATACTATATAGTTTTTTTGCCTGGTGAAAAAAAAATTTCCCTGGAACCAACCCCCAATCCCCTTTTACATTAATTCTTATGGGGAAATTGGATCACTTAACATCGTTTTGCTTGAAGTCACATTTTTCAGGAACATAACTACAACGTTAAGTGAGGAGTTACTGTATATCATAAGGTAAGCAAGGTAACAGCAATCTTTTTAAAGATGATCAGATCTGGAATAAGTACTACTAATCAAAATACTAAGGGTCTGATTTTCTAAACTTGGGCATGACACTTCATGCTTAATTTGAATGTGCAATTACACATGTAAATGGCTATGTGTAAGTGACTGTGCGCACATATTGAAATCAGCACATTGTTTCACGGAAATTGCACTCACAAATTAAGTGTGCATTTGTGAGAGCAACTGCCTGCTTGGTGGGGGAAGGAGAGGGGGAAAAAAAAATTCTACCATCAACTTTAGTTTTTGTAACTGACAAAACACAACTTATTTTTCATAGCGAGCTCTTTCTTTACAAAGGTATGTTTATTCTTGGTATTTTCCTATACAGTTTAATAATATTTTGTAACTTTGTGCACTGATTTCATATTAATTGAGTTTCTACATTTAAAACTGTACTTGAAATAGTCATAACATTTCTGCCATTTCAAAGTGCTTAGAAATCAGTGTGTCTAAATCCAAAGGTAAAACCCCACAATCAGAGGCAGATTATGGATTTGTGGGGCCCTGGGCCAGAGCAAGTGGGGGCCCCTCCCCACAGTCCCCCCACACACCTTAGCGCTCCTGCCACACGGAGGTGGGATCGGAGCACGGGCTTGCCCCCCACATCCCAACCCCTCTCCCTGGCAGAAGCGCCAGGTGGGCAGAGCAGATCAGGGCATGCCCAATTGACCATGGCCCCTAGCCACGGGCCCAGTGGCTAATCCACCACTGCCCACAATAAAGATTAGTTTGAAAATGCTGAACTACAGCAAGTGATCCATCCAGAGAAATGTATTTTATGCACATACTTAGTGGGAAAAATCACCGCAAAATAGCAAGGCCCATTCTTTTAAGCGAGGAACTGCAATCTGATCAACAAGCCTTTTACCTTATTATAGTAAAGGGCCTCTTCTGGGGAAAATTCTCGCTTGAAATCTCCTCCAGCAGCACAATGTGCTTGAGCACAAATTCGCATCAGTCTTCCAGTGTTACATAAAAGGAGGGCAGAATTGGTTGCATCATCAATTGACTCAAAATTATGAATCCCTTCTTCAAAGCAAGAGAAGCTTTTCTTCCACAGTTGCTGCTCTGCTGTAGATACACTTTTGCTCACTAGATCAAAGGGGAGGAGAAAAAAAAAAAAAAAAGGAGGTCTTACAATTTCATTCAAGCTTCTTAAAGATTTTTAAACCATCAACATCTATATTAAGTTATTGTTCTCATGTTTCTATATAGTGTTAAATTCCAGAAAAGAATATAAGTCAAGACTGAATACTTAATCGTTCACCAAGAGTGCTCAGTCTTGGCCAGAGCAAAGTAAAAATTAATCCATTATCTTTTGGCAACTAGTGATGATGTATGCTTTGTGGTTAGTGTCGTAAAGAGGTTGAAATTTTGAATAAGCCAACAAACGGTACCCTGAACTATATTGCTGAAAACAGTCAATGCCTTCTGATAACATTACGTCAAAAACCACTGAAAGGTAACAGAGAGCTGGTAAGACAAAGACCATCATTAAAAAGACAATTAATTTACTCAATTACCTCAAAGATACTTAAAGTAGGGAAGTAGTAGTAAGTAGATAAAAGTAACTCAGATACTACGCTACGAAGTAACCAAGAGTAAATTATTTAACAATCAATTGCTCAAAGTTTAACATTAAGGTTTGATTTCAGCTAACTACTATTCTGTTAAAGAAAAAGAAAGGACAGAAAAGTAATTATCATATCAGAAATTTGGCAATAATATCCTACAATAATAGCTTGCCATTTTGGGGGCATTTTTGCGAGAAGAATTGTGCTAATATTCTCTGATTTTTTCCAAGGAATTACAACTACTATAAAAATTTTCCAGAGTCTTATATTCCATATTTTAGTACAGACTAAGGTGTTCACATGTAAGTCAGAGTACCCTGAAAAACACTGCTTATAATGGAAGCACTAATATACCATTAACTACAGGAGAGAGTATCTGTTACAAAGAAGTTCTTTGAAATTCCCATTATTCCTGGAACGAAGAGTTCAGGAGGCATCTTTCAAACACTGCTGCTGAAGATGAGGGTACGTCTACACTGCACGATTATTTCGAATTAGCTTAAACCGATATTACAAAACAGATCTAATAAAATCGGTTTAGCGCGTCCACAGTGGGATCACGAAATCGATTGTTTGCGTCCATGATCCAAAGCTACCATCGATTTCAGGAGCGGTGCACTGTGGGTAGCTGTTCCCCAGCTATCCCATAGTTCCCACTTCCGTGTTGAGAGCACAGTGCCTGATGGGGCAGAAAACA
>NC_133783.1:44379858-44386297 GCF_003597395.2 Chelonoidis abingdonii
GATTTAAGGAGCCGTTTAACTCGATATTAATGACGACGTCGTGTGAACGGGTACAGCGTTAAATCGGTATATCGGCCATTAAACCAATTTAAAGTCGCAGTGTAGACCTGGCCTGATAATCACTGTTACACCGCTTCGTTGATGTAAACCTTTGAATAGAACAGTGTATGTAACAAGTGGAAAAAAAAATAAATACTTGCCCACTCTCTCAGTCTGCACTGCAGCAGCCTGATTCATGTAAAATACTCCAATTTCATTTCTGATGTTACCCATCCTCTTCAGGACTTGTGTATGCTGCTCTGGATTTTGTTTTTTTAAGTTACTAAAAAGCAAGATTTCATTAGCTGCCTCATAGCATTTGCAGCTAACCAAAAGCTGACATTCCAAGTCTGTAGACAAGTCAGTGGCCCACGCAAATACTGGAAAACAAACAGCAAAAACTGCATGTCAATTATAAATTTTTTCTAAACAAATTTTATTTATTTTAGGGACTATGAAAAAAATGTAGTAGTAAAAGTTTGACAAAATGACCTGAGTTGTGCCCACAAATCAAAGGGGTTCCACAGAGTCTAATGAAGGGCAGAATTTGGCCATTATTTGAAAGATGTCAAGAATTAAAAAAAACAAAAAAACAAAAACAAAAAACTAACTCTAGATATATTTAAAGTACATGATTTTATCATACACTCTCCAGAAAAGTCATATTCCTAAAAAGCTATTTTAATTTCTATTTTCAGCTTTCTTTTTGACAAGAAAGAAATAGCACCAAAAGGTTCTCCCATCCCCAGAAGTGATATACTATACTGTTTTGCCAAAATCTGAGGAAACACTGTGGGATAAGTATTGGCCGAAAGGACCACACTAATTCAGCCAAATATATTATTATTTTGATGTTATACCTTGACAGCTGGATTCTCTATGAAGACTGTGCAATATTTCATGATCTTCTTTTGTTTGGTAGTTATGTTCTTCAAGATACGCAGCTCTGTTATTTGCATTCTGGGCAAGCATTAGCTGGATATCACCACAAAGGGTTAAACATTGACAAAGAAACAGTAGCACTTCAGCAGGCATATTGGTGCAGAGGCAGCAGTAAGTATCTGGTAGGGGGGAAAAACCCGAAAAAGCAAAATTAAGCACTAAGAGACTTAAGACACGTAGAATCCAAATTTAACTATTTGTAGAAGTGACCATAAGACTGGTGACATTTTACACAACAGCTCTGACCCCTGTATGTAGTCCGAGTCAGATACTACTTTTTATCCCTGTTAACACTGCACAGCAACTACAGACAAGGAAGATGGACTGAATTCGATCCCTGCTCATACAGAACTGTTAACTAAGCTACAAATGCAAGTTCTAAACTTTCTCTCAGTTATAACTGTGTAAAACCATTGAAGACAACAGGATTTGGCGTGCAGAAATTTTTATTACTAATGATGATGTATGAACCAGGAAGAAGAGTTTGACTTTCAGTTCTCAGACTGATTTTCTGGGGATGACAATTAGAAACTATTCCCCTCACATATTTCTACTAACAGACAGAGCTTGATCACAATTCATTGAAAGATAATGAATAAGGCAAAACTCAGTGCACTTTTTTTAAAAAACAGAATAGAATTTCACTTTAAAGCCATTATATTTTCTGATTATTCAAACTCAGTGTTATAAACAGGAAACAGAATCAGAATATTCATCATTCTACTCAAAGTCTCAGTATTAGCTGGGAATGCACTCCACTCTATCTATGGGTATCAACTTAAAGTTTCTGAGTGAATGTAGCACTTCTGAAAATGAGGAATGTATAAGAATAGCTCAAGCCAAGTATAATGAATAAAGGTGCTATTCTAGCTTTTCCACACATTCCAGGCACCAGACTTCAAGTCCCAGTCTATACACTGAGTTCTGCCATCTATACGCTGAGTCCTGCCCGTCTGATCATTTTGTAATGGGGACAAAGAGAATGAGACAAGAAGAAACCTATAATCCAAATTAAAAGGCTTCCTTGTGTCCAACCCGCCCAAGCCAGTTCTTTACTATAATATATTTGTTAAAAGCATGGGATTTGTGCGCCAAATTCTGTCCTCAGATGCCACAGACTTTTTCAATGTGTGGCAGAAGTATTTGCCATTGTTTGTCTATGTGCACTGTTTAAGGAGAAAATATTCCAATTACTTACCATGGCACTGTAAAGCTAATTTAATGTATCGTAATGCTCTTCCATATTTCTGAAGACTCATAGCAGCATCAGATAGAACATAATAAGCCTTCGATGACTTCAAAATCAGCTGGAGTTTCATTTTATACTGCCAAGATCCAGGAATCATTCCTGATTGACTGGAATGTTTATCCTTTTGAAATGAGCCCACTATAAACACAAAAAATAAAATAAGTAAATCTTAAATCTAATCCGTAAGAATATGATTTAGTCACAGAGGTCACGGCAGTCACAGATTCTGTGACTTGACTGGAACCTCAGTGATTTCTTCAGCTTCAGTTGTCAACTGCTGAAGCAGGGGCTAGAGCCAGAGCCGGGACTGCGTGCCTGGCCCCACAGCTGGGGCTGGAGCCGGAGCCACAAATGTGACTTTTCTGCTTTGTACTGAATCCTTACAACCCTAGTATTAGCTCAGAATCGACAACAGCCAATAAGTGGAGGCTTCCCTGGTTCTGAGGAAACTGTACTGTCCAATTTCTGCCTGAAATAAGGAACTGTTGAAATCTTCCACACTGTTAGTGCCAAGACATCCTTCAACTCTTCTGATGAGGCTGTTTCCTTGATGCTGTAGTAGCCCTGGTACCAGACAGAATGCGCCACTCTTTGGAGCCAAAGATCCTGGTCCTGGCACCGAAGACTTCTGCTTCACCAGTTCAGGGGGCTTTGAAGCAGACAAAGATCTACCATGTTCAGACCAGAGACTCATTTCTGTACAGGAAGGCAGACCCCAGGTTTGGCTTATAGGACCACATCGTTAAGTCAGCCTGGAGAAGAGCACATCTCTCTTTTTGGACAAGTATGATACATCATACAGGCAACCTAAACAGTTCAGACACATGGTGCAGTGGGTGTCAGCAAAGCTTCTTTTTAAAACATTAAATTTGAGGGAAATTTGAGGGAAAACTGATGTTAATCCTGCCTTCCTCCCCCTCTCCCGACTCTTTCTTCAGGAGAAAGATTTCAGAAGAAGCATGATTCTACACATATTTTGCGCAACAAAATGTAAGTACAATAAAGGGAGGAACTTTGTTTCTCACCTATCTTTGAAATTTCTTGGACTAGTTTAAATTCCATCTCTATTATCCAAACACCAGCTGGTACCCTGAAAGACTTTAGTTCCTTTTTCTGCTTGAAAGGGGAGACTGAAATCAGAGGTACTGATTAGGTGTTTATCCTAGCTCAGATAGTAATGCAGCTATTTGGTGGTGTGTTTAGTCTTAAATTCTGGACCAATTGTTGGGGGGAAAAACCTAATCGGTAATTTGCAGATCTACAAATCACTAACTTCCAAGTGACACCATCTATTGTAAATCAAAACTGGAGGAGAAACAATGATTAGTCATTCAGAAAGACTTGGAAAATTTTAGTATACTTTTTTGGTTTAGGAGTGGACAAAGCATGGCATTATTATTTTATATCTTGGAAGCAATAGTCACTACCTACCTTCATGGCAATAATCTTCTTAATATTTCATCTACCACAATATACCTATTTACAGCTAGATTTCAATGTTTAATATATATTCTAAAAAGTTAACTCTTAAGAAGAATATAGAAAAAGAAGCTGCCCTCCACTGAATATACCTTGTCATTTTCAGCTCCCAGACAAAAAATATCTATCAGTCAATTCAGCTTTCAACTAAACTACCGGATTAATGGAAGGAAACTCCAACTAAAAATTAAATTTTAATTACATCTCTAAGAACCCCTACATTTGTGTTTTTTGAATTATGTTATAGGACAACTGTGTCTTATTTCTATTTTACATAGAACCAGAACACTCTAGCAAGGTGCTCTGATATTATGGTGAAGCAGTAAATGCAGGCTATTGCAGCTTTAATGATTTAAACACATTCAAGACATTTTCATTCAAACATTTCCTACTGTTCTTGCATAAAAGGCAGAATTATAACTGCAAGCTAGCAAATAATATCCTGGTTAACATTTTATATGTTGGCAACATGCACATGTGTAGCACAACAATGAGCATGATGTTGACACTAAAATTATTGCCAAAGTCCAGTCTTAGAAAAATTATTTTTCTAAGTGACAAAACCTAACACTGCCAAAAAATCTAAAGGGAGCACTTCATCACAATCTATGAACAAAATGAAATCCTCATGGAAGCCAGTGGCAAGCCACATCTCAATAAAATGCAGTAAACTTATGTACTTACTATAAAAGGATCTTTAATATGCTAAAAGAATCCCTACTGTCCTGTTTCTTTTCATATTTAAAAGGAAAGGCCTACATTCTCCACTTCTGTTTGCGTGCAATATTCTTTTTTGCTTTTTCAATGCATGGTGTAATTGATGATTTACAAATACATTGTTTAGACGATCAAAATAAAATAGCAGCAGTGTGCTGTGCCATTGAAAAGGTCCTATTTGCAAAACAATTCAGCTTACTTTTGTCTAAAAACAAAGCCATCTGTTTTTCCAGACACTCAGGACTACCACTTGTGGATTCATCTTCATATTTTAATGGGATTGGGGTATTGGGGTCGGCTGCAGGAAGGTCACCATCTTTTTTAATGCTGCTGTCAACAGATTTCAAGCCCTTTAAAAAGAAAAAGCCTTTCATTAAGTATTTACTTGGAAGGTGAACTAAATATAAATGTAACAAATGCCACACATTTTGACCAGAACAGAACAGCATTAGGAAACTTACCTCTAGAACATAGCTGAGCACAAGTCTACACCGTTCCTCAGTGTCATGGCAAACAGGAAATGCACAACTAGGCTTCATTAAAAAAAGAAAAAAAAATTTAAGACAGCAGACCCACTTAAAGAAAAACAAGCAAACTAACTATGAAGCTTTAAAAGACAGACAGCAAAATCCAGTTTATTGGGATACGTTAACAGACTACAATGAAAGCCATTAATGGAGTATGCTAAACTTCATGCTATATCTAGACCACAATACTCCTTTCCTTTACTTCAGCAACTGAAGATACTAACTTCATTGTAGGGTTTAACTAGATTGACCTAAACTAACCAAAATTCATCATCAGTCTGTTTTAGTGACCCCCAAAACCTAAAGTAAGGGCTATAGAAGGGTAGCAGCCTTTTTTCCAGAAAAGCAGCCATACAGTGACTGCAGTTCAGCCCCACACCCTAGAAGGAGGTAGGGGAGGGAGCAGGCGGGCAGGCATGTAAATTCTATTTCCTTCCACATAACCCATTACTTTAACTGTGCAAGGAGGGATGAATTCACCCTAGCCACCTTTCCTAAATGACAGGAACAATCTTCACTGACCAACTTTTAGTACAGGAGAAAGATGAAATCCTGCCAGTATATCATCAATCCAATCCCTGCAAATAGAAGTGCAGTACCCTCCAGTAATGAATCTGAGTTTTAAGAAGAAAAATCAATGCAGGGCTTCCACCACTGACAGGGTGCTATATTTTCAGCAGAGGGGCCCTGAGGTACTAAAGATTGCAGGATATCAACCAGCACAGGTGATAGACAGATTTGGCAGAAAAGCAATTTTATTTGGCATAGGGACTTACAAGCAAAGTCAACCTTTTTAATATGATATACATGTCGCAGGATAACTAAGCATGAGGCAATCAAGCGCTTCACTGCCACAGATATGGCTTAATTAACTGTCAAGAGGCAAAGTGAAACTGTTAACATTTGAGAGCTAAATGACAAAAACTCAGTTTAACATTATTTGGTTGTTCTAAATATCGTACTAAAGAAAAGCTGTTTTGGTGAAGTCTGATAGATAGTAATTGCATAATATTTTTGCTCAACTACATATTGTAGAAGCATATACCAGACAAGTTTTTGGAAAATTTATGACTGAGGTGCATGCCAACAGCATTATGGTTTACACTAACGCTGCCTAATTAGAAGCATCTTTTCATACATGTAAGTGGGACAGGAGGTAAGATTTCTTCTCTCAGAATGGCTTCAACACAACCACACTTTCAAATTATGAAAGAGGACAAGGAAGGAGCTGAGGAGTAACCTCCCTGTAAATCCACGGAGTAACACTCAGATTCTCTGCATGTCAAACTGTTAAGGTATATTTTCCAGAGATGTGCTGGGAAATCAAATTTTAGTATGGACCACCCTTAATTCTCCACAGCTGTTAAATACGATTCCATATTCAGATTATTCCTACAACGATGAGTAATTTCTCTACAGGTGTCTGTGCTGAAATTAACAGGCAAGTAGAATATACACCCAAGATAATAAAGCAAAAAAAAAAAAT
>NC_133783.1:44387422-44397727 GCF_003597395.2 Chelonoidis abingdonii
CTATTCATCTACAAAAACAGGATTAATATATTTGATAAGGTTAATTAATATTGTCAAGCTTTCAAATACTTGGATGAAAGGCACTGTTGATATACAAGGTATTATATTCTGATTATCCAAAAAGGTATTATTCATAAGTGTGAAGGTTAATAATGAAGAATACATTTATATCTGCTTAATTTACAAGAACATCCTCCAACCTTTGCTCCATTAACAAGAAAAAAAAAAAAATCAAGCTCAAATACATCCATCGCTGCGAACAATAAAAATTTAAATCAGAATTTTAAAGATAAACACACCACTGGTGCACAAAGCAGAAACTGGCTGTGCAGATGTGCATGACCAAACAACTTACAGGAAACTAAGACTTACGACCCTATCAAGGGTCAACATCCCAACCCTACTGTCAATACAATGAACATATAAACAGGTTGTGGTCAAAATTTATGCCAGTTTGGAGATTTGCCTTTATTCTTTATAAAGTAACAAAAGCCCTGAGATATGGACGTAGTAACAAACTTTAGCTTCAGTTCCCTCCTAAGTAGATTGTTCTTGGCGATCCTCTCCATATATTACTTTGTATTCCTCTCGCCACATTTCTTGACACAGAGAGTAACTGAGACATTTGAGATCTAACCTGACTACCAGCAAAACAGCACTACACTTCTACAGAGCTCCAAAGCTCGATTCTGGCTGCAGGCCTTTACTTCTACCTGTCTACTCCAGATCCATTTCTTTCTGTTCAAACTACAGTCTCACTCTCCAACAGCTCCTTGTGGATGTCTACCCATCAGCTTGAGCTCAATATAGCTAAACAGTGCTCTTAATTTTGCCCCTCCAAACCTTCCCTGCTACCTCCTCTCTCAAACACTGTGATCATCATCATCCTATCAGTTATTCAGACCTGTAACTTGGGTGTTATCTTCAAGTCAGACCATTTTCTGGGTCCTCACATGCAGGCTTTGTTCAGTACTGCCAGCCTGACGTGATCAAAAAAACAAACAAACAAAAAATCGCAAACCAGTTCTCCCAAAATCATGAGATTGGCCCCAGAAACCATAAGTATATCATATCATGTATTTTGGTATGTCTTGACTTAACTTCCCTCTGTGTATGTGTGCGTGTGCACACATGTACACAAAAATACATGCCTCTTCTTGGCTGCTCAGATGGAGACTCCACTTACTATCTTACGAGTGAGCAGAGGGTAACAGGGAAACTGCCATATATTTCCTATCTTGACACTCCCTTCTCCTTGGTCTGGATCGCAAGTAGAGTAGTCATCCCAAGCAGTGGGAGACAAGAAAGTGTTGCTGCTGGGTCCGGACTTTCCCCTGACTTCCCGCTCCATTCTCTTTCCAAGGACCATCCTCTCTGCTATAGGGCCATGCAAGGCAGAGCTCAGTGGCAAGACCCATCTGTATCCTGTGCTCCAAGGCTCTCACACAGCTTTGCCCATGTGCCCAGCCCTGAAAAAAAATCAAAGGATCAGAGGAGCTGCTTGCATCATTGTGAGAGCTCCTCCTCCAGTTGCCAAAATCCCATGACCTACGATCTATTTGCAAGAGCTGGCAACGCAACTCTGCCTTCCCCTGACTGCTCAGACAGAGCTGCCCACACCTACCATTATCCCTCTGCTGAGGGAGCTCCCATTCTATGCTCTCTCTCACTCATTCACTGTTCTCTGAACCCCCACTCAGCCTCCTGTTTGTCCCCACAGCCCCTTTTCCCCACTCCCTTATAATTCCAAAATCTGCCTCCTGGTCCCCACAGCATCCCACTCCTACTCATTCTGTCCATTCATCTTGCACAGTGTCTCAGCTGACCTCATAGTTCCTGTGTCCTGTCTAGCTCTCCTGAGCCATAGCATGTCAGCCATTTTGCCTGTCATTGCGGCTTCAAACTCACTGAGAACAGTGGCAGGTGTCAGCCAGCTTTATTAAGGGCACTTCCACATGTAGATAGACTGTAAGGAAACCAAGACCATCTTGCTGGCTACAGCCCCACTGACAGTAACAGAGATGGTGGCCACTTTGAATAAGAGAAAATTAAAGAATTGGCAGCCTATCATCATGTTTTCATGAGACAGGATAAAAACAATCCCAAAATTGCTAGAGTTCCGATAAAAGTCACAGGAGCTCACAATACTGCATTTCTAGGAGTATATCTACAGAAACATGTACTGCATGGCAAGCTGAGGTGTTAATCTACAGCACTCTAATAGGGACACACTAGGGCAGTGGTCCCCACCCTTTTTGTGGCCAGTAGCACATTCATGTTTTCAGAAGTGTGTGGCGGGCGCCAACAATTTTTCAAGGCTTATTTTGTATTTGTACATTAAATAATGCAAAAATCATCATTTAACTTTTAGATAATGTTTTCACTCTTAGCTCAGAGATAAAGATAAGATAAAAAGGGTAATTTTACATGTAAAAGGTATTAAATTAAATTATTTGGCAATTACTCTTTCACCTTACCATGTGAATTTGCTCTTTTTTATCTACCTGTAAGAAAAATTAAGGCGTTTTTACAAAATAAATATCATAAACATTCGGTCCATTCTGCAGAGAGGGAGCAGTTTTTGTTTTTGGCAACAGTTCTGGGCAGTGCAGAGAGAAGCCACGAGGACAGAGAACACTGGCGCCCGCAGCACTGTCCCCAGTAGGTGCGGGGCCTAGCTTCTCTCCCCGGCTGGGCACTAGGCGGGCCCGACGCCTGCCAGGGACAGAGAACACCGGTGCCCGCAGCCTGCAGCCCCAGAGTTCTCTGTCCCCAACAGGCACGGGGCAGCGGCTTCTCTCCCCTGCTGGGCACACATAAATGCCCCAGTGGGCGCCATGGTGCCCGCGGGCACCACGTTGGGGACCACTGCACTAGGAAACCTTTAGTGCACAGGAGTAGCGTCCTCATGGTCAGGGCACACCACAGTGGAGTGCTATAGATTTAGAGCACAGGTTTACAGAAAGTGTTTGTATAGACAAGCCCAACAATATGTCCTTTCTTAACCATCCACGCAGCTAAAACTCATGTCCAGGCTCTCCTCATCTCATATCTTGATTATCGCAACACCCTTCATTGTGGGCCTGAAAAGTGTAATTGTGCCCCACTGATATCCATTCGGAATGCAGCTGCAAAGATAATTTTCTCAGCCTGTTGCTTTGACTATGTCATCCCTTTCTTTGGGTTGCTTCTATAGCACCTTCTTTATCATATCAAACAAACTACTTGTCTTCACTTTCAAGGCCCTTCATGATCTATCCCCACCCAACCTCTCTCACATTCAGCATTGAAAGGTCAACTCTCACCTCCAGTTGGGCCCATTCCTCGCTTGTTAATATTTCAAACTGGCACCTTCATTCTTTCTGTTACACTGCCCTCAGGCTTGGGAGATGCTCCCCATGAACTCATTATCCTCCTTTTCTGTGTGGCCTAGATTGCTAGTGTGCTGAGAATACAGTCTATTATATTTACTACTATGATCTCATTGTTCCCTTGTACTCCATCTGTCTGTCTCTATCCATCTGTTGTCTCTTGTCTTGTACGTAGATTTTAAGCTCTTTGGGGCAGGGACTGGCTTCTTGTTCTGTGTTTTTTGCAGCGCCTAACAGGTTCATGACAGAGATTCTTTGTACAATACTACAAATAAATAATAGGAGACGTAGTATTTTCTCTTATATAACCTTCTGTTTGGTTTTGTTTTGTTTTTTAAGTTTTTCTGATCATAGCCACACTTGAAGATTAGTTTAATAAAATTCCACACACAGTATATCCAGATTTTCTCAGTCATGTAAAATAAGTCCACTATTATGGTGAGGAAAACCTCTGGATATATCAATGAACTTTTTGGCTAATCATCTGGCTTTATAAAAAAGGTTAATTCATATATTGGTATAAGTCAACTGCAAACCACTGTGGTACATGGTAGTACAAAACCCTAGAGAGACAGACAGACAAGTTATTTTTGAGGTAATGTACGTACGTACTGTTAGTTATCTCCATTAATTTTTTTTTTTTTTTTTTTTTTAGAGCCAGTGAGTGTTCACGCAAAAAGCTTATATTAGCCCCCATGGTTTATTATATTTTGGACTTGAGGTATTTAGACTGCTGAGCAGACAAAATACAACCAATTTGAAAGTCTCACCTATTAGACCTATGTTTTTAGCTCTCCTCCTACCTCCACCATATTTAATGGATATCTTAGAAGACCGAAGCCCTCTATGTATCTATGAAACAGGTACTTCAGGAAATAGTAGTAGCTGTTTTGAGGTCCTTATCCATAAATAAGAGCAACTAGTGTGATGAGAACCAGGAGGTGGAGGAAGTCACCACTTAGGTGAAAGGAGGAGCAACAATGAATTTGGAACAAGAAGTCACTTCCTTCCCCTATGCAAGATTAGGTAAAGAATGGAAGACAGTTTGGGATCCCTTCCCCTACAACACTACGTCTAATACCAAAATACAGATGTAATGAAGTAGATAGAGAACGCTAACATCATGGCCTTTACCATGGTGATAGATATACCATTTTAAAAGTGATCCCTGAGCTATAATAGTATATTTTAAGATTATTTTTATGGCACTTCATAACTCTGATCCATAGCATCCTACTGATAATTTAACTCCCTATGTTCTAAGCTATACATTGAGTCCAGATGACAACCACCATTTGGTTGTTTCAAGATCTGCCTTTCACATATACAGAGTCAATTTTCATTTGACAACAGTAACAGTCTGAATAAAATGTTTTAAATCTAGGCTAGGAAACTGCCACCTTAAGTGAAATTTTAGAGTAAATATATGAGCTTCAGTGTTAGCTATTTTTCTTTGCAAAGTTTATATTTCCTTAAAAGTATTGTATTGTGGTCTGCAAGTTAATACATTTTACTGTGTGCACAGTTGCTTCAGAGACATCATGGTCCATTCAGCAATTCTACATCTGAGCCCAAAAGCCTCTTTAGATTCTCATAATCTAATACATCATTCCCACAGGGAACAGACTCAGAGAGGATGCTGAAAGATACACACAGATCCCGTTATCCTCTGCTGCCAAAATGGAAGCAAGCTCATGTTTGTCAGTGGGAATACTCAGGGCCAGATTTAGAGCAACAAGTCCAGACCTGAGCACCTTCTGGCTGTCTTGTCTATTTAGATTAGATGCTCTTCAGGGCAGAGACTGGTTTCTTAATGTGTGTTTGTACAGTGTTAAGCATGAAAGAGCCTTGGTCTTGATTACAGAACTTTCCCCCAAAGAAAATTTAATGTGAAGTTTAAATTTAATCATAAGGAGGGATTTCAGATCTTCAAAATAAGAAAAGTGAGGTTCTGCCTTAACAAAAAAATAAAAAATAAATTAAAAAAAAATCAGGCAGGCACATTTGAATTATCATTTTCAGTCCAGGAAACTTTTATAACCAAGGCCCATTGTTACTGCATAAGAGGATGAGATGAGCTCACTAACACACTGCAATCACATTGTAATTAATATAGCATTTGGTTACCTTATTAGTGCTTTTAGTTGAAGGTAGATCAACATCTGTATTTTCATTGTATACAAGCTACAACATCTCTCTGCACTAAAAATAAATGTATTAAAATAGAATTCTTACTTGTGGATGTCTGGTTTTATCCAATAACTTAACGCAATTAAGGAGCAATGTTCTAATGGTGCCATAGTGTTTCTTGTTCTGGTTTTTTTTCATCATCATATTGCAGGCAACTCTAAAAGAAAGTTGTATAAAATAGTAGACACTTCAATGACATTTCTGTGTCTATTATTTTTTTTTCTTATTAATTTTCTGCACATGTAAGCATTCTACAAATCCCATCTTTTTGAGCAGGCTTCCAGAGAAGGACTCAGGTGACAGAGAAATCTGAGGAATGGCAAGACTCTGATTCAGTTAATATCATGATTTCGCTGGCTGATTGTTGTACGTATAAGGGGAATGTGGTGATGTTTTGGTTTTATAATTTTTGGATTGCATTTTTTAACTGATGGCCAGAGTGCCTAGTGCCCAAGACAGACACTTAATGTCTTAATTTAAATCTAATTAAGTAAAATATTGCAACAGAGTTTTGCTTCTGTAAGACACACTTACTTATACAAGAGAATTGCCACTGGCATTGTGAAAGGGTTTTGGTATTTATCTTCGGTTTCTTCACAAAGAGTCGTGAGGTCATAGAGCTTTACTATATCGCTTCCACTTGCTGAAAAAGAAGATTTTTCCATTAGCCAGCCTGACAATATATAGGTCTCAAACATTACTTATTAACCCAACCAAGGAACTGCTTACCTTTAAATAGCCAGTAAGTATGTCCTTCTTTGGTGCAGTTAGATTTCAGAAAAGATAGGATATTTTGAGCAATATCCTTTATCACTTTGGTAGAAAAATTGGAGTTTTCCAAATTGGGAATATCTTCAGTCTTGATCATTTCATATTTCTGTATAGAACGTATTTTAAACATATTTTGAAAAATCCTCATACTATATACTAAGGTTGGCTATACAAACAGAGAAGCCTTTCATAATCTATTAAACTGAAAACAGGAGTTCCATTATTAATGTTTGCTAATACTGAAAGCCCTCAAAATATGAGCTATGAATTTAGTGCTGCATCCAATTATGTTCGTGTAATTTTACTACTTACACCCTTTGTACTGTAAATTGCTTTGTGTATGATTCTTTTAATAAAACTACTGGTCAGGGCGAAACAAAGCAAAATTCTGTGGTCTGGCATTTAACACATACAGTAATCTCAATAAAATGATGCAGAATGAATGTGGTTATACTGAATATATTGGTTTAGACTATATCATTTACAGTTAATTAACTCTGTTGCATCAATATATATTAGTAATGTAAATAAAGTTTGTACTGACTGGACAGCAGATCCATACTTTTACTACACACTAGTTTATAACATTTCTGTATTTTCTTTACAAATTTTAAGACTGCTGTATAATTTAAGATTTTTCAGATCTGCAAAATTAAGTTTACTTTGAGTTTGGAGTTGTACACTTCTTAAAATTTGGAAGTAGTTATAAGAGACACCTATAAATATCAACAAACGATCATTCAAAATGGAAATGCTGACACTTGGCCCTTTCATGTTTTCCGAGCACTTCACACAACAGCTTCAACCTCGCTGGCTTCTAGATGCTACCACAATATATATCCTAAATATAAAGATTATGTTTAAAGAACATTGTTCCGATTACAAAGTCAAGCACTCAAAAGTTAAAAACATCACGAGTTAACAGTTGCCCAGGCATCCTTAGTTCTACCTCCTTGTGCATCCAGCTGTACACTAAATGAGACAGGAGTCCTGTGGAAACAAACTATATATGCAATCATGTAATTAGAGACACTATCATAATACACAACAACGAGAGAGAATATTAAAGTTTCATCTGTAAATCTGGAATTTCCTAACTTTGAAGTGCTTGACTTTTCAACATAGATAACATTCTTTTAATGTCTGATTTGTAATTTCCTAGGTTTGCGTGTTAGTAAGGAAACAAAGTAAACTAAGGCCTGGTCTACAGAGCAGAGGGAAGGGGGGGGGGGTGTAATTGATCTAAGTTACGCAACCTTAGCTATGTGAATAACATAGCTGAAGTCAACGTACTTAGATGTACTTACTGCAGTGTCTTCACTACGGTGAGTCGACTGCTGCCGCTCCCCCATCCATTCTGCCTATGCCTCTTGATGAGCTGGAGTACAGGAGTCAACGGGAGAGCGCTTAGGGATTGATTTATCGCGTCTAGACTAGACGCAATAAAATCGATCCCCGCTGGATTGATCGCTGCCCGCCGATCCTGGTGCTAGTGAAAACATACCCTACATGTCCCCTTCATGCATCTTCAGCAGGGCTTGAATTCTGAATACCTTCAGTACTAAACCACAGAGACCTGTACTTCAAATGGCAGAAGTACGTACATCAGCTAGCAGCAGGAAGCGGCTGTTAACCCATTTTCAGGTGGTGGGGGAAGAAGGGCCTCTTTTTAATTGTTAATCAGTTCAGCCACATCTGAAGAGAATTTCATGGAACTAACAAGAGTGATATCTCTAGCCCCAGGACTTTGTTTGCAGTCAGCCTTTAAAATGTGGCAGAGACAAACAATGGAGGTATTACAGTTTCTCAAAAAAAGATTTATAAGAACTTTTCTAGTGCAATGTTGCTACCAGTTCCCACATACTAACTTCATTGCTATGAATGTATAAGTTGAATTAATCAGAGAATTGGTAAAGTGGACATAATGTAAGACATCAGGACTTACCTGAACAATTCCATTAACATGAAAACACATCACAAGCTCTGGGACATTACATATTAAGTTGTCCAACCAATAGTCGATTCCTGTTAACACGTTTATTGGCTTGTTGTTATCCCTACAACAAAAATATTTCTGGTATTGCTTGGAACAAATAACGATTTTTTTTTAAGTCATCAGGGTACATCTAGTAGAGGTTTTGTTTGTTTTTTTAAAATCACTAGTTACGATAAATGTCTGTTGAGAGCTTAGCTATGTGTGTCAGTATGAGGATAACAGAGCAATTGAGGTAAAAAGCTTTCATTTGTGACAGAGGTTATATTTTAAAATAGCACATGGAAGGAGCTATACTAACCACTGTGTTGACACTAGCAGATGTTACTGCTAATGGAATGCATGCACATTACTGCCGTCACCACTTTAAAATTACAGCCCACACTATTACTGAGATCACCCATAATTTTTCCCCTAAAAAAGGTGTTTAGAAATCTAAGGGATTAATAGAATTAGCTGGAGCCAAGCACATTGTAAACTTTTACACAGTTCTTCCAAGGCACCTTAGTTCTGGGCTGCATTTACAGTGTCCAGCTAAGTGAATCCTGGGTGTCTTTTGAACAAAGATGGCCCAAACTGGCTTCAACTTTTTAAGCTTGCCTCCATCTTCCCCACCCTATAAAAGATAGACTTATCTTTCCTCCCAACCTTGCGGTAGGAGACCGGGCTCCTTCACCTATGTATGGGCAAAAAGAACTCACAGCAAGAACAAAAGAATGAGAGAACAGAGTAACCACAACATCAAGTAGATATTTTCAGCTATTTATGGTTGGTATCAGTAACCATATTTTGCATGGCATCCAACACTTCAGCATTTGAGCATCTCACAAATATTAATGTATTTATCCTTACAACATCTGTGAAAAGTAGAGAAGCGATACTCCCGTTCTACAAATTGGAGATTAGAGCAAAGAATAAGGGTCCTGATTTTCAGAAGTGTTGAACACCTACAACTCCAACAAAGGCAATGGGTTGCAGATAGTTGGCACCTCCAAAAATCAAGCCCCAAGTGTTTTGCTGAAAGTTACACAAGAAGTCTGAGGAAGAGCCAAAAAGAGAACCAAGACATCCTGAGTCCCAATTCGGTGCCTTAGTCACAGAAATACCCTTCTAATACCTTATGAAATCATTACCATTTCAGTAATGAAGTAGAAAATTAATCTTTAAATGCAGATTAAGAAATACATTATCCTACAAAATTTATTATATATATATATATATATACACACACACACACACGCACACACACACCCAACCATCCACCCCTGAATATGAAATTGAAGCAACAAATGAGTTGTTTGGGATGCACATCACATTAATCTAAGAATTCACCTGAGACGCAAGCTCACAGCAGGGTATCTTCCACCTCCAAATATAGGCATATTTGATCCTACTAACATGTGAATATCTTCAAAGGTCCACAAGATGTTCCGAACAAAATCATTTTTAAGTCCCTTTGTTTAAAAAAAGAAAAGGATCTATAAATAATCCACTCTTAATTTTTTCTCCATCACAATCCGGAGAATTACTATAAGAAAGCAAGATGCAAAAAAGGCAAATAAAGGACAGCACAAAGACTATGCTATGTGTTCACAGTAACTTAAAAGACCAAGATCACAGATGACAAGAGCTATTTCTACAAAAGGATTTAATTTTTCTCCCCTTACCACCAACCCGAATCCAATTTAGGCCAAATTTAAAATGATGTGTTAAACTGGGGATTGTGTTTCCACTAAGATTCCACATAAAGCATACCTGACTGTTTTCCCCGTCATTGAACAAAGTACTCAGGTTTTGTTCTTTGGGGGCTGAGGCCACATGCCCCACTACATATGAGGGTTCAAGAGGCACACTTCCCTGTGAAAAGCACAAGGACATAAGGAGTGATTCTGTTGCTGAGGTCAAGTCAGGCCATTTTCAAAAGTGTATATATATCCTGAACATTAGAAGCATAAAAAGTGAAAACCTTAATTCCAACTT
>NC_133783.1:44397827-44452177 GCF_003597395.2 Chelonoidis abingdonii
AAAAAAAAAAAATCAAGCTCAAATACATCCATCGCTGCGAACAATAAAAATTTAAATCAGAATTTTAAAGATAAACACACCACTGGTGCACAAAGCAGAAACTGGCTGTGCAGATGTGCATGACCAAACAACTTACAGGAAACTAAGACTTACGACCCTATCAAGGGTCAACATCCCAACCCTACTGTCAATACAATGAACATATAAACAGGTTGTGGTCAAAATTTATGCCAGTTTGGAGATTTGCCTTTATTCTTTATAAAGTAACAAAAGCCCTGAGATATGGACGTAGTAACAAACTTTAGCTTCAGTTCCCTCCTAAGTAGATTGTTCTTGGCGATCCTCTCCATATATTACTTTGTATTCCTCTCGCCACATTTCTTGACACAGAGAGTAACTGAGACATTTGAGATCTAACCTGACTACCAGCAAAACAGCACTACACTTCTACAGAGCTCCAAAGCTCGATTCTGGCTGCAGGCCTTTACTTCTACCTGTCTACTCCAGATCCATTTCTTTCTGTTCAAACTACAGTCTCACTCTCCAACAGCTCCTTGTGGATGTCTACCCATCAGCTTGAGCTCAATATAGCTAAACAGTGCTCTTAATTTTGCCCCTCCAAACCTTCCCTGCTACCTCCTCTCTCAAACACTGTGATCATCATCATCCTATCAGTTATTCAGACCTGTAACTTGGGTGTTATCTTCAAGTCAGACCATTTTCTGGGTCCTCACATGCAGGCTTTGTTCAGTACTGCCAGCCTGACGTGATCAAAAAAACAAACAAACAAAAAATCGCAAACCAGTTCTCCCAAAATCATGAGATTGGCCCCAGAAACCATAAGTATATCATATCATGTATTTTGGTATGTCTTGACTTAACTTCCCTCTGTGTATGTGTGCGTGTGCACACATGTACACAAAAATACATGCCTCTTCTTGGCTGCTCAGATGGAGACTCCACTTACTATCTTACGAGTGAGCAGAGGGTAACAGGGAAACTGCCATATATTTCCTATCTTGACACTCCCTTCTCCTTGGTCTGGATCGCAAGTAGAGTAGTCATCCCAAGCAGTGGGAGACAAGAAAGTGTTGCTGCTGGGTCCGGACTTTCCCCTGACTTCCCGCTCCATTCTCTTTCCAAGGACCATCCTCTCTGCTATAGGGCCATGCAAGGCAGAGCTCAGTGGCAAGACCCATCTGTATCCTGTGCTCCAAGGCTCTCACACAGCTTTGCCCATGTGCCCAGCCCTGAAAAAAAATCAAAGGATCAGAGGAGCTGCTTGCATCATTGTGAGAGCTCCTCCTCCAGTTGCCAAAATCCCATGACTTACGATCTATTTGCAAGAGCTGGCAACGCAACTCTGTCTTCCCCTGACTGCTCAGACAGAGCTGCCCACACCTACCATTATCCCTCTGCTGAGGGAGCTCCCATTCTATGCTCTCTCTCACTCATTCACTGTTCTCTGAACCCCCACTCAGCCTCCTGTTTGTCCCCACAGCCCCTTTTCCCCACTCCCTTATAATTCCAAAATCTGCCTCCTGGTCCCCACAGCATCCCACTCCTACTCATTCTGTCCATTCTTCTTGCACAGTGTCTCAGCTGACCTCATAGTTCCTGTGTCCTGTCTAGCTCTCCTGAGCCATAGCATGTCAGCCATTTTGCCTGTCATTGCGGCTTCAAACTCACTGAGAACAGTGGCAGGTGTCAGCCATCTTTATTAAGGGCACTTCCACATGTAGATAGACTGTAAGGAAACCAAGACCATCTTGCTGGCTACAGCCCCACTGACAGTAACAGAGATGGTGGCCACTTTGAATAAGAGAAAATTAAAGAATTGGCAGCCTATCATCATGTTTTCATGAGACAGGATAAAAACAATCCCAAAATTGCTAGAGTTCCGATAAAAGTCACAGGAGCTCACAATACTGCATTTCTAGGAGTATATCTACAGAAACATGTACTGCATGGCAAGCTGAGGTGTTAATCTACAGCACTCTAATAGGGACACACTAGGGCAGTGGTCCCCACCCTTTTTGTGGCCAGTAGCACATTCATGTTTTCAGAAGTGTGTGGCGGGCGCCAACAATTTTTCAAGGCTTATTTTGTATTTGTACATTAAATAATGCAAAAATCATCATTTAACTTTTAGATAATGTTTTCACTCTTAGCTCAGAGATAAAGATAAGATAAAAAGGGTAATTTTACATGTAAAAGGTATTAAATTAAATTATTTGGCAATTACTCTTTCACCTTACCATGTGAATTTGCTCTTTTTTATCTACCTGTAAGAAAAATTAAGGCGTTTTTACAAAATAAATATCATAAACATTCGGTCCATTCTGCAGAGAGGGAGCAGTTTTTGTTTTTGGCAACAGTTCTGGGCAGTGCAGAGAGAAGCCACGAGGACAGAGAACACTGGCGCCCGCAGCACTGTCCCCAGTAGGTGCGGGGCCTAGCTTCTCTCCCCGGCTGGGCACTAGGCGGGCCCGACGCCTGCCAGGGACAGAGAACACCGGTGCCCGCAGCCTGCAGCCCCAGAGTTCTCTGTCCCCAACAGGCACGGGGCTGCGGCTTCTCTCCCCTGCTGGGCACACATAAATGCCCCAGTGGGCGCCATGGTGCCCCGGCACCACGCTTGGGGACCACGTGCACTAGCGAACACCTTTAGTGCCACCAGAGTAGCGTCCTCATGGTTACAGGGCACACCACAGTGGGTGCTTAGATTTAGAGCACAGGTTTACAGGAAGTGGTTTGTGTATGACAGCCCAACAATATGTCCTTTCTTAACCATCACCGCGCTTAAACTCATGTCCAGGCTCTCCTCATCTTCATATCTTGCTATATCGCACACCCTTCATTGTGGAGCCTGAAAAGTGTAATTGTGCCCACTGATCCATTCGGAATGCCAGCTGCAAGATAATTATTCTCAGCCTGTTGCTTTGGACTAATGTCTCCCTTTCTTTGGGTTGGCTTCTATAGCACTTCTTTACATATCAAAACCAAACTACTGTCTTCACTTTCAAGGCCTCTTCATGATCTATCCCCACCCAACCTCTTCTCACATTCAGCATTGAATAGGTCACTCTCACCTCCAGTTGGGCCCATTCCTCGCTGTTAATATTTCAACTGGCCCTCCATTCTTTCTGTTACACTGCCCTCAGGCTTGGGAGATGCTCCCCATGAAACTCATTATCCTCCTTTTCTTGATGTGGCCCTCAGATTGCTAGTGTGCTTGAGAATACAGTCTATTATATTTACTTACTATGATCTCACTTGTTCCCTTGGTTACTCCATCTGTCTGTACTTCTATCCAGCTGTTGTCTCTGAGTCTGTGTTAACGAAGGAAGGAAATTTTTTAAGCGTCTTTGGCGCAGGGGCACTGGCTTCTTGTTCTGTGTCTTTGTGCAGCGGCCTAACAGGTTCATGACAGAGATTCTTTGTACACTACTCACAAATAAAATAATAGAGACGTAGTATTCTCTTCTATATAACTCTCTGTTTGGTTTTGTTTGTATATATAAGTATGCTTCTGATTCATAGCCACACTTGAAAGATTTGTCTAATAAAATTCCACACACAGTCTGATAATCGGCAGATTTAAGTTCTCAGTCATGTAAAATAAGATCCACTTATTTGTGAGGAAAAACCTCTGGATATATCAATGAAACTTTTTGGCTAATTCATCTGGCCTTTATAAAAAAAGGTTAATTTCATATATTGGTATTAAGTCAACTGCAAATACCACCTGTGACGTACATGGTAGTACAAAACCCTAGAGAGACAGACAGACAAGTTTATTTTTGACAGTAAATGTACGTACGTTACTGTATTATCTCCTTTTTTTTTTTTTTTTTTTTTTTTTTTAGAGCCAGTGAGTGTTCACGCAAAAAGCTTATATTAGCCCCCATGGTTTATTATATTTTGGACTTGAGGTATTTAGACTGCTGAGCAGACAAAATACAACCAATTTGAAAGTCTCACCTATTAGACCTATGTTTTTCGCTCTCCTCCTACCTCCACCATATTTAATGGATATCTTAGAAGACCGAAGCCCTCTATGTATCTATGAAACAGGTACTTCAGGAAATAGTAGTAGCTGTTTTGAGGTCCTTATCCATAAATAAGAGCAACTAGTGTGATGAGAACCAGGAGGTGGAGGAAGTCACCACTTAGGTGAAAGGAGGAGCAACAATGAATTTGGAACAAGAAGTCACTTCCTTCCCCTATGCAAGATTAGGTAAAGAATGGAAGACAGTTTGGGATCCCTTCCCCTACAACACTACGTCTAATACCAAAATACAGATGTAATGAAGTAGATAGAGAACGCTAACATCATGGCCTTTACCATGGTGATAGATATACCATTTTAAAAGTGATCCCTGAGCTATAATAGTATATTTTAAGATTATTTTTATGGCACTTCATAACTCTGATCCATAGCATCCTACTGATAATTTAACTCCCTATGTTCTAAGCTATACATTGAGTCCAGATGACAACCACCATTTGGTTGTTTCAAGATCTGCCTTTCACATATACAGAGTCAATTTTCATTTGACAACAGTAACAGTCTGAATAAAATGTTTTAAATCTAGGCTAGGAAACTGCCACCTTAAGTGAAATTTTAGAGTAAATATATGAGCTTCAGTGTTAGCTATTTTTCTTTGCAAAGTTTATATTTCCTTAAAAGTATTGTATTGTGGTCTGCAAGTTAATACATTTTACTGTGTGCACAGTTGCTTCAGAGACATCATGGTCCATTCAGCAATTCTACATCTGAGCCCAAAAGCCTCTTTAGATTCTCATAATCTAATACATCATTCCCACAGGGAACAGACTCAGAGAGGATGCTGAAAGATACACACATATCCCGTTATCCTCTGCTGCCAAAATGGAAGCAAGCTCATGTTTGTCAGTGGGAATACTCAGGGCCAGATTTAGAGCAACAAGTCCAGACCTGAGCACCTTCTGGCTGTCTTGTCTATTTAGATTAGATGCTCTTCAGGGCAGAGACTGGTTTCTTAATGTGTGTTTGTACAGTGTTAAGCATGAAAGAGCCTTGGTCTTGATTACAGAACTTTCCCCCAAAGAAAATTTAATGTGAAGTTTAAATTTAATCATAAGGAGGGATTTCAGATCTTCAAAATAAGAAAAGTGAGGTTCTGCCTTAACAAAAAAATAAAAAATAAATTAAAAAAAAAATCAGGCAGGCACATTTGAATTATCATTTTCAGTCCAGGAAACTTTTATAACCAAGGCCCATTGTTACTGCATAAGAGGATGAGATGAGCTCACTAACACACTGCAATCACATTGTAATTAATATAGCATTTGGTTACCTTATTAGTGCTTTTAGTTGAAGGTAGATCAACATCTGTATTTTCATTGTATACAAGCTACAACATCTCTCTGCACTAAAAATAAATGTATTAAAATAGAATTCTTACTTGTGGATGTCTGGTTTTATCCAATAACTTAACGCAATTAAGGAGCAATGTTCTAATGGTGCCATAGTGTTTCTTGTTCTGGTTTTTTTTCATCATCATATTGCAGGCAACTCTAAAAGAAAGTTGTATAAAATAGTAGACACTTCAATGACATTTCTGTGTCTATTATTTTTTTTTCTTATTAATTTTCTGCACATGTAAGCATTCTACAAATCCCATCTTTTTGAGCAGGCTTCCAGAGAAGGACTCAGGTGACAGAGAAATCTGAGGAATGGCAAGACTCTGATTCAGTTAATATCATGATTTCGCTGGCTGATTGTTGTACGTATAAGGGGAATGTGGTGATGTTTTGGTTTTATAATTTTTGGATTGCATTTTTTAACTGATGGCCAGAGTGCCTAGTGCCCAAGACAGACACTTAATGTCTTAATTTAAATCTAATTAAGTAAAATATTGCAACAGAGTTTTGCTTCTGTAAGACACACTTACTTATACAAGAGAATTGCCACTGGCATTGTGAAAGGGTTTTGGTATTTATCTTCGGTTTCTTCACAAAGAGTCGTGAGGTCATAGAGCTTTACTATATCGCTTCCACTTGCTGAAAAAGAAGATTTTTCCATTAGCCAGCCTGACAATATATAGGTCTCAAACATTACTTATTAACCCAACCAAGGAACTGCTTACCTTTAAATAGCCAGTAAGTATGTCCTTCTTTGGTGCAGTTAGATTTCAGAAAAGATAGGATATTTTGAGCAATATCCTTTATCACTTTGGTAGAAAAATTGGAGTTTTCCAAATTGGGAATATCTTCAGTCTTGATCATTTCATATTTCTGTATAGAACGTATTTTAAACATATTTTGAAAAATCCTCATACTATATACTAAGGTTGGCTATACAAACAGAGAAGCCTTTCATAATCTATTAAACTGAAAACAGGAGTTCCATTATTAATGTTTGCTAATACTGAAAGCCCTCAAAATATGAGCTATGAATTTAGTGCTGCATCCAATTATGTTCGTGTAATTTTACTACTTACACCCTTTGTACTGTAAATTGCTTTGTGTATGATTCTTTTAATAAAACTACTGGTCAGGGCGAAACAAAGCTAAATTCTGTGGTCTGGCATTTAACACATACAGTAATCTCAATAAAATGATGCAGAATGAATGTGGTTATACTGAATATATTGGTTTAGACTATATCATTTACAGTTAATTAACTCTGTTGCATCAATATATATTAGTAATGTAAATAAAGTTTGTACTGACTGGACAGCAGATCCATACTTTTACTACACACTAGTTTATAACATTTCTGTATTTTCTTTACAAATTTTAAGACTGCTGTATAATTTAAGATTTTTCAGATCTGCAAAATTAAGTTTACTTTGAGTTTGGAGTTGTACACTTCTTAAAATTTGGAAGTAGTTATAAGAGACACCTATAAATATCAACAAACGATCATTCAAAATGGAAATGCTGACACTTGGCCCTTTCATGTTTTCCGAGCACTTCACACAACAGCTTCAACCTCGCTGGCTTCTAGATGCTACCACAATATATATCCTAAATATAAAGATTATGTTTAAAGAACATTGTTCCGATTACAAAGTCAAGCACTCAAAAGTTAAAAACATCACGAGTTAACAGTTGCCCAGGCATCCTTAGTTCTACCTCCTTGTGCATCCAGCTGTACACTAAATGAGACAGGAGTCCTGTGGAAACAAACTATATATGCAATCATGTAATTAGAGACACTATCATAATACACAACAACGAGAGAGAATATTAAAGTTTCATCTGTAAATCTGGAATTTCCTAACTTTGAAGTGCTTGACTTTTCAACATAGATAACATTCTTTTAATGTCTGATTTGTAATTTCCTAGGTTTGCGTGTTAGTAAGGAAACAAAGTAAACTAAGGCCTGGTCTACAGAGCAGAGGGAAGGGGGGGGGGGTAATTGATCTAAGTTACGCAACCTTAGCTATGTGAATAACATAGCTGAAGTCAACGTACTTAGATGTACTTACTGCAGTGTCTTCACTACGGTGAGTCGACTGCTGCCGCTCCCCCATCCATTCTGCCTATGCCTCTTGATGAGCTGGAGTACAGGAGTCAACGGGAGAGCGCTTAGGGATTGATTTATCGCGTCTAGACTAGACGCAATAAAATCGATCCCCGCTGGATTGATCGCTGCCCGCCGATCCTGGTGCTAGTGAAAACATACCCTACATGTCCCCTTCATGCATCTTCAGCAGGGCTTGAATTCTGAATACCTTCAGTACTAAACCACAGAGACCTGTACTTCAAATGGCAGAAGTACGTACATCAGCTAGCAGCAGGAAGCGGCTGTTAACCCATTTTCAGGTGGTGGGGGAAGAAGGGCCTCTTTTTAATTGTTAATCAGTTCAGCCACATCTGAAGAGAATTTCATGGAACTAACAAGAGTGATATCTCTAGCCCCAGGACTTTGTTTGCAGTCAGCCTTTAAAATGTGGCAGAGACAAACAATGGAGGTATTACAGTTTCTCAAAAAAAGATTTATAAGAACTTTTCTAGTGCAATGTTGCTACCAGTTCCCACATACTAACTTCATTGCTATGAATGTATAAGTTGAATTAATCAGAGAATTGGTAAAGTGGACATAATGTAAGACATCAGGACTTACCTGAACAATTCCATTAACATGAAAACACATCACAAGCTCTGGGACATTACATATTAAGTTGTCCAACCAATAGTCGATTCCTGTTAACACGTTTATTGGCTTGTTGTTATCCCTACAACAAAAATATTTCTGGTATTGCTTGGAACAAATAACGATTTTTTTTTAAGTCATCAGGGTACATCTAGTAGAGGTTTTGTTTGTTTTTTTAAAATCACTAGTTACGATAAATGTCTGTTGAGAGCTTAGCTATGTGTGTCAGTATGAGGATAACAGAGCAATTGAGGTAAAAAGCTTTCATTTGTGACAGAGGTTATATTTTAAACTAGCACATGGAAGGAGCTATACTAACCACTGTGTTGACACTAGCAGATGTTACTGCTAATGGAATGCATGCACATTACTGCCGTCACCACTTTAAAATTACAGCCCACACTATTACTGAGATCACCCATAATTTTTC
The DNA here is from genome assembly GCF_003597395.2 of Chelonoidis abingdonii. NCBI lineage: Eukaryota > Metazoa > Chordata > Testudines > Testudinidae > Chelonoidis > Chelonoidis abingdonii. The sequence continues at coordinate 44,406,407 of NC_133783.1, forward strand.
CCCTAAAAAAGGTGTTTAGAAATCTAAGGGATTAATAGAATTAGCTGGAGCCAAGCACATTGTAAACTTTTACACAGTTCTTCCAAGGCACCTTAGTTCTGGGCTGCATTTACAGTGTCCAGCTAAGTGAATCCTGGGTGTCTTTTGAACAAAGATGGCCCAAACTGGCTTCAACTTTTTAAGCTTGCCTCCATCTTCCCCACCCTATAAAAGATAGACTTATCTTTCCTCCCAACCTTGCGGTAGGAGACCGGGCTCCTTCACCTATGTATGGGCAAAAAGAACTCACAGCAAGAACAAAAGAATGAGAGAACAGAGTAACCACAACATCAAGTAGATATTTTCAGCTATTTATGGTTGGTATCAGTAACCATATTTTGCATGGCATCCAACACTTCAGCATTTGAGCATCTCACAAATATTAATGTATTTATCCTTACAACATCTGTGAAAAGTAGAGAAGCGATACTCCCGTTCTACAAATTGGAGATTAGAGCAAAGAATAAGGGTCCTGATTTTCAGAAGTGTTGAACACCTACAACTCCAACAAAGGCAATGGGTTGCAGATAGTTGGCACCTCCAAAAATCAAGCCCCAAGTGTTTTGCTGAAAGTTACACAAGAAGTCTGAGGAAGAGCCAAAAAGAGAACCAAGACATCCTGAGTCCCAATTCGGTGCCTTAGTCACAGAAATACCCTTCTAATACCTTATGAAATCATTACCATTTCAGTAATGAAGTAGAAAATTAATCTTTAAATGCAGATTAAGAAATACATTATCCTACAAAATTTATTATATATATATATATATATACACACACACACACACGCACACACACACCCAACCATCCACCCCTGAATATGAAATTGAAGCAACAAATGAGTTGTTTGGGATGCACATCACATTAATCTAAGAATTCACCTGAGACGCAAGCTCACAGCAGGGTATCTTCCACCTCCAAATATAGGCATATTTGATCCTACTAACATGTGAATATCTTCAAAGGTCCACAAGATGTTCCGAACAAAATCATTTTTAAGTCCCTTTGTTTAAAAAAAGAAAAGGATCTATAAATAATCCACTCTTAATTTTTTCTCCATCACAATCCGGAGAATTACTATAAGAAAGCAAGATGCAAAAAAGGCAAATAAAGGACAGCACAAAGACTATGCTATGTGTTCACAGTAACTTAAAAGACCAAGATCACAGATGACAAGAGCTATTTCTACAAAAGGATTTAATTTTTCTCCCCTTACCACCAACCCGAATCCAATTTAGGCCAAATTTAAAATGATGTGTTAAACTGGGGATTGTGTTTCCACTAAGATTCCACATAAAGCATACCTGACTGTTTTCCCCGTCATTGAACAAAGTACTCAGGTTTTGTTCTTTGGGGGCTGAGGCCACATGCCCCACTACATATGAGGGTTCAAGAGGCACACTTCCCTGTGAAAAGCACAAGGACATAAGGAGTGATTCTGTTGCTGAGGTCAAGTCAGGCCATTTTCAAAAGTGTATATATATCCTGAACATTAGAAGCATAAAAAGTGAAAACCTTAATTCCAACTTTGTTTTGTTTAATGTGTACAATTTTCTTCAGCCAGTGGCTTACTTCAGTTCTTTCTTACTGTAGCTACTGTATTGGAATTCTAGTACAATTTGTTCAAAGTTAAGTCTTCACTGTGACAACTTTACCAATGCAATCTGTATGTGGTGATCTAGAGCAGAGAATCTTCATAATTCTTTATGAACCATCTGAGTTATCTAGTGTCCCTATTAGTGGTATTTTCTTCACAAAGGTGGGTGATCATTACCGTCTGAATGTAAACAGAATGCTGGAGTATTTTAAATGTATTAAACTTACATTAATTATGAGGCTACTCTACATGCACAACAAATACTACTTTCCATAATGTATTGAAACATCCATTGCATAGACTGAACTCTTAAAATATTGTACAAAGTCCTTTAACTTCAGAGAACCTTAATATTCAATTCTACTGTTTGATAAGATAAAGAAAGAAAAATCTGGCTCCTACGTTGCACACGTTTTCAGCCACAAGTCAATCTCTTTTTGGCCCCTTTATGAGCATTTACACTGAAGTCTGGAGCAATACTAACCAATCAAAATGCACATCCAATTGCTTGTATTATATTGTATGAGTTCAGTAGAACCTATTCTACTCGGGGTAGTCAATACTATATGATCTCTGTTTACTTTGATATATAATCACAAAATAGATATTTGCATATGCTGCTTGAATGGCTTAGAGATTAACATCTTTCTGGATGCCTAACTTTCTCTCGTCTTCATTAGTGTAAAGTCCACTACACTTAATAAATTCGTAGCCATAATGCAGAAAATTCCAGGTACGTTCAATAAATACATTCTGAATGACTGATTTTAAAAAACTACCAGTCTGAACACACTCTTTTGGTGAGCATCAAGATTTCCTGTTCTTTAACATAAATACAGTTTGACCAAGATTTTGCTTCAGTAAGTTTGGATGTTTGCTTTGACATCAATAAATACTGAAATAATATTAACATGCACTGTGAGAAGACAGAGAATTCTGAAATTCTTCAAGATTCCAGGTTCATCCACTTCAGCCCATGTCAAAGCCACAAATGATGATGATCACCACGCCTTAGCACATCCTCACAGTACCAGCAAAAAGGCTAAAATAGAAGCTCAATGGAAAGAACACAGGAAACAGAATAAGGAAAGAGCCATCTTTTTTCAGTACGACTGTTGAAGAAACACCACATTGTCAAAATGCAGTTCCTTTAAGATTGTCATTGACTAAAACCAACAAAGAGCAAAAATGCGCAAATACGATTTTTCACGCTAACTCAGTATTGCAATACATTGTATGAAAAAAATCACTTTTCTAATACCCTCCCATACTTTTGTTTTCTAGGAGCAGGCAGGACATTCAAGTTAAAAATACAGACATATAAACGTATTCCAGTTTTTTATGATCAAGTATACTACAATGGAGGGCAAATGCTCATTCTGGAATGAAACCCAACATTAGAATTATATATTAAAAACACATATTAATCCTATTTAAGGAAAATCAACTATAAGCAAAATTAGTTTTTGATGTCTATCTGTATACAGATCATAAAGCATTAGGTACCATATAATACTGCTCAAGGAAAGACAAAAATGGTGCTTTTAGAAGCCTTGCTCAGCTAGACTCTTCTATGTTAGATTCTGCTTCTTTGGATAAAAGGAGGACTCTTGACTACTACACTTTTACAGCTTATATTAGGCACCAAATACTGCTTTCCGATAAAAAGGAAGGTCTGTTAAGATTTAACCCATACTAACCTGATTAGAAGAACCTGGATCTTCAGATACTGAAGAAGGCATTTCAAAAGGGGCTGGCCAGGAAGCTCTTCCTGCTTCATCACTCTCATCAGGAGCTGGATCTTCATGATGCTGTTCTGCAGTGGAAGAAACTGGCTGAGCAGCTCCATCACCATTAATGCTGACAAAAAGACAAACTGGTTAGATATTAAATCTCTCTTTGAATATTTTTTGTGAAAATAAAATGCAGTAAAGACACAGACAAATGCTGATTTAGTTATAAAACTACTCAGCAATACCCATCCAGTAAATTCATCAGTTAGAACAGAAAGACGGGTGTCCAGGATCATATTAAAAATCCTTGAAAATTACATGTTTTTCCGATAGAGCAGTACTGCAATGTGTTTTCAGCTAAATCATGCTTAGATACTAAAATATTTTAAATAAAGAACTTACTTGCATCAGTGTTATATTCTTAGAACTACATCCTCTCTCGATTTTGTTTTAGGATAAAGAGATAATTTCATATTTTTAACTTTTATTTCAATATAATGAACAAGAGAAAAGTAAACTGGGTAGAACTCACAAGTTATGCAAATAAAATTAATATAATTAAACCACCTGTAATATAAAAACTTGGAAAGTATAGCCTTCTGGTACCAGTGTTCTTTACTCTTCTTCTTTCTTTGCCACTTCTGATCTATTAGTCTTTGATAGAATTCTTTTAGCCACGTCCAGTCCCCTGTCTAAGCAGCATAAATAAGCACAAAATTAATGTGAAATAACACATGAACGAAAGAATCTAAGTTAAGCATTTACCAGATACAGTATAACCATCCAAAATGAAATGATACAAAATAAAATCTGTTAAAAGATAAGTTTTCACAACAGTGCCTTGACCTCTGAACTCTGATGTCAGAATTCAGTTATATTTAACATATTTCAGTGAAATCTACTCTTCAAAAAAACAGATTATAGTTTCATGCAGTGTTAAAAGACTGAGTAATAGATTTGTAAAACTGTCCAGCAATATCAAAGACATTAAATGAAAAGGGGTATTTTAAGCATACAATGCCCTCAGTTAAAAAGATGTCTGATCTGCTAGTGCAACTTGTAGTTCTACAGCAACCAGAGAGAATCCACAATAACTAAGTGTTTTGTGAACATGTTTTGGTCTTTGTATATAATTCTCAGCAATTTCGCTACATTTGCTATACCTTTGTGCTGACAACACTGCACTTGAAATATATATATGCCACGTGGCCAAAGACATTAACAAAACAAATGGTCAACCTGAGATGATCTCATGAAGAGCTCATGAATATCTAACTCGTCCAGTAAAAGGGTTCGTCCAATACGGTGTACTGCCATGCTCACATGTGACTTGCTGTACGGTATCTTCAGAAGTTTTTTAATGTTCTTGCAAAAAAGACAAAAACAGAAAAGTTATATTCCCCACAATTACACTGAATTATAAAGAGAAGATTAGTAATTAGTGTGTTCAAAAAAACCATCTATCATGAGTGGGGAAAAAAATAAAAAAAATTTTACTAAGAAGGACAAGTCTCTCTCTTTTTTTTTTTTGTTTTAAAAAAATACCTTCATTCAGCCATTTCACACTCCTGAACCAAGTATGCCTCAACTAGGTTTTCAGAAAGCCTTGTTTCTTATCTGACAGTAACAAAAGGCATCATTTCTGAAGGCAAAAAGACCATCTTGTAGCTCCGCCCCCATTTTCCACCTTCTGTGTTTCTCCCTCTGGCTTTCCTCTCCTTCCTCTTGCTCCTCTGGCCATGTCTTGCCACTTTTGCTTTTAGCTGTAGCTCTAATAGTCCCCTCTGAGGAAGTAACCCATTGTGGCAGCATGGTGTATCAATAAGGCTACATTTTAGTCATGGGTATTTTTAGTCAAAGTCATGGACAGGGCAAGGACATAAAAAAAATTCAGGACAGTGACCTTTCCATGACTTTGACTATACACTCCTGACTAAATCTTGGGGAGGAGGGGGATGGCCCAGGGGTGCTCGAGGGGCTCCAGGCAGAGGCATAGCTAGGCAGCTGCCTCCACCCTGAGTGCCCACTCCGCAGCTCCCATTGGCCAGAAACCATGGCCAATAGGAGCTGCAGGGGCAATGCCTGCAGGCAGGAGGCAGCATGCAGGGCCACTGGCCACACCCCCACCTAGGAGCTGAGGGATGTCGCTGGTTCTGGGGAGCTCTCTCGCCCGATGTAAGCGCCACCCAGAACCCTCACCCCCTCCCACGCCCCAACGCCCTCCCACACCCAAACTCCTACTGCTGATGCTGGGGACCTGAGACTGCCCCAGCAGCAGCCAGCACAGCTGGCCCAGGAGCTGCTTGAGCTGCTCAGGCGGCCCTTGGGCAGCAACTAAGACTGCAGCAGCCAGTGTGATCAAGCACTAAAGATCAGGATTGCTTGTCTATAAAGTTAAATCACTGCCAGAAAATCTCTCGCTTCAAACTAGTACAGTCAGAGTGGATTATTAAACAACTGGAGTCTAATTTACACTGCAAGTGGAAGTTGTCCTTGCTTGCCAACGAAGCTGTAATAGCAAATGTATGTGCTCATCATTAGTTTAAGCAGAGCCCATTCCTACAGAAGTAGTATATCTGAAAAAAAAACCCAAAGCCTTTGATATCAGCTGTCATCACTCAAGATATTACTACTCAGTATGCTACTAATTCAACTGCAGGACCACAGGGCCCAGGGGTCTTAGTCTTGGACCAGGACACCATTGTGTAGGCACTGTACAAACAGAACAAAAAAAGCACCAAGAAGCTTACAATCTAAGCACAGGACAAGAGACAACCGATGGATACAAACCAACAGACAGAGTAAAAGGAAGAAATAAGACAAAACTGGTATCACGATGAGCAGTGGTCTCAGCAATTTAGCCATCATCAAGTGTTTAGCAGGCTTCACAGAAAAGGAAAGTTTTAAGTAGAGTTTTGAAGGATGATGATGTATTAGCTACTTGTAAACTTCTGTAAAATTATCTCCCAAGCACCTCCTCCATGGTTGGGAGAAAGTTGCTTGTCTGAAACTTTAGCAAATGGGAGATGATGGCATCATGGGGGGATCAGAGGCTGGAGTCAACATCTCCGGAGTGAATAAGAGATAAACAGAGAGGACAGGCCATGAAGGACCTTGAAAGCAAAGACAAGCAGCTTATGTCTGATTTGATAGAGAAACAGGAGCCAGTGAAGGAATGACATGGTCAACGCATGGTGGATAAGAAAATTACCTTTGCAGCAGCATTTTGAATGGATGAGAGCAAGACCAGAAAGAAGGATGATAAATTAATTGAAATGATGAGAACCTAGACCAGAATTTAATTGTAGATGGATAGGAGAGTCTGTACAGTGCAGATTTTTTCACTCTGACATCTCTAAGATTTAGATATAGCCTGGAGGTAGAAGCAGATACCCAGTTCAAGAGCCTAAATGACAGGCAGAATGGAGCTAATGTCCACAGTGATTGAAAAATTAGAGTTGGAAGGGGGAGATTAAGAACTCTGTTTTAGCTGCTTTGAACTTGACCCCACAGCTTGACATCCATGAGGAGATGTCAAAGAGACACACCAAAATTTTAGATTGGACAGAAGGAGACAGCTCTGGAGTACAGAGGTAGATTTCAGAATTGTCAGCACAGAGATGACAGACCAATTTGTTTGCAGATGAAATTACCCAGAGATAAGGCGTAGAAAGAGAAGAGAAAGGGACCAAGGACAGATCCCTGTGGAACCCCCATAGAAAGTTGTTGGGGGGAGAGGAGGATCCTTCAGAGGACATGCCGAAGGAGTAATGAGAGAAGTAGGAACAGAATCATGAGAGGACAGACTCACAAAAGACAAGATTTCAAGAAGAGGCGCATGGTTGACAATGCTGAAAGTGGCTGACAGGTCAAGGAGGTTGAGGATGTAGTACTGTTTCTGAGCTTTGGCTAAGAAAAAAAGTCAGACACTTTAGACACACAAGGTGGTCCAAAAAAAGGTATTACTTCACCCACTTTGTCTCTAATATCCTGAGACCAACATGGCTACAATTACAACACGTACAACAATTAATGACTTTGGCAAGGACAGTTTCAGTGAGTGGTCACCCAATGAAATTAACAGGCAACAGGTTTCAGACAAACAAAATGAAGTAATTCTTCACATAATGCACAGGCAACCTGTGGAACTCATTGTCAGCAGTTGTTGTGAAGGCCAAAACTATAACTGGATTCAAAAATGAATTAGATAAGTTCATGAAAGACAGTCACTGATGGATCTATTAGCCAAGATTATCAGGGATGCAACCCCATGCTCTGGGTGTCCCTAAACCTCTGATTGCCAGAAACTGGGAGTGGATGACAGGGGATGGATCACTGGACATTGCTCTACTCTATTCATTCCCTTTGAAACATCTGGCATTGGCCACTGTTGGAAGACAGGATACTGGGCTAGATGGACCATTGGTATGGCCATTCTTATGTTATGTTGAGTGCAAGAGGGGGAAACCAGATTGGAGATGATCTAGGCTGGAACTGGAAGAGAGGAACTCCAGACAGCAGTTGTAAGCAATGCATTCAATGAGCTTAGACAGGAAAGGGAGGGGGGTGGTAGTCGGAGATGCAAATAGGGTAAAAGGGGGGGGGGAGTTGGTTTTTTTTCTGTTTGTTTTATTTAAGATGGAAGAGACTAAAGCATGCTTGTATTGTGAGGGGAAAGAGCCAGAGGAGAGTGCAACGTTCAGGGAAAGAGTAACAGAGGAGATGAGAGCAGGCACAGTGAGATCAGTAGATAGAATGTGGCCACTGAGTTGTTAAAGGAGCAGCGCAGACAAGAATCTTCTGTGTCTGTGATAGGGAGGGAGGGAGGAGAGAGTTGTTGAAAAGGAATGGAAGGCAAGATGAGCAGGGGAAAGATAATTTATTCTGTTAATTTTCTCTTGGAATAAATTTACGAAATTCTGTGTGGAGAGAAGTAGAGACAAGATGGCAAAAAGGTGGCTGAGACTGCAGACATGAGATTCTCTCCCAGATTCACTCCCCAGATTTCCTAGTGGGAATCTTACCAAAAAAAAAAAAACTCTCTTCCTAAACAGCACTTGCAAATTGGTTTCCCAATCTGTCTAAGTTTCATTAATTAGAAAAGCATTGCAAATGGATTAACAAAAATATTAAATTTGAATCCTACACTACCAATATTAGAGCTATTTCAACTAGCACATACTAACTCAGAGCTCACAGAAGTCCCTTTCAGTTGATGTTAACTGAAAAGAAAACCTCCAAAGCTTTTAAAATGAGAGAGGGATTTTTAAGTGAAAAAAGTTTGCATGAACACAGTAACAGTAAGTTAAGAACCTAAGAATGGCCGTACTGGGTAAGACTAAAGGTCCATCAGCCCAGTATCCTGTCTACTGACAGTAGCCAATGCCAGGTGCCCCAAAGGGAGTGAACCTAACAGGTAATGATCAAGTGATCTCTCTCCTGCCATCCATCTCCACCCTCTGACAGAGTCTAAGGACATCATTTCTTACCCCATCCTGGCTAAAAGCCATTAATGGACTTAACCTCCATGAATTTAGTTGACTGAGTTATTGTTACTCAAGATCACAAAAATGAAAGCAAAGGAAAGAAGTTGAAAACATAAAAGTTACATGTTGAATATGCTACAGAAAACCAAATTCTCATAGTGAAACATTAAGGAGAAAATGTGGATTCATGTTTAAATGTTATTGCATAATACTGCCACAGAAAATACAAGGTTAGTTTACAATATTAATTATGCAAAGAAATGTTTTAAATGCTTGAATTTAATACAAGAGATTTTCAAAACAAAAACAAAACCCAACCCCCACCCAAGAACTTATTCCAAAATATTGTATTTCTGCAAGCCCTACAAATATCTTTATTTGGAGATAATGATCATCTTGTGCTAATACTTTTGAGAGTACAACAGATAATATAGCTGTCATATAAGCAAATGATAAATGTCTGAGTATTCATCAGAATATTTAATTATCAAGGTAAAACAGGAGGCTCTATTTTAAAAGCAGGGAAGGTTGGTCCCATAACAATATTATTCCACTGATAAGTGTTTTGGATATACAAAAATGCCTCACTTAGATGCAAATATTTTGTTGGAGGGCCATTGGCACAGTGGATAAGCAGTTGTCCCCACACCATTACTGACCTACTGAGTTCCAAATAAGGGTATAGGGAACAGACCTCTTGTAGGAGCTTTCAGAAAGCAAGTCAGGGAACAGCTTGGCAATGGGTCTTCCCTAGATACTCACATTTGACTAGGTGTGGGTATAAGCTACTAGAATGCTCTTCCCCTATTGCTAACTTGAGTTAGATATAGTAGAATTTACTGTAATACATTCAAATAGGCTACTAAAGTAGTCCTTGTCATGCTCTCATTCAGGTCAATAGCAAAACTCCCACTGCCTTTATGGGGACAATATCATGAATGCTTGATTTTAGCAGCTCACTATTTCAACTTTTTCCCCCCAAATGTAAAATTATGGGGAGGGGGGATTGTCTTTTCCCCTCCTCTTTGCTTCTCACCTCTCCTCAATGCTTTTCTGTCCATCTGTATCTTTGGGTATGTCTACACTCTAAATAAAAACCTGAAGCTATTTGTACTTTATTCATTCAGTTGTCACAACTATAAGCAAATAGCCAAACTGAAATAAGGTTCTCTTAAATAATTTAATAAAATATTACTACATAAAATAAAATCACTGTAGCATAAGCCATAATCAAGATACAATTACAAAACTGAAGAATTATTGAAGTATAAACTGCACATACCTCAGAATCGGACACAACATCCACATCATTTCCAACTGAGTCAATGAAGTCATATGCCATGCCAAAGCTATTTAAAAAAAATGAGAAGTTTAAACCATTGCATTTTGATATTTAAAACATAACTGCTTGTTCCTCAAAGTACCTAGTGCCTCTTTAAGAAAACCCATTCTTTCATAGTTATAAAAATAAAAAGAGAGAATCTACAGAACCATTACAAAAGTACAATGGGATCTGAGCTCTAAACACCACAATATTATTTTGAAGTTACAAGTTGTTTCTTTGAAGCCATCTTTAAATTGTTCTTGAAATCCAGTTTTCAGTCATTACAAAACACAATTTTTTTAGAGAGATAAGGCAACTATACAAGATGCTTTATTTGTTTTGTAACGGAAAGGGTGTTAGCATATCATGAAAAGTGGTTATTTGCCAGAAGGGAATAAACATTCATTTTCCAAAAGTTTGTGTTCTTTTAAGTGATTAAAACTGTATAAGCTAAACCCTGTTTAAGAGCTGTTCTTCTTCCTCCTTTCGTTTTCATTTAAGATAATGTTGACTATTTTATTATTTTTAAAACTTAAATAAGTTTTATGGAAAATGACTCAGTAACAAAACAGCCTAATTTTAATAAACACAACACCCTTACTTTTTGTCTGCTTTATTTAAAACCTGTATCTCTCCAAGTTGCATGTAATTCAAAGCAGAGTGTTTCCTACGTAGACCACTTTTTCAAATTGAGATGAATGCACCATCTATCTTAATGTGACCAGAGACATTCACACAGCCTGAACTGGTGCTTTAACTACTAGAATTTGGTGTTTCCCTGGGAAATTTGTGCATTTCCATCTGTGAACAATTCCAAAATAAAAGAGGTAAAGAAAGTAAAGATAGGAATTCACTAGCCTACCTAATCAAAACATATGTATTAAGTCTGCCCATTGTTTAATGTTTTTTAAATATTAGAGGTAAAATTTCCTGGTTAGCAAAGGGTCCACAAGAATTATGCGCCACCTAAGCCCTAATTTGGCAATTTAAGATGTGTGAGCCCTGTGTGATTTCCATCCTACATGCCAATCTGCTTCAGCAGATCATCTCAGATTTGACACTGGCTGTGATACAAGAGACATTTTTTTCATTGCTGAACCTTCCTTGTCCAATTTCCAAAATATCAAACCACCATATTTTCCTTAGGTATTTGCCACCTATTTTTATTTTTAAAACATACATTTATTATTGTAGGCATAGCAAGAAAATATCCATAAATATGTCCATTCCTACTGCTGAATTTCCAAGCCGTCAGCCAATTCCTGACCAAAAGTCAGGAGGCTACAAATTTGTTTCAGAATATTATTCTTTTTTCCTTATATGATCAAAGAGCAGAATTCCTGTTACTACTTAGTCAATCTAGCCTGACCAACTGATACCATCCAATTGCATGTCTGTAGTCAACGTGAAATGAATTTGATTGTCTCAGTCCAGTTGCCAGCATACACATCGCAAAATCTACTATCATAACTGGTATCCTTAATCACCTCCTAAACAAGAAGGATTAAAGCATATTGCGTGAGGGAAGGCAAAAGAGAGTGCAAAGACAAAAAAAGAAGGAGAAACAGAAGGGATAACAGAGAATAGAACAATTTGTAGTGATGTCAGTGTTACCTTGAAAATAGTTTGCTCTTCTTGCTGTTGCCAAGAATGGTTGTTCCTGCTGGTCCCAATTTGGCGCTTTCACGTAACCAATTAGCAGGTGGAAGTTTCAAATCAGTCTTCTCTTGAAGACGAGCAAATGCTGCTTGTGGTGGTGCAGATGAGTATTTCACCACAGCACTGCTTTTTACTTCGTTACCTCCAAGAAATAACACCGATCCCTAGTTTGCAGAACAGAAATTAGAGTCCTTCATTCACAAATTAGTTTCTTAAAAAGTTACTAGACTTTACTTAATGTAAGTTCAATTCTATTAACTGACTATACTAGAAATATAATTAACAACAGGCCATTTTCTACCCAACTTAATTAATGCCTAATCCTGTAAAGATTTACACATTTAACTTCACACACTGTAATGAGTTCCACTGACTTCAGTAGTATTCTTAAGCATATGCTTAACTTTATGTACTTGGAGAAATGCTACTGAAGTCAGGGGAACTTACCAGAGTGTAAAATAAAGCAAATGCTTTTTAAATCTTTGTATGATTTAAATTAAAAAAAACACACTGCAGAACATTGCTCTCATTACAGATTAAGTATAACAGTGAAAAGCATTATGTGCTGACATAAATAAGTTTTATAATTACATTTTAACTACTGTACCTCAGTCCTAATGTAAATATACTATTACTAACATAATTGAAGACCGTGTATTACAAGTCAGACAACCTTAACTAAGTACATGTGCAGCTATGTGCTCTGCTTATATTAGCATCTTTCATTTTAAGCCTCCCAAGCTGTTTTATACCTATATGCAGAATATGCATCATTCCCACAAGATTAGTAGTAACCAACCTGTATCAGCGTATCACATAACATCTGAACATCAGAATGAGAAAAAACAAACAGCAACATAAATGCATTTTAAGTATTACCACACAGAAAACTGAAACAAGCCCTCCTTCTGGTGTCCAGCTGTTTTGCAATGTGCCAGTTGTTCATTCTTCACCACAGAGGTTAATGTTTTCAGCAGTAATATGTATGCTGTGTGTAGGAAAGGTCCAGATTCTGCAAATGAATCTGAGTGAACAGACCCTTAAGCCCAGGCAGACCCCCAAAAGACCTGAACTGGGGCCTGTCCCTGTAGGTCTCTTTACTAGAGCTTCTAGTTTGACAATGCTGCATACAATAGGTGTAAAGTCTAAATATGCAACAGTCATGCATAGCAAAAGTAACCAGTAATCTCTTATGTGACAACAAAGATGAAAATTCTTTTAGATGATTGCCTCAGGGCAGCTTCATCTCATCTACACTGGGATTTCTGACACTAGTGTAGCTGCACCATGCAAACTCTTACTCTAGATAATTTATACTGGTACAGTTTACTTTAATATGAAACTGAAGCGAACTTCCCCAGATCAGATCTACACTAGGGATTTGCACTAATTAAGCTATACTAGAAGCTGAAATCCTAATTTAACAAGGTTATTTTTATCGGTCTTGTACAGAACCAAATACTCTCAGTGCATAGCAAATAAATAATAAAAACTGATTATCTTGTAGAGCCACGCATTTGTAATATTCCTTTTTATAAGGAAGGTTAGCAACCTTGAGTTTAGTGAGACCAGAGGGACCCCTATATTTCATTTCTAATTACTATTTTCAGAGGGCTTGGCTTTGCAACCCAATTGGGCACACAAGCATAGATACCAACAGTTACAGTATGGCTAAACGCAACAAAGATTCAACAGCTATGCCCCAAACCCTAGTTTTGGCTGTTGCATTAAAATACCAAAGAAATATTAAGGAGAGTAGGATTTTTATTTTTTTTTGTGGAGGAGGAAGAGGGGAAGTCAGAGCAAGGAAAATGAAGGCAGGCAAGAAGGGAAAATGGTTTGAAGAGAAAAGAGAATTTAAGGCTACGCTGGTTTCTTTATTGAAAAACATCCCAACAGTGGCTCTGGAGAGCTCCTCTTCTTTCTCCTGCAGCTCAGGCATCACAGCACTACACAGAGTAATTTGGCATACTAGGAAGTTTGCATTGTGGTAGCAGTTCATCATTATCCTCACAGGGTATGTCAGTTTACTACATGTTTGCAGTGTTGTTTTATCTTGTTGGTCCAAGGATACCGGGAGAGTGAGGTAATATCTTTTATTGGCTCTATGTCTGTTGGTGAAAGAGACAAGCTTTCAAGCTATACAGAGTTCTTCTACAGGTCTGGAAAAGGCACTCAGAGTATCACAGCTAAATACAAGTCGTAACAGGTGTCAAACTGCAGTGTCGGCAGCAATGCAACCCACCTCCTAAATTGACTGAATTGTACCTAAGGGGTGTTCTCCAGAAGTCATTCCTACTGTGACAGAAGAGAAACTGAAGCTAGATGTGTGGTGTTATGAGTTACGCTGAAAGAGGATGGCTAATGAACCCTCTCTAATTGTATACAGAACACTTACTAATAATTGCCAACGTTTAAAAAGGCACCTTTACGTGTTTACCTTGAAATCAGGTCACCTCTATGAAGCAGAATCCAGTGAAAGAAATTGAACTCAGTAGTGATCATTGTAAGGTGCAATGTTGACAAGATTAACAGATGTCTATTTTTTAAATTTAGCACTTTTTATCAAAGTACTTTACAAGCACTCCCTCATCCTCGAGAAATATATTTCTAGCAACTCCTCTGGAGTAGGCCCATATTTATTTCCCCCTCTTCAAGACACGGAAAGGAAAATGAGTGATTAAGTCTGTTTCCCAAAGTCAGGGAGGGTTTGTGTCTAGAATGAATTTGTGTGTGCCTGGCATCCAGGGCTGTGCTCAGACCATGCTCCTCTTCCCTACTTTGCACTTAAGGCTTATACAAATTATCACTTATGTTGGTATAACTTGTGTCCCGCAGGAATGTGAATAAGCCAACTCTCCTCTGTCAACAGTGTCTTCACTAATGCGCTAGAGTGACACAGTTGCATCAGTGCAGCTGCACAGCTTTTAGCGTACACTATCCCTAAGTGGCAGCCCAGTCCATGTGTCAAAAGAAAACCCACGGGTGGAGTGAGACAATCACTTCACAGCGCACTCCCTGTAACTGTAGGTATGGAGAGTTCAAGGCTGACAGGCACCCAGACAATGGGAAACTGCCACCACGTCAGTGTGCCAGAGTGACAGGTGCCAACCGGGCCGCATGCTGGCAGACGGTGCGGGTGGCCATGTCCCCGGCTTGCTGACACCCCCTCCCACGCACCTCAGGGGGGATACAGTGGGCGATACCCCGGCTACGGACAGAGCCTAGGTGTGAGTCCGCAGGGCAGACACCCCGGCGTGTGCGTAGACTGAGGAGAGGAGCGGGCACCTCGGCTCTAGGACATCGTGTGAGAGGGTGCGGGAGCGGAGCACACAAGCGGACCGGGCCCCACCGAAGCGCGAGCTCCCCGCGTGGGGGAGGCTGCCGCTCACCTGCTTCAGCTCCTCTGGGTCTCCCGTCAGAAGGCCGGACCCCTCTACGTCGCTTCCCGCGGCGGGGCCCGCTTCGGCCCAGGCTCCCCGGGGCGCCGGGGGCCCCGTGCCCTCCATTGGCTCTGGCCTCGCAGTCAGCCCGGCCCCGGCGGGGGCAGGCTGCCGCAGAACCGGAAAGAGATTGAAGCCCCGGCTGCCGGCAGCGGCCCAAGAAGCGGAGGGGAAGGGGAGAACGGAAGTCTCGCGGAGAAGGCTCCTTCTCGCGGGACTTGCCGAAAGCGGCCGGCTACAGGTGTTGCCGCGGCTCTTGTGTAAGCTCGCGGACGTGCTTGGGCACGTGCGTCTCGGGCTGGGCATGTCCGCGCGCTGCTCTCGGGGGCTGCAGCTAAGCTCCACTGTGGAAGGCGGCTTGTTTCATGGCTGGGCCTGTGGCCCTCATAAAATGGGCAGCAACGAATCTGTTACATGTTGGGCGTGTGTGGAACTGGCGCCCCTGCAGAATGCAGCAGCCATCCGAAAAGCTAAGCGAATGTTAGCGGTCATTAGGAAAGGGCTAAACAGTAGGAAAATAGCATAAATCCATGGGATGCCCACAGTTTGAGTACTGTGTGGCGTTCTGGTCCTCCGAGCCAGAACTATATTAGTACCGGGGAAAGTACAGAGAATGGCAACACAAATGATTGGGGTATGGAACAGCTTCTGTATGAAGTCAGTTTAAAAAGACTGGGACTGTTCAGTTTAGAAAAGAGCTGACTAAGGGGGGATATGGTGGCTATAAAATCATCAGTGGTATGGAGAAAGTGAAGAGGGGAGTGTTATTTATCCCTTCACATATCATAAAGAACCAGATGTTGCCCAGTAAAATTAATAGGCAGCAGGTTTAAAACAAACAAAAAGAAATACCTTTTGAACTCATTGATGGGGGTGATGTGAAGGCCAAAAGAATAACGGGGTTCGAAAAAGAGATAAGTTAATGGAGGGTAGGTCCATCACTGGCTACTAGCCAGGGTGGTTAGAGTTACAACTCTATGCTCTGAGTCAAACCTCTGGCAGCCAGGAGCAGGGACTGGACAACAAGGGATGGATCATTTGATAATTGCCGTGTTCAGATCATTCCTTCTGAAATATCTGGCACCGGCTACTGATGGAAGACAGGATATTAGGCTAGATCAGGGATGGGCAAACTTTTTGGCCTGAGGACTGCATCTGGAAATAGAAATTGTGTGGTAGGCCATGAATGCTCACAAAATTGAGGTTGGTGTGTGGGAGAGGGTGAGGGATCCAGCTGGGGGTGCAGGCTCTGGGGTGGGGCTGGAAATGAGTTTGGGGTGTAGGAAGGTGCTCCGGGCTGGGGCTTGGAGAGCGGAAGGGGGATCGGGGTTGGGGCACAGGGAGAAGCTCAGGGGTGCAGGCTCTGGGCAGCACTTACCTCATGCAGCTCTTGGAAGTAGCAGCATGTCCCTTCTCCAGCTCGTACGTGGTGATGCAGCCTGGCGGTTCTGCATGCTTCCCTGTCCACAGGCATCATCCCTGCAGCTCCCATTGGCTACGGTTCCTGGCCAATGGGAGCTGTGGGGGCGGCATTTGGGGTGGGGGCAGTGTGCGGAGCGGAGCCCCCTGGCTTCCCCTATGCGTAGGAGCCAGAGAGAGGCCATGCCACTGCTTCTGGGAGCCGCGTGGAGCGTGGCAAGCCCCAGACTTCACTCCCCAGCGGGAGCTCAAGGGCCAGATAAAAACAGCTGGCGGGCTGGATGCGGCCCGCGGGCTGGATGCGGCCCGCAGGCTGTAGTTTGCCCACCCCTGGGCTAGACGGTGTATTGGTCTGACCCAATATAGCTATTCTTACGTTCTTACAGTAAACTATCTCCATGAGCTTCCTTAATATTAAGACTAATGGCATCCAAATTATTGCTTTGGTCTGTAGTTACCAGACATTCTTTAGCAGATGCTTACAGTACTCTGACTAGTCAGTTTAACTTGTGTTGACGACTAAAGCCTGGAGGTATGTTTGGTAGTATAATTTAAAATTGAATGACAGCTTTTTGACACCTAGATGAGCTTAGGTAGTTACCTACAAGTGACAGATTTTTGCACTTTTATTTACATTTTCTCTTTTGTTAATGCAGTTGTTATTCACACATCTCACTATCCATGTGTGTTCTTTTGTTAGCTAACTAGTAAGATGAGATGTAGAATAAGAAAGCACCAGGAGCTTTGGCCCAGAATCTCAAAGGTATTTAGGCATGCAGCTCTCATTAAAATAAATGGTAGTTACCTGTCTAAATACCTTTTGAGGATCTGGACATTTGTACTTGCCAGCAACAAATGGCTTGCGATGATCTGAACCATTCATATATAGTGTCGGTTTTTTCTTGCTGCATTTGCCACCATGGCATTTAATTCCCTTTAAAGTTAGACTAACCTGTCCACATTTCATAAAACAAGCCAGCATAATCTAAAATGCAAATGTCATTCTCTGAGCAGTTTATTAGAAGTGTTGTCTAGTCTCTAGATTAGTCAGGACTTCTGGGTTCTACCTACAGTTGTGCCAAAACTCACTGTGTGACCTTTAGCAAATACTTCACCTCTCTATGCCTCCTTTCTCTGTCTGTAAAATGGGCAAAGCAGCCCTAGTATTCAGCTGACTGTTATTCTTCACTTCCCTTAACAAAAATTATTGTGAAGTGTTGCTAAACAAAAGAAAATGCCTGCCATATTCACTTCAGAGTGGGTGAGGGGCAACAAGATGAAGTGATCCCACTGTTTATACAGATTCTTTCCAGAGGGAGATGCTGCAGGTTATATCCCATTGTCATCTGACGATTTCACCATTTATTACCTTGAATTTCTCATTGACAGCTCTTTCCTTGTAGCCTGATTTGTGCCCTGCGATCTCACGGGCCTGTTTTCAGCAGATAGAGCCAACTAATGACAAGTTTGCTACATTTGTTCACTCGTACAATTCCCCAAAGATTTATTGAGGAGGATTTAGTAGACTTCTGAAGTATCAGTGATAGAAAGAAATATCTAATACCTATCTTGATATCTCTTTATCTAATTAGATGTTTAATTGCTAGGAGAACTAGTGGGCAAATGTATTTTTTGCCTTTTTTTGGCTATGATATGTAGGAAATTTATTTTAATTTATGTATTTATTTTGTAATGGAAAAGAACCTAAATGAATATTTTGTGTTTCCATTACCTAGCTGAATTAAGCCATGTTAATGATGATGATGATGATTAATATAAAACTATCATATTTTCAATGGGTGATTTCTCTTTTTTAACTACTGTGGAACATGTTAAACTTCTTATCTTGTTTGCTATCAACTCTTGTAATTTGAGTTGCCTAGTTGAATCTTTTACTTCAACAACTGATAATATATATTGATTCCTGTATTCCTTTTAATATACAAGTGGTGCTCAGCATTGGCCTAACACACTCCCATTGAAATATGATTTAAACGGGAGCAGAGTTATGCCAAGAGTGAGTGCCTTTAAAAACCTACATTTGTATCTCATTGGCTGGCATTATTGATTTAATCATTCCTGTATTTCAGAAGCAAGCTGTACAATGTACTAATTTTGTTAAATGAATAAATCTGGCTTCCAAATATCTTGTTTTAGGAAATGGTTTCTGAAGGAAATTGAGATCGTAAGGATTATTTAAGATCTGGCAAATGTAACTAGTTTCTTAGAAGGTTTTTCATGGACAGATGTTTCAAGATTGAGTGTAAGCAATATGTACCAGTAGGTGGTGCAAACTGCCTCAGTTTAAGCTCAAAATGTAATTTAAAATTGTATCCTGAATAGCTTCACCATAAAAACAATATTGTAACTTGTTTGCTCATTTTATACAGTTTAGTTTTAACTTCACAGAAAATGCATTTCCTACACAAATGTCATTTTGTTGGCCTCTCCTTCCTCTTGCGCTAATGTGGTCACCTCAGGTCATTGTGAAGCATGTGAGGAAATACTACTCTGTGTTTGGTTACATGTTTTCTGGAAAGGATGTATTTTAATTGAATACTCAAGAATAGAATTGTTTAAATACATGTCTATGGCAGGGGAGGCACAGTGAGTTTATTAATGAAAATGAAATTATTATTCATATTAAATTAATATAGTAGCTTTTATCCTGCAGTGACCTGCATTGTATCGTTGTTTAGATTGTGTGTGAATTGACTTTTGTGATCTCCATGTTTCTCAGAGTAGACATTTGTCGGCATAATGAAATCATAATTGAGCACAAGGTAAGGTTTAGAAAAAAGCCCCCATATCCATAACTAGGATGCTGGGGGATGGGGGGAAGAGAGAGGACAAAGAATAAACAGGCCTTAAGATATCTCTTATTAGGTTTTATACAAGGCCCACTGATTGCTGTAGAGGTGGAGAATATTAGGGCTTAATCCAAAGCCCACTTAAGTCAATGGTAGTCTTTCTGTTGACTTCAGTGGGCATTAGATCTAGCCCTTATTGAATTCTATGGCATTGTCCAGCCAGAGTGAATGAGTTCAATAGGCTAGAGAGTTCGTTACATTTATGTTGAGTCTAGAGATAGATTCTTGATAGTCTTTTTGGGTATTTTAGAACTATATGACATAGGGAGTCTTTTCCCACAGTACATTCATATATGACAAAGTGACTGTACTGCTGATAGTGCTTCCTGAGCACAAAAGAAGATGTGGCTAGTGCACTTAATGAACCTCCAAGGTCCGTAAAGTCAACCTCCCTTGTGGGCCTGGAGAAAGGAGCGCATATTGCACTGTTCTGCAGCAGGCATAAGCTGCGCTGTTTCAGTCATCCTGTGTGCATTTGCCTTGTGCAGACAGAATTTCTCAAAGTACCACCCTCACCAACACAACTTCAAGGAACAAGAGCATAATTCTGCCATATATTTCATGTCTTTGATGATGTCTCGGATGATGACCCAGCACATGTTCTTTTTAAGAACACTTTCACAGCAGATTTGACAAAACACAAAGAACGTACCAATGTGAGATTTCTAAAAATGGCTACAGCACTTGACCCAAGGTTTAATAATCTAAAGTGCCATCCAAAATCTGAGATGGATGAGGTGTAGAGCATGCTTCCGGAAGTCTTAAAAGAGCAACACTTTGATGCGGAAACTAGAGAACCTGAACCACCAAAAAAGAAAAGGTGGCATCTGACTCAGTTGATGAAAATGAACATGGATCATTCCACACTGATTTGGATTGGTATCGAGCAGAATCTGTCATCAGCATGGACGCATGTCCTCTGGAATGGTGGTTGACCCATGAAAGGACATGAATCTTTAGCGCATCTGGCACGTAAATATCTTGCAAGGCCAGCTAAAACAGTGCCATGCGAATGCCTGGTCTTGCTCTCAGGTGACGTTGTAAACGAGAAGCGGGCAGTATTATCACCTGCAAATTGTAACCAAACTGGTTTTTCTAAGCGATTGGCTGAACAAGGTTGTCTGAGGGACTTATAGGCTCTAAAGTCTTTACATTGTTTTACTTTTTGAAGCAGTTATTTGTACTAATTCTACATTTGTAGTTCAACTTCATGATAAGAGATTCAATGTTATCTGTATGAGCGTGAATAGATAATACTATTTCTTTTGTTTTTATAGTGCAATATTTGTATAAATAATTTAATGGCACTGAGACTTGTATTCTGTGTTGTAATTGGAATCATATTTTTGATGTAGAAACATCCAAATATTTAAATAAATTCTATTCGATTTTAACCGCCATGTGATTATCTCCGATTAATTTTTTTAATCCCGCGATTAATCGTGATTAATTTTTTAATCGCTTGACGCACTACTTAAATATATTTCCTGATTTCATCGATTCATGGATTCCAAAGCCAGAAGGACCCTGTGATCATCTAGTCTGCCGTCTTGTACACACAGGAATAGAACATAGAACTTCTGTTCCTAGAGCATATCTCTGAGAAACACTCAGTCTTGAAGAGAGGTGTTGGTTGAGTCAGCACATCACTAAGCACTCACTCCAGGCCGGCACTGCGGTGGGACCCCATGCAAGGCGGAAGAGGGCGTCCAGAACACCTGGCGCGCGACCTTCAGACTGATCGCAAAAAAATGGGCTATACCTGGAACCAGCTAGAGCGAATGGCCCAGGATAGAGGACTCTGGAGATCTGTGGTTGGCGGCCCATACCCTGATTGGGGTGACGGGCATGAGTGAATGAGTGATAACCCTTGGTAAATTGTTCCAGGGATTAATTACCCTCACTGTCAAAAATTTACACCTTATTTCCAGTCTGAATTTGTCTAGCTTCAGTGTCCAGCCATTGGATTATGTTATACCTTTTTCTTCTAGACTGAAGAGTACATTAAATATTTGTTCCCCATATAGATTATTTTAGATTGTAATCAAGTCATCCATTAATCTTCTCTTTGTTAAACTAATTAGAATGAGCTCTTTGAGTCTATCAGTGTGCAGCATGTTTTCTTATCCTTTAATCATTCTCGTACCTCTTCTCTGGACTCTCGTCAATATATCAATTTATTTCCTTGCTCAGTGTCTTGTTTTCATGACATACTGTGTATGATGTGTTACCAATAGTACAGCAGTAATGGATAAGTGAACTCTAATTGCTCCCCTATAAAGGATAGCTCTAAACAAGTATTACAAATATTTCAGAAAGATACCGAGACAACATAAGTAAACTTAGAACTATTAAGACTGAAAATCTCATCCACAGCTATAATGTAGAGCCTTCCCTCAGTCTGTTTTCTTTATTACTATTATTTATATTTCTTATAATATAAACTATAATGTTTTACAGCTTTCATCCTTCAACATTCAAGCCTCCATCTACAAAATCTAAATCTTGCTGTGCCAGAGTGTGTGGTAGTACAAAGACAGAGAGAGAAAGCATTAATGTAGAAATGGTGTTGTCATGTCTCCTTGGACACTCTAAATATAATAGATTCACACTTACTGGCTAAACTAGACAAATGATTTTTAACAGCTTCTTATTTCCTACATTAACTGCTGCAATAGAAGCATGGAGCAGCGAAAGAGCTGTCAAAACCCTAGAACAGCCTGAAGATATGGGGCCTGTTCTCTTATTTACACCCAGGCAAATTGAGAGTGGCTCCACTGAAGTCAATGGAATTACACTAGTGTATATCCAATGTGACTGAGAAGAGAAACAAGCCTGTGGTTTGAGCACAAGCAAATCCACTTTATGCACAGTGTGAAGGAATACAGGAGAAACAAATTCCTAAGGAATGGGTAGAAAGTCCAACCCCAGATCCCTTAAAACAAAACAAAACATGAATTAAATTTTAGCAATAAAACTTTAAGAGTGATCTGGCACACCCCTTCAGAGTATTAGAATGGAAAAATTAATGTCATAATCAGCAATAACAAAATGATAGAGAAGAGTACAAATCAATGTACAAAGGCCTAACACTTGATTCATCACAAATGTTTTTGATTTCTACTTGCTAGTTTGCCTTCCAAAAGATCCCTTGGTAGACTTTATGAAATATAAGAATCCTGATTCAGACCAATATAATAACAATAGAATAATCCAGCTCATGGATAGGTCTTGACAACGTTCAGAAGGAGAGTAGCAAAGAAAGCTAAATAAAAGAGGACTCAAAGAAAGAGAGGGTATTATGTGAAGGAAGTCATAAGCTGGTCTAGCAGTGGTGTGCAGCATAAAAATGTCATGGTAAGAAGAAGAGAAGAGGCAAAAGATGACATTCTGACCTCAGGTACTCCAGTATAACTTTGGAGTACTACCTTAAAATCAGTAGAACCGCACCCAATTGACACCAGTTTAATTAAAATCATATAGGTTTTTGTGTTTAATTTCTTTGGTTTTACAGTACAGACCCGTTTACGCACAGATCTCAGGAGTCAAGCTGTCACAACTGCGGGTTAAGAGGGCGATGCTGAAATATCTTAAGATATCTATATATACATGTATAATTATCTAGGATTACATACATATTCACAGCATCCCTAATACTGCAAGCCTATCTGTTAATGGCACTTTGCAAGAATATTAATTCAAATGTGTAATCTAATAAAAACATTATTACTACACAGACGTGAAAGTAACTCAGGACACTTACCGGTACAGGACAGGGGTGGCTCTGGCCCCCAGAAGAGGTGTGGCCTTGGGTGGAAGGGGCGGAGTTAGGGGTCAGCATCCCCCAGCCAGCCCTTCCAGGCCACCTGGTCCGCACCACCTGGGGTTCCTGTGGCGATTTAAAGGGCCCGGGGTGCCAGACACCACTGCTGTGGTAGCGGCATCCAGAGCCCCAGGCTCTTTTAAATCACCAACCCTGGGGCAGCTGCTCCCTTTGCCCCACCCCCCCATCAGCAGCCAATGAAGGGGGAAAGGAGGAGGGACCTTAAGGCACTGCAGGGTCCTTTGCCACAGCAGAGCTTTAACGTTGCTGCCCCTTCGGTAAAGACGAACAACACATTTCTGCTCAGTGAGTTAGTGGGCAAATCTGTAGCGCTTCATACCAAGTTTGTGTACCGTGTGTTAGCAAGTCTTGCATGTTAAATAAGTAGCGCTGGGAGGCATGGTGCTACCGTGTATTAAGCAGATTCACGCGTAAACAGGTCTGCACTGTAGTTGGAATATGGACTGAACACAGATACAATCACCTTACACCCCACTATTTTCTTTCTCTCTCTATTTAGAAACATCATAACTTAATAATTTAAAAGACTGATGAAAGATGTATGTCCAATATAGAATTATTATTTACTTGTTATCTTGCATTGTATTTGTTGCAGTGTTTGGACCATATTCTGCCATCAGAGATTCACAGATAATTCTCTGTGTGCCAAATCCTGGTCTCCTTAATATTAACAGCAAACTCTCAAGATTTGGCTATTGACTTCAGTGAGAGTTACACGGATGTTTTTGAGGACTGAACTGGACCCTCTGTGTACGTCTGCATCTCTAATTATGAAGGGTTTTCCTCTAGAGTATAATTTTAGAATTGAAGGTTTTGGTACCAGAAATCACCAATTTCACAAGAGAGATCTTCATGTTGCATAAATTCTGCTATATGATATGAATAATTTGTTTTTTAAAGTAAATATAGTGCCCATGAAAGGTTTCATTCCAAAAGGACAAGAAACTGAGGTCCTTTCTTTTTCCATTTTTAACGCTTACAACACAGGCAGTACAAGACCACCGTTGCAATGTGTCACAACCCTATTTTTCATATCTTCCCCAGTGATGATTGTTCATTATCCTTAGCTTCCAAGACTGGCATTGTCACAAGGGTGCTATCTCACTCCTGTTTTACTTAGTGAATTTTGTAATGAGTGTCTGCCCATGATTAACTTATACAGGCTTTGCCAGAGTGGTAGCTTTCCAGTAAATTAAGTGACATTTTAAAGGCAGCTGCAGGCTTTTGTTTTTATTCACAGGTTTAAATGCAGATGGCATGATATGGACCTATGGATTTTTGGGATGTCTGCCTCGAGTTGCCTAAACAAAAATAATGAGCTAATCAGGCCATCCTGAGTCATCCATGGTAGAGTTAGAGCCACTGTTGTTGACTGGCAATTTGCTTGAAGGACCCACATTGGGTGGTGGAGCTACTGACTGGATGGGGAAGCCAATCACTGCTTAATATTGTAGTTTGACCATTTCAGCAGGCTTTTTTCTATACTTTTAGCAACATTACCAAGGTACATTTTCACAAGAAGTAATACAATTGTTTGTTATAGCTTTCAACGTAGAATGGCAGGCTAATATGATAAGTAAGGAACAAATGTCATGCAGTAATGAAAGGATATTGTATTTTGACTATAACTTTAAAACTGTGTATCACAAATTCAGTTTTATGAAGAGCGCAATAAAAATTTCATTCTGTCAAAATCAGTGATGGAAAACAAGATGTGTTTGTACATTGCAGATCTATTTTAAATAAATTTGCACTAAAGAAAAAATAGGAAAGTAGATTGGGGAAGGTTTAAATTTAATTTGTAGTGCACAAAGTAATATTAAAAGTTACAAATATGGGAGAATGTTTAGATAAATCTTTTAAACAGTTGGTTAAACAGTAAATAAAGCTTCACATACACATACATAAAAAGTATAAAAAGTGAAAGAAAAATTTCAGATCTAAGATGTGATGTCATCTAAATAAGATAAAAATGCATCTCCCCATTTGACTTACGGTTATAATAATAGTTACCTCAAAATCACTAAAATCCTATTAATTTTAATTTTGACAGGTAGATCTCTGGTTATATGCTTACCTGCACTTAACTAAATTATTAAGTTCATAACTTAATTATTCCATTGTTCATATGGACATTTATAATCTAACTTGAAAACTTTTCCTACAATTGTTCTAAAAGCAGTGGTGATTCTAAATATTATTTCCTTCTTACTCACTTGAACTGGTAAGATGTTGAGTATGATGAAAACCTCCTTATTGGGTGCTGAGTATTTATTTAGGTCCTGATCTTGCAAAAATGTATGCACATGCATGACTACACACAATGACATAATCTCACCATTTTAATCACAAGATTTGTGATATTTGATGTTTTTCTTAAAATACCAGCTCTTGGAGTCCTGTTATTTTTTGAGACTCTCTGCTTTTATTTCATTTATTTCCAAAAATAAGTTTCTAGCCTTCATAATTACAGAGAAAAGCTTGAAAATGTTAACTTTGCAGGCTCAAAGCTAGAAGGCAATAAAAGGCCCTTAAATTTATTATTTTTTAAATCTCGTGATTTTTTTAAGTCAATACTATGATTTCTTTGGGCCTTACTTGTGATTTTTGAACACTTGGATTTCGTGATACTGGAGTTGTCCCATTCAACTTTTACGAGACTACTCACAGTGCATTAAGTTAAGCATGTGCATAAATTCTTGCAGAATTGGGGCTGTAGTATGTAATATCTGTTAATATTGAAATCAGTAGGTCATCGTTTACACTTCCTTAACCTCTTGCTTTTTTTTAATTTTTTTATTTTGTATGGCAAATAGCCTTGCTTATTCATCTGCAGTATAAACTGGCTTTGCATTTTTTTGCCCGTCTAAGAAACTGAGATTTTTTAAAATGAACACTGATGTGTGTAAGTCTAAAACAATTCAATATAAGTACACAGAAATATATCTTACAGACACTACATTGGTGAGAAAACAGCACCTGTCAGTGTGGAAGTAGCCACAGCTGAGTGCACAAACACTCTCATAGGGGGAAAAAAGGCAGGGAGAGAGGGCTTATTTCCACTGCTAATGTTCTGCTTATAAATAATTTTTAATTACAAAAAAGCTAGATGTTGACTTTTTAACATCAATCACTGTTATATTTTTTCTAAATCAAATAATATTTGATTGGAATTTTTGTGTTTTTTCTGTTTCAGAAATGGTATCTTAACATTGTGACAGCCATTCTGCTTTCAAGTGTCCTTATTTTTATGGTTAGAATTCTTTCTTTTTTCTATAGATATTATCATCCAGATTATAAAATGTTATTGAAATGCTTGTTTTAAAATACTTTATTGGTTCTAAACAAATTAAACATGTTTCAGAGTCTCTATTGCCTTAAGAGATTGTCCAAGATTTTGTTTCTTTATCTCATTTTTGTCCAGCTGTGTTGGAACACAGGAAGGAATGGTTTTGTCTTCACTTGCGTGTTGACCTGGACCTCACTGAAATATCAGAACCACATGACAGCTTGATTTAAGTCAATGAACATGCAGGAGATTCATAATATAACTTGGCTGATTTTACACAAAGCTTCTTGGTGTACAGTCTCAACCACTTAAAGTGTTGCATAGACTCATATCACAAAATACATATAAGGACAAAGGAAAATGATCCCACTGATGTTTTCTTAGCTGATTCCTGAATTTAAAGAACAGCTTCCTTTAAATAAGGTATAGCTATTTTCCTTTCCCTAAGGCAGTGGTCCCCAACCTTTTTCATCTGGCAGGCGCCAGACGACGAGCCATGGAGGACTGTGGCAACGGACGAGCATCCGCCGAAATTCCGCTGACAAGTGGCAATGTCAATGGGCATCACCGTTGAAATGCTGCCAACAAGTAGCATCATCCAGAGGCGTCGCCGCCAAAATGCCGCCAAAAATCGGCAGCATTTCGGCGGCGATGCCTCTGGATGACGTAGTTTGTCGACGGCATTTCGGCAGCGGGCACACATAGACGCTCCGGCGGGTGCCATGGTGAAGCAGAGGAATCTCCTTGTATAGGTGTAAGTCCCACCATTCTCCCTGATCTTTCACTTTGGGGAAGGCATCCACACAATAAGGGGGGTCTCTTCCACCCCTCAGATGATGGAGTTTTCACCCCCACAGGTACTCCCCCTCCCTCAGAATAAGGGGCCCTACACTTGATGAATAGCAAGGTCTCATCGACCATAAAAGGGGTCTCTCTCCCTGCACCAGAATGAGGGAGGCATCTCCTGCACCCACAAGGATCTTCGCTGTCTCACTGAGGTCTCCCCAACCATAAATTATGGAGATGGGGGAGACTCTCACTTATGATCCATAAGTGAGACTCTCCCCCATCCCCTGATGCAGGGCCTCCCCCATCCCCTTAAATGGGAGCCTTTCTAGCCCACTGGGGATCTCCTCCACCCCTGTAACGAAGTGGGGTCCCCCTAATCCAGGGAGTTTTCCTTCCCCCATAGCAAGGCCTCCCCAACCCTGACAATGGGGTCTCCAAACAGAGCGGGATCTCCCGCGGGCGGGGGGCGTTCCGCTGGCGGAGTAACGGCGGGCCCTGAATTTCAGGGGCAGCGGCGCGGGCTGGTAACTATGGCAACCGCTGTCCGGCAGCTGAGGCCGCAGGCCAGCCGCGCAGCGCGGCAGCAGGTGGTGGCCTGGGCCCAGCGATGCCCAAAGGCAGGTTGGCCAACCTCAGCACCGAGCGGGACGGCGCTTGGGTGAGAGACCGGCGCGGGAGGCGACGGCGACCCGGCTTCAGTCCCCGGCCAAGCAGGACCCGAGCCAGCCCCCTTCGCTCTGGGAAGGAATAACCGCCCGTGCGGAGCGGGGGCAGAACCCAGCGCACCCACCCACGCGCTGGTCCCGGCAGGGGCAGCTTATCGCTGGGGAGCGGGATAGCAACCGCCCCGGTTGCTCCAGGCTCGCCGCAGCCCTGGGGTTGGCAAAGCGCCTCAGCCGCGGGCGGGAGGTTTTGGCACCGGTCAGCCCTAGTGCTGGAGCGCAGGCCGGAATCTGGCTGGCTCAGGGCCGTGAGCCCCGCTGGCTTCTCTGCCCCGAGCAGCTGGGTGGCCGTAGGCACATTTCTTAACAGGGCCCCGCAAAGAGGAAGCGTTGCTGCGAGCCTGCTTTCTCCCTGGGACAGGGGAAGAAGGCCTGCGAGGCTTCCTTTCTCTTTGACTTCTATAGAAATCCAGCCAGGCCTTGTCTCCCCTGGCAGGGTTCTGATAAAACTGGTCCCACTATGTCCCCCCACACCCCCCCTCGTGAAAATTTTTGATTGAAACAAACAAAAACAAGCCTTTCCTTGTCATTGACATATCCTCTGAAATTTTCCAGTTTCCACTAACCAAATTTTCCACTAACCAAAAGGTTTTGGCCAAAATATTTTAATGATCAAACAAATTCTTCTGTGGAAAGGAAACACTTCATGCAAAATGTTTTATTTTATCAAAACCCCTATTTTCCATTAAAAAAACAGTTTTGGAAAATTTTCAAGCAAACCTACTCTACGGTCTGGGACAGGGGTAGGCAACCTATGGCACACATGCCGAAGGCCGGACATGAGCTGATTTTCAGTGGCACTCACACTGCCTGGGTCCTGGCCACTGGTCCAGGGAGCTCTGCATTTTAATTTAATTTTAAATGAAGCATCTTAAACATTTTAAAAGCCTTATTTACTTTACATACAACAATAGTTTAATTATATATTATAGAGTTATAGAAAGAGACCTCCTAAAAATGTTAAAATGTATTACTGGTATGCTAAACCTTAAAGTAGAGTGAATAAATGACGATTCGGCACACTACTTCTGAAACGTTGCTGATCCCTGGTCTGGGATATTGACATTACCAATACCAAGAAAATGAAACTTAGTTACCTGAGATAGTTTGACTAAAACTGTGCCTTAACCCTAACTTTGTTTTTGTTAATACTTGTTTAACTGAAACTTTGTGATGAGAAAGATACTGGAGGATTCAATTCCTCTACCCCTTCTACTAAGGACCAAGACAGCTAGCAATATACATTTCTGAATCTAACAAATTTTTCAGCCAACAAAGGAAGAGTCTGAGAAATCTTGACATTACTGTTGTTTCTGATGTGCTCAGATCTTTTTTATAGGTGATAAAGAAATGGAAAGAAACACAACCACAGTTTTTTCTATAGATATCACCTTTAATCTCTCCCTTTTTCCACTTCTCTGAATGGGGACAATCATGATTATTTCCTTATATCCCAGCATTATTGTGTGGATTAATTAATTTACATTTTCAAAAAGTTACCCCTAGTGAAATGATTATTCTTATTATTATTTTCTATTTGTAATTACTTTGTGGTGACAAGGGTCTTATCAAATTACATGCTAGAGCTGTGATGTTAAATCCACATGAAACATTTTTTAAAAGTGCTTCCCCTTTCCCACTGGAAACTTTTCGCAACATTTTCATGAATAGGGCAGCAACACAGAAAGAAGTGAGATCAACTTTACCATTACTGGAATTGATTGAATAACTTTTAATGTTACAATCTCATCACCCTATGGTGTGGTGTTTCATATGGGTTTAGAAATTAATCTGTAAAGACATACTAAAAATCACTTTACAAACCTAGATCCATTCTTCCCTTGCAACTTTCTTAGATTTTCACAAAAAATCTCTACGTTCAGAGCACATTTTCAACAGATTTTTTCCATGTTTCTAAGCTGCCTTGAATCCTCTTCTTTCTTTTTACTTATAGGTAATTTGCTATTTCTCCTCCAGGAGAAGTCTACCTTATACTTGTCTCAATTATAGGTTACACAAGAGCAGCAGCAGCAGCTTGATCTCACTGTTGCTGAGGTCTAGGTTCCTCAGCATTGTGCATGTATGTACACACACTTTCCATGAGTGCTTTGTTTCTTCGTGCAGGTTCTAAGATCCTGAACCTATAATGTGCTGAGCATCTCCTGCAAGGTGCTTAGTGCCATCAAGTCCAATATCTTTCTATATAGCGGCAAGAGCAGCAGCAATAGTAAAGATAACAATCTCGCAGCTGTGGCTGTGTGATGGATGCTCCTGCAACGTTAACTACCACTAAATTATGGACTTTCAGAAAACCCCCTGCAGAACTAACAGGATGTTGCAACTCATCATTCTAAATATGCTCTTTGTGTGTTACATCCCTTTCTCCTTCCTTCATCTATTTTGTCTATCTACATCAGAAGCTCCTCAATGCAGGGATTGTGCTCTCTGTGTTTTTTATGGTAGAAGCACAGTGGGATCCCGATTCTGACTGGGGCCCCAAGTGCTACTTAATACAAATAATAAAAATAATAAAAATAACTGATTCTCTGATGCTGATGTGTTTGTTTTCTGGATCAAAACATTTATATTTTATAGTTCCCGCACCTTGGAATATTCCATAGTCAACCTGAATCGATCACAGACTGTATGCTAAAACAGATACAAAATCCAGAAGAAGTTCAATATATTGAGAAGAGATTGCCACTAGTATACAAAATTCGGGAGCAGGTTAGTTGTTGTGGACTTATAATAGACTTATGGAACTCCTTGCTGCAGGATGTTATTGAGTAAATGCTTACTAAATTATCTGAATAAGAACTAACATAAAAAGTATAATGGCTTCCAGTTTTCATGCTTAAGGGAATAAGTTGGTGGTCATCTGTGGTAAGGAAAAATTTATCCCAAGATATACTGTTGCTCAGTTATTACTATTTTTTATTAGTGCTGATAACTTTCTAAAACAAATTATGTGTTGAAATATACTATAATTGGTCTCAGTCCAACAAATGTGGATAAAATATGTATGTATGACGGTTTGATTGAAATTTGGTAAGCAATTTTGAATTGTGTGGGAAATGTGTTCCCTTGAGGAAGTTTGTTTTGATAACTGAAACAGTTAAAGCCAGACATTTCAAATTTGAATTCTTTTTTTTAAGACTTTACTGAGAGTTAGAAATCAAACAAAGTTTCAAAATAATCAGTACAGTGTGTTTAAAGTTATGAACATTTAAAGGCGACAGTTTCATGCATGCACACTGATCCTACAATTGGATCCATGCATGCAGACCCTTGCTTTTTTCCCTTCTTTTAAAAGACCCCTGGAAACTGCATGCAAAAAAATAGTGTTCTGCAGCACAAGGGTTGCAATGTTGTGCACTCCTAATGCAGCAGATTCCAAAGTTAAAGTTGTATCCACAACATTAATTGTGCTACATTGTTCATTTAGAGCATTTTCCGTTTTCTCTTTTTGTAAGGGCAACTCTTAACACATACCTAAAATATATAGAATGTGCTTTGGGGCCACATTTACTTTGTGGCAACAATCTTAATTTTTTGAATTTCCTGATTTCTGAGTCCGTAAAGGCAGAATTAATGATAGTTGTGTTAATATTATTTATAGATTGCTATTAATATATGGTGAATGCTATCATTTTAACATGATGTCATAGTAAAACAAAAGAAAGCCATAACTAGCTCACATAGTGCCAGTTTTGGATAACTTTGCTCCTCAACTAGACTAACGTGTAAAGTTATCAGAATCTGATACATAGCACACTGGGCTCCAGTTCTGGAAGTCAGGCTGTCTTATACTCAGATCCCTGTCCCATAGAAAGTAGGGAACTTAACCCACTTTCCCAAAGAGTTGAATGTCTTGGTTTCATTGAACACCACTGTTTGGGTTTATCTATTATGCTTTCTTGGAAGTTGGCACATTTAATCTGGGAGAGACAACAAACTGCATCCTTTGTTGCAGTTTGTCATCAGTTTGTCTCTGGGTGCCGTAGGGTGAAATTCCTGCCCCTCCACTGAACCACTCTGCAGTTTTCTTGATGATTTCTCTTGTCCTCCCTGAAGAGGTGGCATCTTCATAGCGCTATTACAATCACATGAGACCAGAGGCCAAATTCTACTTCATTTATACTGGTTTAAAACCAGAGTAATTTCACTGACCTCAGTGTACTAAGAGCAGAATTTGACTAAAAGGGAGTAGTTAGGACTAGGAGGGGAGTTTTGGGAAAATGAGGAGAGGAATAGAAGGTTACAGAGCATTAGGGGATTTTATACCTTTCTCTGGAGCATCTGGCTTTGGAGAAAGAATACCAGACTAGATAGGCCATTGATCCATACTCATATGACCTTTCTTATGTTGTGACGGCCATTTATTTTGTGTAGCTGTTTTCACTCTCCGGAAGAATTAATGAAGGCCCTTTCATCTATTTATGATAGATTAGAATGATGCCAGCAGAAAGAGGAGGAAGATATATTAAAGAGACTGGAATGTGATGTCATAAAAACACAGTTTGAGAAAGTTTGTGTTGCTTTGACTTTTAAAAAAAAAAAAATGCTGATGAAAACTGTTTCAGTTTGAAAGGAGTTGGAAGGTCACTGTGTGCCAGAGCTGACTGTCTCTAATCTCTCTGTGTGAGTGAACTTCCTGGCTGTGAGGTTAATTACATTTCTCAGAGGCAGGAATATAGTTCTTTCTTAGATTATATTATTCATTGTTCTTACTTTGCTGTAATCTTAAAACCATTTTACTATAGCTTTTTTCCCCCTGTACTTAAATTTGTTAAATAGTTCCCAGAGATATTATTCAATATATATGTATCTTCTATTTTTCAGTTTTCATGCAGCACATAAAAACTGTAAACAAACTCACTATTCCTTTGTAAAGATGTAAGTGACTGGGTCTTAATCACACTGATGTATTTCAGTAGTAGCTCTGTGCATTTTATCCATGCAGGATTAATTACCTAGGGCCCTGATCCTGTAAGCAAGTAACGAGTAGTCCCACTAAACTCAGTGAGAGTACTCACATGCATAACATAACTCTGGTGCATAACTATTTGCAAAATTGGGGCTTAGAGGCATATTCATGTTGTAGCTGATCTGCTTATGAAAATCCCACTGACTTCACTACGAGTTCTGTGCATGGAGTAGGTATAGAATTGGACCCTTGAAAAGTACTACAGATCTATAATTAAGCAAAAGACTAGTTGAGTTTGTATGAGAGATTATATGGTCATAAGGCATACAGCACAAGACCAAACCAAGTCTATAAAGTGTACGAAATGGAGATGTTCAGTTATAACCTAAACCCTGATCCTGCAGCTGATTCCATGCAGGCAGACCCTGGCATCTGCCTGTCCTTTCAGGAACAGGACCATAATTATATTTTTCTTTATAATTGATTTATATTTTCTGTTACAGACCACAATTTATTTCAAATAGCTTTTGTATTATAGCACAGTAAAACTAGATATGACCCCTTGAGATGAAGATCTACAGTTATAAGATTCCTGCCTCCATATTAAGTGTAAAAATCATTAGAGAAGTTGTAAAAATGAACCGTTACCAACACAAACAAAAGATAGTGCTTGGAGAAGAAAAAAGACAAGTCTAGTAGTCCAGAATACTTTTTGGAATTTCATATTTTAACCATTTTATACACATAGGACTGAAACTTTATATAATGGACAATTAATTTGTAAATTATTAAATGTATTACTTTCCTACAACTCTGTTCATGCATTTTCAGATGCTTTTTTAAAATAGTGCTTTAATTTTACAAAATGAATACAAAGTATAAGTAAAAGGTGAGTTTAAAAACTAGTTCTGTGCTTAATGGGCTCCCAGAGCCTGGTTACTGGATGGTATTCAGCACTTAAATCTCAGATTAACTCAGTTTTGAGTTCCCTTTTGTAGTTCAACTTTCATTTGTTGAGGGCTCGCTAATGAGCCATACAAAAATGTCTTGACATTTCTGTAATATCTTGGTGCTTCTATGGAGAATATGATTTCTCTGATTTGGAAGTTTCATTTAATCGTGTGTGTGCTCAATAAGTCTTGTGAATATTAAATTCTGATGATTTTGGAGAAAAATACAGAGAGCCAATTTTGCAGAAATAAACCCATGTACAAGAAGATTTAACAGATAATGCTTCTGTTAATAAAAACATAATTTTTGCATGTGTCAAAAAGGGCAAGCTAAGATTATAGCACACATAGATGGCATAAGGTATATTATAACTTTTCTTTATCTCTTTTTCAGAAAGCAGTAAAAAATCACTTTCCATTTTCAACCCATGACAACAGGCATTGTTTACAAAATGTGGGAGAGTACTTTGATTTTGTGAGTATCCAGCATTGAGAAAATCAGCAAGTTCATATCTCTCAACCTGCCAGAGATTAAAGACAATATTCTTGCAAAATCCTTGGATGCTCAAAAAGATGATGAGAGAAAATGCACACTAAACAGCACTGATAACATGCACAGATTGTTGAGACATAACTTCTTATGTGTAATGACATGTGGGTATGTCTTCTCAATCTTCATAACAGTATAATATAGCATTTACAGATACCTAGAATAGTATGTAGGATCTGGAAAGAGTGATACATACATAATTGATTTCTTATGGAGCATAGCAGCCCAAATCATGTCACTTTCTCTTAGTCTATAGGTTTATGCGTTAGCCACTTGCAAAAGTGTTTTTATACTGATTTTTTATCCGGACACACTGATTGCTTGGTGTGCAAATGCAGATCTGGCATTCTGTTTTGGAAGCAGAGCTTTGGAAGTATTCTCACATTGCTGTGTTGGTGAAATTCATCTCTTCTCACAAAAGGTAGAATAAATGGTCTTTTTGTAGGCAATAAAGTAGGGATTGTAAAAAACAACTTGTGAGCAAGCTTCAGTACTACAGCACAACCTCTCTGGACATGTCTTTACGAACAGTTAGTGCATGGCCAACTAAGGTGTAAATCTACAGTGCACTAGCCTGCTATGCACTAACTGTCCCTGTGGAGCCTGCTACCATGCACTGAAAATTCCATATTGTGTTTTAATATACTCTGCTTTGATAATAGCATACCCTGTTACAGTCTGTGGGGCTAAAATAAAGGCTGTCCTGCTATCCCAGACTCTGGATCTGCACAAGCATAGATCATGTGCCCCTCTGGCACAACCCTGTCTCTCCCAGCTTATTTGGAGCTAGCATGGAGCTTACCTCTGTGGTGAGCAAGAGTTATAGAGGCCTCCCTATGTAGTTGTTCTGCCTGGAAGTTTAGTAGCCTAGAGGAGCTTATAGGATATGTGGTTAAAGGGATCTTAAGGCAGTGGTTCTCAGCCTTTCAGGGGTCTGATTTGTCTTGCATACCCCAAGTTTCATCTCGCTTAAAAAGCTCCTTGTTTACAAAATCAGACATAACAATGCAAAGTGTCACAGCAAACTATTACTGAAAAATGGCTTACTTTCTCATTTTGTCTCTATGAAATTTTAGTTTGTACTGACTTCGCTAGTGCTTTTTATGTAGCCTGCTGTAAAACTACGCAAATATCTAGATAAGTTGATGTACCCCCTGGAAGACCTCTGCATACCCCTGGTTGA
The DNA here is from genome assembly GCF_003597395.2 of Chelonoidis abingdonii. Taxonomy (NCBI): domain Eukaryota; kingdom Metazoa; phylum Chordata; order Testudines; family Testudinidae; genus Chelonoidis; species Chelonoidis abingdonii. Next base: position 44,442,231 of record NC_133783.1, read on the forward strand.
GAACCACTGTCTTAAGGGAGCCACCATTCTGAGCAAATTTTTAAAAATGTCCTCTTTTGCCTTTTACGTTTGCATGCGTAATAATTTCAATTTTGATTTTTTTTCCTATTTGGAATGTTGATATGTTTCTATGCCAAAAGAAGAGATAGCATAATCTACTAGACCAGTGGTCCTCAACCTTTTCATCTGGCGGGCACCAGACGAAGGACCATGGCGGTGGTGGAGCATCTGCTGAAATGCCGTTAAGTTTCTGTGGTATTTTGGCAGCGACGCCTCTTGATGACGTCACCTGTCAGCAGCAAGTGGCATCATTGAGAGGCGTCGCCGCCAAAATGTGCTAGAAATTCGGGGGCGGCGTCATCGAGAGGCATTGCCGCTGAAATGCCGCAGAAATTTGGCGGCATTTCGGTGGATGCTCCACCGCTGGCCAGGACGCGGGCACCATTGCGCCCGTGGGCACCGCACTGGGGACCCTGTGCTAGACAGTGCGCAGTGTCGGGAGTCAGGAACTCCTATGTTCTGATTCCTGCTCTGCTACTGAATCCCTTTGTGACCTTGGGCAACTCTTAGACCCAGATTTCCAAAAGCATTCATTAATGTTGAAAACCTTCCATGTTTTTGCCCAGTGTGCTATACTCAATACGTGATAATTTTCAGAGATGCTGATCACGTGGAACTCCAGTGGAAATTCAGTGGGAGCTGTGGGTATATTACATAAGAAAAATCAGACTCTCTGGGTCTCAAATTTGTCACACAAAAGTAAGGGACACTTTGGAAAAACTTGGTTTTATACTTTGTTTGTTTATCTGTAAGCCATAAATAATGTTCTTTACCTCACTGGGCTGTTATGAGGATTCATTTATTTAGTACTGCACTTTGAATATATAAAGTGCTATAGTAATTAAAATAATTATTATTTTATTCATAATAATAGATCAAAAGTCAAGATGTCTGTTTTTGGTTTTCCTTTGTCTGTGCACCAGCATAGTTAATCACGCTACCAGAAAGGTATATATTGGTAGGTCTGAGAATAATATTTATAACCTAACTGCTTGCAGCAGAGGTTCTGATAATCACTTCGGTAAGTGCTTCTTTAATTTTTAACTGCTCCATGACAAAGTAGTGGATTTCTTCCCTAACATTCCAAACTTTAACAGTGAAACTGTGATCCTGAAATGTATATTTTTATCAATTTTTCCTTCAATCTTTTTCCTAGAGCCTAGGACGAAAGAAAGTTGAACCAGAAAGAAGGCAGCAGAATTCACAAAACTTCTGTCTGTGGGCACATGAATACATTCCTAGCAGTCATGATGGTTTTACCATTTATCAAACATCATTCATAGGTGATCAAGATACCAAGCATCCTTTTTGTAGACGATATCCAAAACAACACTTAGAAAGGTGCTACGTTTATAAATCTGTTCCTGAGAATGAAAAACACATGTAGTCAAACCACCATGTTAATTGCAGGATTCCTTATTTTGTATTAATTATTTAGTATTATTTACTCCTTATTTATCAATATCCTTTCTCTGGATGTGAACCACTCTTACCCATCAAACACATGATGGAATAAATATCTATGTAAAATGGATACTGCAGAACGTGTTGCAAATATTTACAGTTGGCAGGTTCATTGAAATTAGCAATTATCTTGCTGTTTGCATTCTTTAGCTTTACTGAAAACTAAAATTGCTATGAAAACATAAGTTACAATAAAATAAGTTGTAATGAATCACAACAACATTGGGAGGTAAAATATAGTTGTCTTTGTATAGTTATATTTTTAAAAAATATCAATATTGGAAGAAGAGAGGCAGGCCCAGATCCACAAAGGGACTTAAATGTTGCTCTGAGCTCACCTACCAGATTGGTCAAGATAGGTGGAGGGAAGCCTATCTTCACCTGGTTTGAGGATCATCTGGGGCTTAAGCATGAGATATTCACTTGGATGGCTAGAGTGTAAGGCATTGTGTGCATGCCCAGTAGCAGAAACGTAGGCACCAAGGGAACTCTGAAAGAAAAAATTTAGGCACTGAAGGATTTTAGGCACCTACTGGGTTAGGCAGCAGCCAAGCAGGAGTTTTGAGGCTCTCTGGTGTCTAAATTTTGGACTTAGGTGCTGAAAGTGGAGTTAGGTCCTTTTGTGCTAAGTCCTTTTGTGGATCTGGGCCACAGTGATTATACTTGTACAGTATAATTTGAAATTGATTTATGCCTTTAGGCGCAAATCATGGTCCATGTCTCTGCTGCTGCAGAAGCTCCTCCAGCAGTGGAACCAGTAGCATGGGGGGCAATGTGCAGGAGTTGATGGGGGCTGGGCAGTCAGGTGGGTACAGTGAAGCTGGATCCTTGGGAAACCCCCCTCACACATCCACACAGGAACCATGTCAGGATCATACACTGTCATTTCAGACATGGGGATGAACTTTGCTGTGCTACGTCATGGGTGTGAAGGGGGGATTCCTCTCTTTACTTTCACCTCAACACATACACCTCTGCCCAGGTTTTAATGGATATGGCCCATGAGAGAAACTGCGTAATAAAGCAACTGAATTCTGTGTTATGGTGTAAAATAAACATAGGCATAAAAAAGAAGGAAATGGACAGAAAGGGATGTCACAGTGTGTGTATGTGATTATATATAACATTGATAGTGATAGGACCAGGAGGAAATAATTTAGGAAAAGGTTTAGAATGGTAAGGTGTGTAATGGCTTTCATTGAGCTTAGGGTAGATGGGGTCTGGAAAGAACTCATGTTCTTATGCTTAAACACCATCAGCAGCAAAATAAACTAAAGGTTGATCCTACAAGCCTTCTGCACAAGAAACACCTATGGATTGCAGCATGTGGAAGAATTGTAAGATTAGTTCCAAAAACAATGTGTTTTCCTTCTGCAGAGCATTTTAACTCATATTTTATCATCGTTCGAAAACAGAAATGTACACATCTTAGAACAATCTGTAAACAAACAAATCGCCATGCAAAATAGTGAAGAACTGGCAACTAAAGCACAAACTTATAGGAAAGGTTGACTTGACTACTAAATACATTTATTTCCACTTTGAATTCACTGAGTTGGAAAGATGCAAGAATTATTTTTGGCATATTTGTAATCTATGGATACCAACATGCAATGGAAAATCTCCTCACATCACATCAAAATATATTATATTGGAAGATTTCCAGAAGCATGTAGTCATTTCCTTAGCACATGTGGAAATAAATAAAAAATAAAAATAATAATAACAATATAATAATGATTTTATTTATAAAGTGCCCCCCTACTGAGGTACTGCACAACATTTTGAAATAAAAAACATCATTAAACCATAGGAAAAAACAGATCAAAGGCCAAGTAACATAGGGTCATTAAAAAAGAATAATTTTGTTTGTTTGTTTCAGAGTGAATAGAACCAGTCTGACAGCTCTAAAATCAGATTTTCCAAAGCTTTAGCCAACAAATTTCTTCCCCAAACTGATTCAAAACCAATGTGGATGCCAATTATATGGTATGTGAAGTACCCCACACTGTTCAGGATACCCAAGAGGGTAATCTCGGGCCTTCACCAGAAGGAAAAAAAACATTACAAATGCACAAAGAATGTGTATCTGGTTTACTATTACAAATTAATATAGTGAAATGCGTCTCTGGTTTGTTATGCTTTTCCTCAACAATCAAAAGATTCCTAATTTGTTTCTCTGACTTATTTTTGCTTTGTTTAAATTTTTATTTAAACTGTTTTAAAAAAAAGTAGTTGTGGATTAGTTTGTCAGTAAATTCTCAAACAGGATTGTAATAGATGCCAGAGGAAAAAGTGGAGGAAACATGTTCTGTATCCAAACTGGAATTTAAATTGTCATAGTTGGGCTGAGTAAAACAGGTGATTTCCCAACTCCCCGTGATACCCTAAAGAACATGTTTATATATTTATAGATGAGACAATATATGTAACTATATGTAATTTTTAAATGATTGATGAGAAGACCAATCTATTGGAGTGTTTGGTCTTCTGAGACCACATCCACAAAGGAATTTAGGCATCTAACAACCAATTTTAGGTGATACTGCAGTCCACAAACCCCTGCTTGCCCTATCCTGTAAGTGCCTAAACTCACTTGCCACCTAATTTTTATTGTAAAAGTTCCCTTACCACCTGTTTCTGCCTCTATACCCTGCTACCTTTAGGCACTGAGATACCTATCTCCCCCATAAACTGCAGCATGTTCCACAAACTGGGGAAGACAGGTGGTCTTCTGCCTATGTTGCCTGCTCCGATAGGTGAACTCAGAGGATGCCTAACTCCACACTAAATTGCAGGGGCAGGGGTGGAAAACCTCATAGCCTTTAGCCCAGTGTTTATTGTACTCATTTGGAATGTAGTAGATGCCAGATCATTTCCCCCTTCTGCCAGATGTGGAGACGGTGAGTGCCCTAACCACTAAACTATAGAGCAACTCACTCTCTCTGGCCCAGTTATTCATTAACTTAATTAAAGTGAAACTGCTTCAACAAGAGAATGAGAAGACCCACATGATAAAATTCCACGGACCAGTGACTATGGCACTCTCCTCTGAAATAGGGAACTCACCATTCAAATCCCTTCTCATCAGGCTGTGGGAGGAATTGAACTGAGGTCTCCTGCATCCTGGATGAATGTAGCCTGGGTGCAGTTATAAATGTTAATAGTAATATAGCTTGTTCCCAGTACAAAACACTTTTACACCACTTTTATAACTGTGTCCACACTAGGTGTACTGGTATAACTTTATCGGTTTAAAATCTCTCTCTCCCATCCCTAACTAACATCGTTATACCAGTGCAAGATCTGTGTGTATCTCAGGCCTTGGACCAAATTAGTATTAGTTTGGTCAACTCAGAATTCCTAAAATAAAAGAAAGTATTTGTGTGTTTACACACAAGCTACCTGTGAACTTTCTCTTGTTGTTCAGACACTTCCTGTCTGCTGCATTGCCCAGGAAGCACTAGCTGGCAAACAATGGAAAACAATTCGACTATGTAACAAGAAAGGAGCACATACAGCTACCTCCTTCCAGATTTGTTGTTTTATGCCTCCCTTCCCTACAAAGTATTAGAATAGAGGGATGATCCAATGCTTTATCTCTAGAACATCTAATTAAAGGGAAATCTATTCATCAGGGAAGTAATCCTGCCTGACCTTAATTTGGACACATGGCAATTATGGGTGTGGATGAACCATAAAAAAATACCCAGCCTATGATTCATTCAGGCAGCTGTGTAATATTTATGACAAGTCAGCAGAGGTTGTCAATGCTATCTTTCCTCCAATCAATGTTTTCTAAATTTCTTATATCTGAGTAATACAGATTTGTAAGTGAAATTTCTAGTTTATATTTAAAAATTCTCAAGTATGGGGGAGAATTCCATTCCAATGCAAAGGAGCCCCAAATCTCTAGGTTTCACTTAAGCCTATAGGGTGACATCAACTTGTGATTGGACCATCTATCTGTGGGAGAAGTGCAAACAGGTTGGGTAAGATGAATCCAGTCTGCTATATAGGCCCCTTTCTCTTCCTCTTCTGTCTATGGAGATATACTGCTAACTGAGATGGAAAGCTTTTGGGGGAACCCCTCACTAAAAGTTTGGCAGCACATCACTGAACTGAAGAAGTCTTCTGCATCCTTCTAAACAATGCCAGTTATTTCTGCTCCATATTGCATGTAATAACTTGTAAAATAAAGAGAAATATTAAGAATATGCTTTTCTCCTGCTATGAGATTTCTAGAAATAGCAAATACTCATCTAAGTTCCATAAAGCACTTTAGAGACATTACTTAATTAACACTTACAATATCCCTATGAAGCAGATAAGTAATGGATTCCAAATTACTGATGGGTTAGTTGAAGACCAAGGGTGACTTATCCAAGGTCATTCAGTAAGTCAACAGCAGGGCCAGGAGCATAGAATCCAGGACTCCTGACTCCTAGACTTCAACCCTAACTAATAGGGTCCCTCCCCTTGTCTAGGCTTTGTACATATCAGTATTAGAGCCATGTAGGAAAACGTGCTCAGCAAACATACGCAATCATAGCTTTCAGAAAAGAAAATAAATTTTCATTACCCCCTTTAATATTCTTTAAAAATGTGAGGCAGTTTTTACAAGTGGAAACTTATTTCCTTAGGTGAAAGTAAATACTGTTTAATTTTTTTTATTTTAAAAAATCAGAAATAAAGATCTGCATTATGGGCCCAGACTGACAAACCATAACTGCCATAGAGCACAGGGCCTGCTACTGTGAGCAGTGCACCTAGACTTGACACCTGTCCAGATTTTTGCAAGATTATCCTTTTTTGAGGTAGCTGTGCTGTGAAATCTGTAAGGATGTTTATTATACACTGTCAGCTGTCCAGTTTTATAGGCACAGGATCATCCCGGATGCACTTATTTTTCATACCTCAGAGGTGGAACCCCAAGTCCAACATTAGTAAATGGTTGGAGGATTGGTTCTATAACAGTTGCAGGTCATTCATACCTCAAAATACATTAATGACCCTAAACACAGAGCTTCTCATCTTATTGGATAATTAATCAATGCCCCAGTGGCACTTTGGCAGTGCTTTCTTTCATGCTGTGCTTCCCCTTAGATGGTAGTCAGATGGTGTATGGCTGTATCCATTTATGGGGAAAGTCAAAAGACAATAAAGTTTAATTTCCTGATTCTCCTGGGATACAGTGGTTCTTTGTAACAATGATTATTCACTGGAGGAGAAATTAAAAAGCAGCATGATCAACATATTGCATAATATTTCATGGTTGGGGTTAAATACCAGGTTTTTAAAGACTAATTTTTAACAAGACTGTAGTATAACTGAGCAAAACCTTTTATCAAAAGTGTCTAAAGCTAATAACAAAAGTAAGATTAGATAAAACACAATATCCTTTGTCCACTTCTTATGGGGCCTGTCTAAATATGTGGTTTTAATTTTCTACCTAAACTTAGCTTACTATTTGAAACCAAATATCTAACAAATAATATAAATTTCTGATAGGGTCATCTTAAAAATATTTTGTAATTGGTAATAGTTACATACTACAAGAGGACAAATGGCTGTGCATACCCTAGTTCTAAGTAATAAGGAAAGAACTTGATTTGGGTCTCATACCAGCTGTATGTTAGTGTAACTCCACTGTTGTCAATGGAGTTAGTCCTGGCTTACATTGGTATAAATCAGACCAGAATCAGGTCATAGGAATGTGAGTAAATTGATTCAGACTCGGATTAAGAGATTTATACACTTTAAGGTGTTTTTAAATTGAGCTTTCATGTTGTTACAGGATTCAAATTCTTTCATTTTGCTATTGTTTCTCTTTTGTCTTTGTTAAGCTCTATAACCTGGCCCCATCTATTTAACTGAACCAGAATGAGAAAATCCTATAAAGTAGAGAAAATTATTTAAAAGAAGTTGCCTTTGAATTTAGTTTTAATTCAACATTAAATTATGTTTCTGTCTTCAAGTTTTGGATGTGTGCTAAACATGGGAACTAATATGATCCCCTTTAGAACATAAGTGTATTGATTTTTGGAGAAAATGATGGATAATAACTCCTATTTCAGTGGTAGCTTAAATTTTTGATTTCCATATGGGTTCAGTAAAACATTACCCTACTAAAGCTGCTACAGTGTGTCTTTATACTACAAATTAGAGACTTGCTAAAATATCTAAATACCCTATTTTAAGTCAATGGTTAACTAACTACCCGTGAAATTTGGAATTCTTGTTAAGCATCATTTTCCTTTTCACAAACAAGCAAGAAAACTAGAGAGATTTTTCACTTTAATTCTGGTTTTGTACTTTATTTAGAAAAAAATATTTATTCATATTCACTGGCTATATGTTCCCCTTTCACAGAGAAATGTGCAGGAGGAACCCATATACTATAGAGATGGATGCCAATATGAAAACCTAAGCACTGATCCTGCAACTGGGTCCATTTGGGGGGACCATTACTTCCATGTACATCCTCACTGAAGTCAGTTGGGCTCCACATGCTCTGTCCATACAGATTCAATTACAGAACCAGGGTCTTTGTTAGCTGGGTAACTCCACAAGGGAATAAAACTTTTTTTTTTTAAAGGGGAGTGGGACGATCAAAAGAATAAGGTGCCCCTTGCCAAGATCTCAAGTAATTAAGTTCCTCAGGTGGAAGGGGAGTTTTAGGGGAGTGAAGACCGTAAGAGCCACACTGCCTCCCAACCATGAGGATTTGAAAGATCTACAATGAAGGCAAACCCCAGTTTCTCAAATACAGAAAAATCTGTGTGAAGGACTGGAGTCCTTGCTGTTCTGCTGGCTCTGCCTTTCCCTTCCTGACAGTACAGCTCTATATTGGCTGATTCTCTACCCAGCTATGCAGAGTTAGTGCAGCCTTCACTCCTGAGCAGCTATCTAAGTGGGTATTCATGGGTTCTGATCCAGCAGAATGACATTCTACTCCTTCCCTGCCACTGGCTCCACCCTCAGAGTACCACAAAAGAGAGATCCTGCTGAGATATGTCAAGGAAACACCACTTCCTCCTTTGTCACCAGAATCAGGGTCACCCCAGTTGATGGGCTGATATTCTATCTAGGTCATTGTATCATGATACAGTCTGGGACTACTAAATTCTGCTAAAAGCTATTTGTGAATTAGGTCAGCAGTGGAAACAGTCTCTTCACCTGATTTATCCAGTTTATTTTCATCTTGTTCTTAAATTTCGAAATGTCTAGACTCTGATCTCATTGCCAAAATATAAGGATTTAGGCCCAGATCCACAAGTGTATTTAGGCTTCTAACTTCCCTTGATTTCAAGAGTCCCAAACTTGTTCGCCAGTATATGGTCTAATGCTAGTACTTACAATATGAAAAAAAAACTATGTCACAACTACTGGTATCCTCCACAATATTCTTCCCCCACATCAAGCTTATCTTAACATTTGTTCTGCATCAAAAGTACAGAGAACTTATAAAATGTACTTGTGAAAACCTTTGCTTATGAAAACTTCCATCATGTTTTCCTAAACAGCTTTACTCCAGAGCTAACATGCTGATCTATTATAAAAATGCAATAGCTTCTAAAACTAGCTATATTTTGCTATTTTTCCCCTGTAGGTTTTTTGCAATATGTTTCTAGAAATATTTTATGCACTCTGACACAAAACAATATCTACAGCTGTAATAATAAATTAGATGCAGTGGGAATTTAAGCTTGTTCTTGTGTTCAAGGTGATATAGTGGAACTCATTCATAATGAAGAAAAAGTCATTATTATGCAGCATTTTTTTTTATTAAACATGCTCCCAAATTATCCTGAGAATATAACAGAATGTTTCTAGGGCTTTGTTACAACCATGGTCTAGTAAAATCTATGTGAATAACCCCATATTTGCATAACTGAGATTTCTAAGAATATAAACCTTTCATATTTTAAGCTCTGCCAAGCCTTGCTCCTTTTCTACATATCTGTCATAGTTTTATCATGAATCAAAAAAAACCAAAAAACCCAGAATCAGTAACATGCATAATCAGGCGCCTTCTGATTTCAGTATGCAAATATACTACATATTGATGAAAATTTTCTGAGTCTAAAGTTGTTTTGTTCTTTTTCCTCTCAGCAGTCCCTCAGCCTTTTCATTTTAATATTTCATGCACTAGTGCACAAACAATATAAACATGAGATCATGTATCAAATAACTAGTTAAAATGTATTTATTAGATGGTTCACTTAACAGATTTTTTTTCTTGACTAACTTTAAGACAGGTTAAAGCAGCAGAGAATCCTGTGCACTTTATAGACTAAGGCTATGTCTACACTACGCGTGAAAATCGATTTTAGATACGCAATTTCAGCTACGAGAATAGCGTAGCTGAAATCGAATATCTAAAATCGATTTACTTACCCGTCTTCACCGCGCGGGATCGA
>NC_133783.1:44452605-44590720 GCF_003597395.2 Chelonoidis abingdonii
CTGCTATAGTGTGGCCAGGGAGGTTGAAGTGCTCTCCTACAGGTTTTTGTATATTGCCATTCCTAATATCTGATTTGTGTCCATTTATCCTTTTCCGTAGAGACTGTCCAGTTTGGCACGGTCAGGTGCTTTTCCATTACATACAGTCAAAAAATAGCACATTCATGATTATTGCAATATATTGTAATACTGTTCGATATATTCTTAGACTGCCCACCATGCACACACAATATGCTATAGGACAAGGGTGTCCAATCTGAGCCTGAGGAGGAGCCAGAATTTACCAATGAACATTGCCAAAAAGCCACAGTAATACATCAGCAGCCCCCCATCCGCTACCAGCCTCCCACCCACCAGCATCCCCACCAATCAACACTTCCCCCACTCCCTTCCCATGCCTCCTGCCTGCCGCAATCAGTTGTTTTGCAGTTCACAGGAGGCTCTGGTGTGGAGGGGGAGGAGCAAAGGCATGGCAGCCTTGGGGGGAAGGGGAAAGGGCCATGGGGGAAGGGGTGGAGTGGTGGCAGGACCTGAGCCAGAGCAGGGGGTTGAGAAGTGAGCACCCCATAACACACTGGAAAGTTGGCATCTGTAGCTCCAGCCTCAGAGTAAGCACCTATGCAAGGAGCTGCATATTAACCTCTGAAGAGCCGCATGCGGCTCCGAAGCCTCAAGTTGGCCACCTCTGCTATAGGAGATAGATTATCGATTTCTTAGGACATACCCCTTTTTATTCTTGTGTATCTTTCCAGCCATCTTGGTGCCCCTGACAAAGAAACAAAGTAAACACTAAAAATGAGCTTTGTAATAGTTCATATAAGCAGCAAATAAAGATATCTGACTTCACAATCCAACACCCAACAGTAACAATCATGCTGCGTGTGAGAGAAACCTGTCCCCATGCCTGAGACATGGGCCTTTGTATACAAATGCATGATTTAGCTATTAAATGGCTAGGGAAGGGGAGGGAAAGATGGTACAACTAGCCTTGTTGCTCAAAAAGCAAAAAAATAGGGCCTAATCCTGCAAAGTGCCAAGCACCCATAACCCTAAGATGAGTCTGTTACAGGTCCTCCTCTGCGCTTGAACAACAAAGGATATAAGCCTGTTACAGCCGCACTTAAAGAGGGTTGGTTTTTTAGTTCAAGCTGTAGCAGCTGAAACCTTTAGTTCTGGAAATTGCTGGTTCAATCCCTGAACTGTCAACTAAGATGGTGACTTTCATGCAACCTCAACTCCCATTGAAAGAATGGGCCTTTAATGAATAGTCTGAAAACTGACAGCACTAATTCAATAGGCAGTGAGCACTTGGTATATGAAAAATGCCAAACAGAAGATGTTAGCTTTAAAATCCACTCTTTTCAGGCTACTTCTATGACCCCCTGAAAGCTCAGGTTTGTATGGAGCTCCTTGCCTCCTACACAGGTTAGAACCTCTGATATTCTCATGGCAATCCTATGGGATTCCACTGGAATTTGGCCCCCTCATGTTTTTGTGCATGCAGCTTCTCCATAGCCCCATTTTTCCATCTCTAATATTGTCACTGAGGTTAGCATTAACTCTCATCAGAGTAAGACATGACAAAAATCAGCTCTGAATGTTAGAAGGTCTGGATGGTTCAAGGGTTTGGTAATAGGATATGGAGTCCTTTTCATCTCTCCATCACTGGTGGGGATCCAAAAGATATTATGCTGTTAAATAGTGCAGGTGCAAGCAATTATTTATGTTACTTATGTATTTATTACTTGTGTTCTAGAGTCCACAATCAGGATCCAGGTACCATTGTAATAAGTCTGCATCTGTCTCACCCAAGGAGACACCAACAATGTTTACCCATGTAATAATGCTAGTCTTCACACACACTTTAGCTGCTTTGTGTGTCATTGCTACCTTCCAGGCAAAGGCAAAGATCACTCTAATGCAGTAATTAAAGTATAGGAGGGAGAAGATACTAGCTTCTCTATGCACATTTTTGGAAACCTGCTTCAGGTGAATTGCTTTCAAGCCTTCACAAAAACATCCTCCTCACAGTTGCCAAATTCAGAGACACCATGAAGGGAATGGAGACTGATCCAACCTCAGGATGGACCTCTGAAGTGGCTTCCCCATAAAAACATATGGGGGCAGCGAGGGGAAGGTTCTACAGCTGCACTCCTACTGTGCTGTATCTGTTCCATGGGCTGGGAAAGGAGAAGGGAGGTGTTTATAGCAGGAGTCTCAGGACTCATGGATTCTATTCTCTCATCTTCTACTGACTTTTTAGGTAAACTTGGATAGGTCACAGCCTCTGTGTATTGGTTCCCCACCTGTAAAATGGGGATAGTATTACTTTTCCTTCTCCAAGCAGAACCCTCACTTTCATGTTTATGTATGTCCAAACAACAGGAGGAAGGGGTAGGGGGGGAAAAGATCAACCAACCTGCCCAGAAATTACCATCAAACCTTTTTATTTTTGGCAGGGAAAGAAGAAAAAGTTATCATTGGTATTTTATTATTACTCATGGGAGCTGCTCAGATACAGTGAGTAAGAATAGAGTGTGTGTGTGTGGGGGGGGGGGCTGACAGTGATTAATGTTTTTGAAGCACTTTGAAATTTTTGGATGAAAAGATCTAAGTGCTCAATATTATTAATCATAAGCAAAGGATTTCTGTTTCCAGGACTGTCAGTCTGGCACCTTCTATGACCATTACATTAAAAAGAGACGAGAACAAGAAGAGAACTAACCTACACCCTGGTAAGATCAAAGACCGTTGCAAAGAGCTATACCCAGGCAAGGGGGTTATGAATTCCAGCAAATATCCCCTGATGTGACTCTAATGAATCAGACTCATTGGGTTTATTTATCTCTTAATATCACACATTGTCTGTGAGGTTAAACCAATACAACAATGCTTTGCATTTCTATAATACTTTTTATGAGGATCTCAAAGTGCTTTTTCAAACAGTAATTAAGCTTCTCAGCACCCCATGAAGTATTATTAACTCAGCTATTTGGCAGAAGTGGGACGAGAACCCAGGAATTCCCTTGTTTTTATCACTTTCACCCATCTGAACAATACCATGACCTCTTTTGGAACAATATTAATTAAGCAGTATGGAACAGCAAACTTTTTTCCATGTGCTCCTCTCCCTATGCATACTGTGGTTTGTTTTAAATAAGCTCAACAGTGAAGTCATTTAAGGAAATGAAGATATTTCATAGATATTTGCATGTGAATATAGGCCACCCTGCTGTTTGATTAAACTGAAATTTAAGAAAACTATAAGAATCTAGGTTCATATTCAGTACTTTACATTCACATTGCAAAGGTTGTTGTAGAAAAAATGATGATAATATCCTTGGAAGCACATGACTAATGAGAATATATATAGCACTTCAGAGACAGCTCAAATGTATAATTATTGTGAAGATTTCACAGACACATAAATATAATGATCTTCAGCTAAGCAAATTGCTAGCTACCAATGAAATAAATACTGTCCCTTCAGAATTTGAAATAATTTGGTACTGTAGGTGGTGGGAAATGATTCACCTTAGCTGTTATCTCTGGAACAGTAATATAGAAATATATCTGCCAGCACTGTTGCATTTACATTGTTCTTCATATCCTGTGGAGTTTGTCAGAAGATCTCTGGTCTCTGCTGATTTCCAACCCCTTATTTTGATAAGCCGCTGCACAGCATGACTCAACAATGGGTTGGAGCAGCTAATATTGTTTACCACAGTAGGCATCACAGCCATAATATTTTTCCAAGAAACACTGATGTGTTTAAAGGTCAGGTTGTTACTGATTTGACTGCTTAACATAAATTCATCCTTCTAGGAGTAAAATGGTGTACATGCCTTGGAATAAAGGTTCAACTGTTTGTGCACTGGATTGGTGGAATACACAAGACTTTTGCACACAAACAGCCTATTCTGGTCAGTCAAGGAGATGTAGTGCTTTACATCGTAATATAACATCCTCTGAACATATTTAGTTGCAGAAAAATAATTATTGAAAACTTTGTCACACGTACACACCAAGAACCCACACTTGGCAACAACCCCCTCCCCCCATCATCACACACACACCAGCTGCTGTTGTTCCTCCTTAGGCACCAGACTTCAAAGGTAGGATCTGTTCTGGCTGTTTGAAAGACAGCAGTCAAGGGTGCCCTAGGCTTGAAGAGGCTATCACAAAGAGGCAAAGACGACTTTGGCTACTGCTTGCTCAGTTCCTCATTCCTCCATGTGGCATGAGTTCCCTACACTGAGCCTCACCTCATTCTTAATACCCTCTAGGGCTTGCCCAGAGATTGGGACCTCCCAGAGCCGAGAAGCAGCCCCCTCTCACAGACATCAAGGGAAGGGATATGTGTGGGTAGGGGTCTGTGTTCTCTTTCCCTCCTGGATCTCGTTTCTAGGCATGTGTGTTCCTGCCACTGACAGAGTTTCCTCCAGCCTCTGAGAAATGTCCTGAGCCCATCTGAGACTTAAACTGGGCTCCTGCCTACTTTCTAGTGGCTGCTCCAACCCCTTCAGAGAACTTCCTTACCTCTTCATGCTGCCTCCTGACCTACCAACCCCCCTCTCCTGCAGCCTCCTTATGTTTTCCAGTCCTTGTCTCGTCTCAGCTTCTGCATCTCCCCCTATTCAACCAACCTGCCTTTCTGTGAATCTGCTCCCAGCCTCTGGAAAAATTGTATTTTTAACCATATTTTTTTTAATTTGTCCAGTAAAGCCTGATATGTGATAGCTGGGGTCATTGTGTCAGATGAAAAACAGACCATGAGCTAACAGGTACAATTTTAAAAAGGGACCCACAGTAGGTACAAAGAAGGCAACTGAATAGAGCTGATACATATTAATAAAGTAACTAAGCTGTGCTCATCTCCCTGATGTTTATGCCCTTTCCCTAACCCTTTGTTTGCAGGGGGGCAGGAGGGAGGTGGATTAGTCTATTTAGGTTGTACACTATTCAGAGAAGGTACAGTCTTAGATATTTGTACAGGTAGGGTTGCCAGCTGTCTGGTTTTTGACTGGAAAGTCCAGTCAAAAAGGGAACCTGGAGTGTCTGCTCAGCACTGCTGACCAAACCCTAAAAGTCCACTTACCTGCAGTAAGAAGCTTCCACCACCGGAAGGCAGGAAGAGCAGCAGCTGCTGTTGGAGCCTGAAGGAGCAGTGGAGAACCCAGGAATGGCTCCAGCGGAGAGAGGTACCAGTGGCTCCTGTCCTGCCCTAAGTGCAGACTGCCCCGCCCCACTCCCCGCCCCCTGAAGCATGGCTCTCCATCCCTCCCCCTCCTGCCCCACTCATCCCACTCCTGGAGCGCAGCTCTCCCTCCCCCTCCCTGGAGCGCAGTTCACTCTTCCCCGCCCTGCCCGTCACCCCACCCCACCCCACCCCAGAGCCTGGCTCTCCCTCTCTTGTCTTCTTCCAGTTACTCACCCCTGGCTGGCTCTCTCCAGCATCCTCTCCCAGTCACCCCTCCACCCCTGGAGCCCTGCTCAGCTGGCAGGGGGAGGGTGGTGGAGAGAGCAGCAAGTGATGACAATGGAGGCAGGGCCTTGAGGAAAGAGACAGAGCACGGGACAGGTGAGGTTCTGTCGCTTAGCGTCTGGTTTTCACAAATGAGAAAGTTGACCACCCTATGTACAGGGTCTAGCACAATGGGGTCTCTGTCTTGGACTGAGGCCCTAGCACAATGTAAGTAATAACAAAATGGAAAGAATATTTTTAAAATCTAAATTTACTTTTCATCACTGAGGCTGTCTAACTTTTGCATTTGCCTGTACATAATCTGTGGACTAATCAGTTTAACTTTTGTTTTGAGTTAGGGCTTATTGACAGTGCAGCAATTCTTACCAAAGCAGTGTAAATTGTAGAGTGGTCTATAGCATAGTACTAATTGCCCCATACAGACCCTGATGATGCACTTCAAATGGTACCTAGTGCACACTGATTTGAAATGTGCTCTAGCAACCTTTTAGAACACATAAGCAGAGGCTACATGGGTCAGATAGAGTGCAACGTTTTAGAGAACACTCTAATTTATACCCCCCATTGACACACTATGTAGACAAGGCCTTAGTTTCACTTTCTGGTTTTCATCTAGTAGCATACTGCTGCAATGGTTGGGCTGCAAATACCCCAGGCAAGTGTTTAAATCCAAACCTTTACTTTGTTTTCGTTAAAACTTTTAAAATTAAAAATCTAGAAGACAGTTACAAAATTTGGATAAATAAAATTTTAATGCAAGAACTCCAGTTCTGGCACCACAGCTCAGGTCAATCCTTTGATCTTGTTTTCAGGGGCATATGTTAATACCTTGATCATCTTGGCATTTGCTTTAGGAACAGATGGAGAAAGCAGTCCATAATGTTCCTGCTGGCCTAAAAGCAGAATGAGTGTCTACTAGAGTCATGAGTAGCTTGCTGGCTGTCTTCAGTAGCACATGACTGGTAGCTGACTAGCTTTGCTTTCACAAGAAAGATGCTGCATTAGTTTGAAGAATTTGTTCATCTGTATTAAGTTTTACTAAAAGTACCATGTAGGTACATAAAGAGAACAAAAATGAAATAGTGAATGTCATGAATAAAACGCTTGCACTAGAATTTGAATATCAAGCACACCCTTGAGCCTGTTCTAGGTTCAGAAAAGCTTTTGGAATTTTTGTGATAGACCCATCTAGAAACTTTACAGAAAAAGGATGTATACTTAAAAAACCAAAAAACCCACCATGCTGCAGTTTGGTTTGGTGTTTTAACTGAGTATTATAGATATTCTCACATCAAGGAACTTAGCTTGAATCCTGGAATTATTTCAAATACTATAGTGTGATAGTAACAAAAGAAATCCCCTCAAGGATGTCGTTCCTAGTTATTCTTTCTGCCAGGTTGCCTTCATTTCTCACTCTCAGCATGGCAGGTCAGAAAGCTGATGGTATTTTCCTTAGGCTTCGACTAGGTTTCTCAGAGGAAAGAGTATTTCATGAAAGATAAACAAAACCAAACACCTCCCCCCACACTTGTATAAGACCAGGGAGGGGGCCACTATCGCAGAAGCAGCACCAATCTAAAATGAGGATTTTCATTCCTAGTGCACATGATAGCTTCTTCCAAACCAAAGCTCCTATCCTGGCTTTATGAGTATTCCTTCTCACATTGCTATCTGCTAACTGCCTTCATAGAAAGGCATCTTTCTGACTTCTTGATAAGTTACCAGTTATCTGTTAAATTTGAGCAGTGGTGAGGGTGACAGCCACTTGTTAGATTAATTCTAAATACTGAGTACAGTACTGACAAAAAACGGATCTTTCTACAGATTTCTAGCAAAGATTTACATTGGGTTGTTATCTTAAACCTATAATCTTACAGATATTTCTGTAAACCAGAACTCTAAAAAATGAAACAAATATCAGTTCATGTAGTTAGGAATAGTTTCAAGTCTTTTCATTCAGAACACTGGGGATGGGAATGGGGTTGGAGTTGGGGCTGGGGGCAGGGGCAGGACACTTCTCTTAAAAATTTGAGCAGAGAGAAATTCTAGATTTTTTTTAAATTAGAAAAAGACTTGCCAGATTGGAAAGTTTGAAATATTCATTTGAATAAAAGGTAGATAATTCTATTTTCTTTTCTATTCTGTAGAGATGCTTATACTGCCCTCATCGCTGTATCTGAGCATTTTCCAGTAGTGCATTAAGTGATGCGATTAACATCTGAACATGTATGTGGGGGGAAAACTGATGGGAAAACTCAAGACTTGCAGGTGCAAGGTGGACTGGAGAACTCTAAGGGGAGGCTGCTGGCTGAGAAAAGTGGTCACTGGAAACATGCGACTACAAGAACCAGGCTGAGGGGGAAAAAAGATCAGCTAGTGAAGGAGAAATAGAGTTGAGGAACATGTTTGCTGAGTTGGAAAATGAAGGGGCACAACAGGCAGTAACAGAAGGTAGGAAAGCAAGAATGGGATAAGAACAAAGGTTCTCTCATGGATCGGTAACTGGTTAAGAGATAGGAAACAAAGAGTAGGAATAAATGATCCATTTTCAGAATGGAGAAAGGTAAATAGTGGTGTCCCCCAGGGGTCTGAACTGGATCCAGTCCTATTCAACATATTCATAAATGATCTGGAAAAAAGGGTAAACAGTGAGATGGCAACATTTCCAAATGATACAAAACAACTCAAGATAGTTAATTGCAAGTAGACTGTGAAGAACTACAAAAGGATCTCTCAAAACTGGGTAACTGGACAACAAAATGGCAGATGAAATTCAATGTTGATAAATGCAAAGTAATGCACATTAGAAAACATAATCCCAACTATACATATAAAATCATGGAGGCTAAATTAGCTGTTACCACTCAAGAGAGATCTTAGATCATTGTGGATAGTTCTCTGAAAACCTCCACTCAATGTGCAGTGACAGTCAAAAAAGCGAGCAGAATGTTGGGAATCATTAAGAAAGGGATAGATAATAAGACAGAATATCATATTGCCTCTATATAAATCCATGGTATGCCCACTTCTTGAATACGACGTGCAGATGTGGTCACCCCATCTCAAAAAACAATATACTGGAATTGGATAAGGTTCAGAAAAGGGCAACAAAAATTATCAGAGATATGGAACAGATGAGAGGAGAGGTTAACAAGACTGGGACTTTTCATCTTGGAAAAGAGACAGCTAAGGGGGGATATGATAGAGGTCTATAAAATCATGACTGGTATGGAGAAAGTAAATGAGGAAGTATTATTTACTCCTTCTCATAACACAAGAACTAGGGGTTACCAAACAAAAAGAATAGGCAGCAGGTTTAAAAACAAACAGAAGGAAGTATTTCCCCCCCCCACACACACACACAATGTTCTGTCAACCTGTGCAACTCCTTGCAGAGGAATTTGTGAAGGCCAAGACTATAACAGCATTCAAAAAAAAAAAAAACCTAAATAAATTCATGGAGGATAGGTCCATCAATGACTATTAGCCAGGATGGACAGGGATGGTGTTCCTAGCCTTTGTTTTCCAGAAGCTCGAATAGGTGACAGGGGATGGATCACTTGATCATTATCTGCTCTGTTCATTCCCTCTGGGGCACCTGGCAATGGCCACTGTCAGAAGACAGGATATTGGGCTAGATGGACCTTTGGTCTGACCCAGTATGGCCATTCTTATGTTAAGAATGGCTAGTCCTACAAGAAGGAAAGTATCAATAAAGATAGCCAGAGTTTGGAGCCCTAGGAGGATACAGGATGACTCGCAGAAGATTGCAAGGAAGAACAAAAAAGACAAAATGACTTGCAACCCAAAAGAACAGAAGGAGGAAGGCTGGAGAATTGCACCAACACTAGGATGAGGCAGGTCTATGTGACTGGGGACTCTCTACTAAGAAGAACAGATAGGCCTGTCACCAAAGCTGAGCCAGTCAACAGAAGGATGTGCTGTCTACTGGGAACAAAGATACAGAATGTGGACCTAAGGCTGAAGAGGATCCTGATGGGAGCAGAAAAGAATCCACTGATTGTCCTTCATGGGAGAAGGACTGACACAGCTAGATTCTCACTGGAACACATCAAGGGAGACTATGCCAGGCTGGGGTAAATGCTTAAGGAAATGGAGGCTCAGATGATCTTCAGCGAGATTCTACCTTTCCCTGGAGGAGAAGAATGAAGGCGAGACATGATGATCAACAGATGGCTCAGGCAATGGTGCTATAAGGAGGGCTTTGGGATGTTTGACCACTGGGACGCATTCATGGACAGAGGGCTGTTCTTATGGCATGGACTCCACCTGAATAGGGAGGAAAATAGACTTCTGGGATGGAGGGTGGCACAACTTATTAAAATAGCTTTAAACTAGGCATAAACTACTAAGATGTCTGTACCCCCATGCAAGGATCCTGGGTAAGAAAATGGAGGCACTAAAACTACTGGTGGAGGAAGTGAAATCAGATATTATAGGGATAACAGAAACATGGTGGAATAGTCGTCATGACTGGAGCACAGATATTTAAGAGTATATTTTGCTCTTACCTGAACTACACAAAGAAAGGTGGTGGAGTAGCACTGTATATTAATAAGGTAGACTGTACAGAAATTAGAAGTGATGGATAAAACAGAATCTGCTTGGGTGCAAAAGCACTTTGGGGAAGAACGATAACAGAGGCTCCACGGGGACAGGGCTAGGGGTCTGCTACAGCTCCCTGGAATCCTATGTGGATATGGATAGAGACCTAATATTTTTAATTAAACAAACAATACTGGGAACTGGGAAATTAGTCTCCCATAATCACATAGATAGAAGCACTTGTCCTGCAAATAATAGTAAGGCCCAGATATTACTGGATGTGACAGGATTTCATCACCAAACCAACAAGAGGTGATGTCATTTTACATTTAGTATTGGTAAGCAGCAAGGACCTCATAGAAGAGCTGCTTGTAGAGGACACCTTGATTTGAGTGATCACGAGCTAGTTCAGTTTAAATTAAATGGAAGGAAAACAAAAATAGGTCTGCAACTAGGGTCCTTGTTTTCAAAAGAGCAAACTTGACAAAAAAATTGAGTTAGGAAGGAAAGTGTATTGTACTGAAGAACTCAAAGAGCTGAATGTGGTGGTGGCTTGAAATTAGCATCTGCAACTTTGATTTAAAGTATCTGAAGCATGCCTTCCCAGCGGGGAAATCACAGGGAAGGGTTGCAGAGCAAACTGGATGAGCAAGTCATCTCAGACAACTTGTTAAGAGAAAGCAGAAAGCCTATAAGGAATGGGAAGGATCAGCAATGAAATCTACCTCTTGGAAGTCAGAAAGCATATGAGAAGAGTGAGAACTGCTAAAAGCCAAGTAGAACTGGAACTTGTGAAGGGAATTAAAACCAACAGCTGAAAGGTTTTATAGCCATATAAGTAAAAAGAAAATCAGGAAAGAAGAATTGAGACCACTAAGCACCGAGGATAGGATGGAGATTAAAGATAGTCTAGGCATGTGCCTAAATAAATACTTTACCTTGGTTTTTAATGAGTAATGAGGAGCTTAGGGGTAGTGGTAGGGTGGCTAATGGAAATGAGGATATGGAAGTTGAAGTTTCCATGTCTGAGGTGGAACTCAAACACAAAAGCCCTTGATCATGCCAGACCAACCTGATCTCCTTCTTTGAGAAGATAAGAGATTTTGTAGACAAAAAAAATGCAGTAGATCTAATCTACCTGGATTTCAGTAAGGCATTTCATACAGTTCCACATGGGAAATTAGTTCTATTTGAGAACATGGGGATTAAAATGGGAACTGAAAGGTGGATAAGGAACTGGATAAAGGGGATACTACAACAGGTCATACTGAAAGGTGGACTGTTAGGGCTGGAGGGAGGAGGTTACTAGTGCAGTTCCTCAGGATTCAGTCTTGGGACCAATCTTATTTAATAATTTTATTCATGACCTCAGCACAAAAAGTGGGAATGTGCTAATAAACTTGGTAGACGACAAAGTTGGGCAGTATTGCCAATATGGATGGGGACTTGAATATCATACAAGAAGATCTGGAGGATTTTGAAAACTGGCGTAATAGAAATGGGATGAAATTTAATATTGCAGAGTGCAAGGTCATGAATTTAGGGACTAACAACAAAATTTTTTGCCATAAACTGGGGACGTATCAGTTGGAAGTGACAGAGGAGGAGAAAAACATAGGTGTATGGGTTGATGACAGTATGACTACGAGCCACCAATGTGAGGAGGCTGTGAAAAGGCTAATGCAATCCTAGAATGCAGCAGGAGATGTATTTCCAATAGAGATAGGGAAGTGTTATTGCCGCTCTGAAAGGCACTGGTGATACCTCATCTGGAATACTATGTGCAGTTCTGGTCTCCCATGTTTAAGACAGATAATTCAAAATGGAACGAGTACAGAGAATGATTACTATGTTGATCAGAGGAATGGAAAACATACCTTAGCAGAAGAGACTCAAGGACCTTGGCTCACAGGCGCTGACTTCCCATTATGCCCTGGCGCTGCTCCAGGCCCTGCTCCATTCCATCCCTTTCCTCAAGGCTAGACCCTACCCCGCCCCCACCCCATCTCTTCCCACCCCACTCCATCCCTGCCCACCTCTTCATGCCCTATTCTGCCCCCTCCCCCCAGTGTGCCATGTCCTTGCTTTTTCTCCCCCACACCTCCCAAGCCTCCTGCATGCCACGAAACAGCTGATTGAAGTGGGCAGGAGGCACGGGGAAGGAGGGAGGAGGTGCTGATTGGCTGGGCTTGCTGGCAGGCAGGAGGCGCTGCAGGGAGGGGGAGGTGCTGATAGGGGAGCTGATGTTGCTGAGTTTACTTAGCCAGATTTCTGGTGACACTTTTTAAAAAGGTCATAAGTCAGTCACTTGTCAGTGTACTTTGATTAGCTTGCTTGAAGAATCTTCATTGCCCAATCAGAGCAGAATAGCAGATTTTTCCCTCTACTGGCAAAGAGTAAGAGGTTATTCAAGCCAAACAAGGATTCTTCAGAAAATGGAAATCCAGCCCAAATTGAGCCAGTAGAATAAAACTAGGGCAGCCAGAAATAAGAGGGAACTTAAAGATCAAATCAAAAACAGAAAAAAGAAATTCTTTCAAGTATACCAAAAGCAGAAAGACTAGGAGTCTTCGAATCTGCTGGATTACCAGAGAGCTAATGGAACAGTTAAGAAAGATAAGAATGTGTCAGAGAAGCTAAATGGTTTCTTTCCATCAATTTTCACCTTAAAGGATGTTGGGAAGATGCTGAATAAGAATAGTTCTGAGGTAATTGATCAACGTGAGGCAGCAACAGATATTGAGATACAAAGAGAGGAAAGGCTGGAACTGAAACTAAAGAACAAGTCACCTAGACTGAAGGGTATTTTAAAATGAAATGGCTGAGCTGCTACCAAAAATATGCAACCTTTCATTAAAATTAGCTAGTATGCCAAAGTATGGGAGGGTAGCAAATGTATCTATCTTTAAATAAGGCACGGGAGGTGATCCAGAGTGTTACTTTGGTACCAGGATAATTATTTGAAATGATAATTATGGTTGGTCCAAAATTTTCCATAAAAATTGAGTTGAATGGAAAATTGGGTTATTAAACAGAAACATTACAGTTTTTTGGTGGGAAAAAAACAGTTTTCCATAGAAAACACTGGTTCTCTCAAAAATAAAAAAGACACAGCTCTGAAAAAATAATTCTCTTTTTCAGCTGAAAGTGTTCAGTTTTTTGAAGAAAGATTTCCACAGACAGATCCCCTTTTCCATCCAGCTCTAGTGATAATAAAATTACAGAACACCTGTATCAAGTTCATATAATGTTGGGGCAAACCAGTATAGCCTCTTTAAAGGAAGATCATGCCTCTCTAGTTCACTAGAATTCTTTTGGATACCAGAGAACCAGTTGATATAGTTTATTTGGACTTTTCCAAAGCATTTGACAGACGATTAAGTAAGCTAAAATTGTCATGGGTGAGAAGCAAAGCTCTCTCATGGATTAGAAACTGGTTAAGAGATAGAAAACATCTCAGAAAAGGGGTCAATTTTTGGCACACCAAGTCTCACTATATTTATTTAGGATCTAACAAAGGGGCAAGGATAGTGGAACCAAGATTCACGGGATCAGGGCCTAACACCCCCACAACAGAAATATCAGGGGAGTAGATCTATGCATGTGCAGAGGGTGGAGATGAGAACAGGATCCAAAGGAGAGTCTAGAGTGGCTGCTGCAGGCCACAACAATGGGACTGCTGCTTGGAAGCCGGTAGGATTCCCTTGCCTCACCCAGTCCCACCTTTAAGCCTACCCTGGGTCCTGAGGGACAGGGCACTTACACCTGAGGGACATAAAGGCACAAGATGCCTGCTGCCCATGGCACTAGCACTGGGCAACGCCACCAAGGAACTGCTGTGGGAACTACTATTGGGATGCCCCTTACCAGCCTACAGCTGGTTGCTGTCCACCTCATTCTACCACTCCCATTCCCAGGAAGTTTCCACCCCTCACTGCCTTTGCCCCGCCCTGCAAACAAATGAACAATGAGGTGGCAAAGTTTGCTGATGACACCAGGTTACAAAGCAAGTCAAGACTCGAGAAGATGTGGGAACTTCCAAGGGACCCAGGGTAGTTGGGTGTGTAGCCACCATGATGGCAGATGAAATTCAGCATTTACAAAAACACATTAGTGAATATTGAAAGGAATCATCTGAACTACTCAGACACATTGACAGGTTCTAAATTATGTACAGCCCTTCAGGACAAAGATCTGGGGTCACTGTGAGAATCTGAATGGAAAACTTCTGCTCAATGTGCACAAGCAGTCAAAGGTAAAGAAAATGTTAGGCTGTATAAAGAATTGCATAGAAAAATACTAAAAATGTTATATAGCCATTATAGAAATTCCATGTATAGCATCACCTGAATTGCTTTGCTCGATTCTGATCACCCTGCTTCAAAGAAGCTGTAGCAGAAATAGAACAGATAAATTATTAGACCTATGGGAAGGTTCTACAGTAATTGGAGTAACAAAAAACAAACAAATAAAATCAAGTTAACCAGAAACATTGAAATAACTTAAATAAAAAGTTGTAAATTGAATAAGGGAATCAATCTTCATAATGAGATTTTCTTGTTTATATATTTAAACCTCTTCAGTTTGAGTCTTTAATATTTTGCAAGTTGGTTATGTGCTGAGGTATTTGTGAGAGGAAATAAACTGCTGCAAATTTCCCCCCTTTAAATACTCTGTCTGCCATTTCTAATTTAACTGAAAGATAGAAGGTGTCCCTTAGAAGCTTAATGTTATTAAGATCAGCAGGAAGATGTCTGACATGGTTTGCCATTTTTCTTAAGAAATAATTAGACCGCCTAGTGGAATAAGCCTCAGTGGAATACAGGTAGATCTGTTTCATAACCCTTAAGTCTTGAGTCTTAATTTTACAGTAGCAGTCATTTTTGCACTTCAGCCCATTTTGCTATATATTGACATTACTAAACTGTCTCATATTCTCAATGAGAGTGGCCATTTTCCTGCAAATTTACTTCTTAGCACCCAAAAGATGGATTAGCCCGACTCCTATTTCAGTAGGAACTTAGTCCTTTGGTGACAGGAACGGTGTCCAAATTAATTCAGGTAATTTCTTCAGAGTGTGGGTAGAAGGGGCAATTGTGGCTACATTTTGAAAAAGGGGCACATACACATGTAAGACAGGCTTGCTGCTATCTTGCACACAAGTTAAAGTTTTCAATGGGCTGTGCTTATGCAGCTATATAAGAACAGGGAAATAAAACGGGTGGGCCTGGGGACATGGGCAGCTGTTTAAGAGCCCAGTTCTGTTGCCTTTGAAATCAGTGGTAAAATTCTAGGTACTTCAATGGGAGCAGGATTGGTCCCTAGAAGGATGCAAGTGCATTTTCAACAGTTATGTCCCCTCATGTAATCTGTGTGATTGTAGGTGTAAATAATTAGAATTGATTTTTGTCTCTCCTACTATATATCCATATACACACACAAGTCCTGTAATTAATATTTAGTCCAGTATCAGTGCAAGGATTGTAAATGCCCTGCTTGAGTTGTGAGGTTTGAATATGTTGGGGGACTTTGCCCCTGTACAGATGGTAAATCTGAGGCAAAGAACTTAAGTGACTTATCCAAGGTGAAGCAATGAGTCCAGGGAAGAGCTGAGAATACAGCCCAAGTCTTCTGAATCACACTGTTATGCCCTAGCCACTAGACCTCTTTCCATCTGATGATCTCATGACGTCTTACAAATATTAAGACCTTACTCCTTTTGAGGAAAATAAGTATTATCTCCACTTTACAGAGGGGAAAAACTGAGGAACAAGGAGTCTAATGGCCCAAGTTTCAGTGCTGCTAACCACTGAAAGGTCACAGTATCTTCAACAGGAGCTGCAGATGCTCAGTGCTTCTGAAAAAAAGATCAAATTAGGTGTCCTGCTTCAGTTCACATGAAGTCTGTGGCAGAACTAGGAACAGAACCCCCAACACTCCTGTGCACAGGTGCTAGAACTAGAGGTGCTGAGGCAGGGGTGAAAGTAGAAATAGGGACTTACCAGTACGGGGCTGGGTTGGGGCCGGCTCTGGCCCCCAGAAGAGGCAGGGCCTTGGGTGGAAGGGTGGGGTATGGGGGTGGGGGTCAGAGCCACCCCTGGCTGCCCTGTACCGGTAAGTGCCTTCCCCCTCCCATGCCAGGGTAGCAGTGGCAGCCGGGGGCTCCGGCAGCAGGTTAAAAGGCCCAGGGCTCATCCACTGCTACCGCCCTGGGCCCTTTAAACTGCTGCCAGAGTCCCTGGCTCCCGCTGCTACCCCAGGGCTCTGGGGGCTATTTAAAGGGCCCAGGGCAGTAGCGGCAGCGGGAACCCCAGCCCTTTAAATAACTCCCGGAGCCCCAGTGCCGCTATCCTAGGGCTCCAGCAGCAGGGCTCTGGTGGCAATTTAAAGGGCCTGGGGCTCTAGCTACTGCTGGGAGCCCCAGACCCTTTAAATTGCCGCCTGGGGACAGGGTCGGCTCCAGGGTTTTTGCCGCCCCAAGCGCTGGTGGGGGAGGGGGGATCCATAACTGCGATCAGCGGCAGCTCCACCTCACCGCTTTCTTCTTTGGTGGCAATTCAGCAGCAAGTCCTTCCCTCCGAGAGGGACCGAGGGACCTGCCGCTGAATTGCCGCCAAAGAGCCTGATGTGCCACCCCTTCCCCTTGGCTGCCCCAAGCACCTGCTTGCTGAGCTGGTGCCTGGAGCCAGCCCTGCCTGGGGAAGCCGTACTGGGACGTACAGGCTTACTTTCACCTCTGTGCTGGGGGTGCAGCAGCACTCCCTGACTCCAAGTGGTTTCTACCTTTTATAGGGTTTACAGTTTTGTTCAATGGCTTTCAGCACCCCCACTCTACAAATTGTTCCAGCACCACTGCTTCTGTGCTTTAAGCTCAGAACTATCCTCCTTCCCCTAGCCTGCCTCCGTTTGCCTCTAGGGAAAGAAGAATGCAATTCTCTATTTTCCTTACTGGCAGTTTGGAGGGCTGAGGAGTCATCAGTTTGTTTAGCCAGTGCTCCCTCTGCAGCCTCATCTGACGCTACACAGAGAGGAAAGGGGCTCCTTTCTGTTGCATGGACTTCCTGAGAGCCACAGGTTGCATATCTGTGATCTCAGTGCACAACATTCGACTGAAAAAACATGTGCTGAAAGTTTTAAGTTTACAAAGGAAACTCAATGTAATAAAAATATTTCAGTGAGCTCTCCAGTAGATGGTGCTGCTGTAAACTTTTGCATGACTCAATATGCAAATCAACCCTGGATAGGGAAGGGAGGGCTGTCCATAGAAATTTGTGTATCGGCTAAAAACATGAGTCCTTGCTTACCAAATGTGACCCAAAGGGGCTTTCACATTTTGGGATATTCCAGAACAATTTTTCCTACTTGTTAAGGAACATGGCAGAGTAATTTGGGCACCTTCAGCATAACCATGTAGGCTACTAGGTGGGGATAGGACAACGCAATAAAACTGATCTAGCTAATGGCCCAGCCATGCCTCTGGCACTTATTTCCAAGAAAGCTCAGAATGAACATGAACCTTGATTCCTTCAGAGTGAAATGGAAGACCTACTTCATTGACCATCAAAACCCACCAGATCAATACAAATAATCCCCCTAGACTGGGCATTAGAGAGAGAAACAGAACTGTGTGAGCTCCCTTTAATGAATTTGTAAAGGTGCTCAGATACCATGGTGATTAGCACAGTATAAAAGCCTAGAGAGCTAGGAAGATATCTATTCTTATAATAGTCCTTTGTAATCTCTAAGTTTAGTTACTGACATCTGTTGTGTGATTAGACTAAGAAAAAGAAACAGGTATAATGGATCTAGAAAGTCAAGTTCTTTCCTGAATGCTTTTCCTTTCAATATTGTAATAAGCTGTACATTGGCCGCCTGAGTAATGGGGAAGTATGCAAGTTTTTATAACGTCCCATTTGAAGAATTACACTTGACTATCTGACGAAATGGGTATTCACCCACGAAAGCTCATGCTCCAAAACGTCTGTTAGTCTATAAGGTGCCACAGGATTCTTTGCTGCTTTTACTTGACTATAAATAGACAAATCTTTTCCAATGTAGTCAATAGGAATTTTAACCTAGACCCATGGGGAGTACAAGGCCACTCCTAGAGGCCTCTCATGTAGATAGGGTTTGGAGCCACAAGTGTAGAGAGCACTGAAACTGAAGTGAAAAGCAAGTTTATGCAGATTAAAAAATCCTCTGCATCAGGCGGAAGCCATCTTGGGAGAGGAAGTTATCACTACAATCGTATTCTAAACAAACCTTGCTGGTTACCCATCATGCATCACTAAACAAACCTCCTCCCAGGAACTGCAGTACACTGGAGGGGTCCACTGAGGCCAGATTAATCAAATCCACTAGCAAGGCAATTAGCTCAATATTAGTTTGCATCCTTTCCTCTCTAATTTAAACAGAGGTAGTTTATTGGGCTGCTTTGATTAACATTTTGTATCGATGGATATACTTAAGCAATGACTTCCACTTTAATTCCAAGAAAGCAGCTAGACTGGGGTGGGCAAACTATGGCCTGCAGGCTGGAACTGGCCCAGAAGCCGTTTTAAACTGGCCTATGAGCTCCTGCTGGGAAGCCAGGTCAGGGGCTGCACAATGCAGCTTGATTCCCCTTCGGTGCTCCAGCCGGGGCACTGGGACAGGGACCACACCATCCAACTAGGCCCCGCTTTGGCACTCCAGCCGGGGTGCCAGGTTGGGGGCTGCACCACACAGCTCGGCCCCGCTCTGGCATGCCAGCTGGGGCACTGGGTTGAGGACCACACCAAGCGGCTCCCAGAAGCTGAGGCATGGCCCCGCTCTGAGAGCCAGGGGCCGCTCCATGTGTAGGAGCCGGAAAAGGGACATGCCACTGCTTCCGGGAGCCACTTGAGGTAAGCGCTGCTTGGAGCCTGCACCTCTGAACCTCTCCCCATGCCCCAACTTGCTCCAGCGCTGATCCCCCTCCAGCTCTCCAAACCCCTCAATCCCAGCACGGAGCACCCTCCCAGCCTCACCCCAGAGCCTGCACCCCCAGCCAGAATCCTGCCCGCACCTCAGCCCTGATCCCCCTCCGAATCCCTCGATCTCAGCCCAGAGCACCCTCCTATATCCCAAACTCCTCATCCCTAGCCCCATCCCAGAGCCCACACCCCCAACCAGAGCCCTTACGCCCTCTTGCACCCCAGCCCCAATTTTGGGAGCATTAATGGCCCGCTATACAATTTCTATTCCCCAGTGGGGCTCTCAGGCCAAACAGTTTACTCACCCCTGAGTTGGACTCACTCTGTTGTGAACTTAGAATGCATTCCCTGGCCTAAAACTCCTCTGTCTTGGGGTACGTCTACACTGCATGATTATTTCGAATTAGCTTAAACCGATATTACAAAACAGATCTAATAAAATCGGTTTAGCGCGTCCACAGTGGGATCCGAACGATTGTTTGCATCCATGGTCCAAAGCTACCATCGATTTCAGGAAGCGGTTGCACTGTGGGTAGTCTGTTCCTCAGCTTATCGCCATAGTTCCCACTTCCGTGTTGAGAGCACAGTTGCCTGATGGGGCAGAAACACTGCCCCAGGTGGTGCTGGTTTACAGCCTCACCCCTCCCTTTGTGAGGCAGCAGACAAACCCTTTTGGCGCCTTCGCGGAGTGCATTGGGAGCAAACGCCATAGCACAGCAATCTTTTCCCTTTTTTTTTTTCACGTGGTGGTGGGCGAAATAAACTGAGGAGCTGTTCCTGAACCACGCCAGACACTGTGTTTAACCTACAGACATTGGGAGGCTCAGCCAAGAATGCAAATAATTTTCAGAGACTGCCTGTGGAACTGTGGGATAGCTGGATCCTCAGTACCCTCCCTCCCTTCATTGAGCCGTCCATTTGAGTCTCGGCTTTTTCCCCGTTAAACCGGGGGGCTTTGGGGTCCACCCAAAACCAAAGCGGGGCCTTTTTGTTTGTAATTTTCCCCTTGGGAGGGGTTTTTTTTTTATTTCCAAAGCTTTGGCATTTAGTGTTCTGTTAACGGAGCTGGATTACAGCAGATTTGTTCTCCCCATACAGCGATCTAGACCTAGTATTCCGCCTGTACGGTCCATGCTGAGCCTCTTTTCGATTTCAAACTCGCATGCCAGCCGTGCTGATCAGCAGCTCCAACGCTGGGCAAAGCAGGAAATTTAATTCAAAAGTTCGCGGTTTTTTCCTGTTACCTCCCGCTGCATCCCGAGTTCAGATTGCTGTCCAGGAAGCGGTGTCATGTGCCACTCTTGGGATGACGCCCGAGGCAATAACGCTCAACTTTTCTTTCCACATGAACCCTAATTCCAGTTATATCACTATTCAGAATTTAGCGCTTACTGCCTCCTGTTTGGAGGCAGTTCGAAATCGATTTATGGAGCCGTTTAACTCGATATTAATGACGACGTCGTGTGAACGGATACAGCGTTAAATCGGTATATCGGCCATTAAACCGATTTAAAGTCGCAGTGTAGACCTGGCCTTGGTTAAGTTAGTTCAACCATGCTAAATCCTTTGGAACTTTATCCTAGTGGAGCAAGATCAGGAGGAAGTAATTGTGCTTGTTTTCACACACACTGAAATGCAGACTTTCATTGTGAAGTTAGATATTCTAGTTTAAGAAAGACAAAAATAAAAGTAGCCATGAGAGACCACAGCATGGTTTCCTCTGTGACCAGCTAAGGTTCTGATCCTGGAAGATACTCGCAGGGATGGATTCATGTGTCCATGTAGAGCCCCATTATCATCCTAAAAGCAGAGATCAACCTATGCAGAGTAACTTGCAGGATTTTTACTGCTTTTGATTCCTTTCAGAGTTACAAAGGCAATACACCGAGGGGCTGTCTTCACTGCATGAGTTGCCCAAATCAGTATCCTCACTCCTCTCAAGCCGAGAGCAGTGACCACATCGCAAAACAGTTGAGCCACGCAGAGTGACGGGATTAACAGCAATGAGTTGTAACTCAAGCTGTTGCATCCCCATTGCATTATTAGCCTGAGCATCAGTAGAAGCTGAGCTTTAAACTTCCCTTCCTATCTACTCATCCCTGACCGGCCAGCTATCTTGAGCATAAAGCAGCACTTAATTCAAGCTAGAGATTTGCATGTGGACAGGAACTGGGTCAAGGGCAAAACTCGAGTTACAGCTTGATTCAACAGTGAAGCAAAATTAAGCTCCAGGAGAGAATGAGCTGTATTCTATGGCCCAGATGCTCAAAGGTATTCAGGTGCTCAACTCCTGTTGATGTCAAAGGGAGTTAGGTAGCTAAATACCTTGGAGGATCTGGGCCTATTACTTCCTATGCTTCAATCCATTACACCTATGGATGCACTCACTCCCCACCCCTCAGTGCCATGAAGGCAATGGCTTTATTCGGGTAACATCTAGGTCATCATTTGAAAGTGATGAGGTTGCACAGGTGTCACCAAGAATCAATTACTGGTGGCAGTGAACAAGATAGAAGTAATTTAAGGTGAGTTTTAGATTCCAGGCTGGGTTTGCAGGGATGACAGAAATCATTGTTTAACTTGCAAACAGAGCATATTTGATACAGAAATCAGAGACACAAACATGAAGCCACACAATGCCATTATTAGAGAGCTGAACCACACTTTAAGGTGGCCAGAAAGAAGGATTAGGAAGAACAACAGAACATTCAAAGACTTAAGGATAAGATTTTCAGAAGAGCTAAGTATTGGCCTAACCCATCTCCCACTGAAGTCAAAGGGTATAGAGCAAGGCCACTCGCCATTCTTTTGCCAATCTGTGGCAGAAGTGGGCTGAAACAGTAAGATGTTGTGTTATGTTTTAGGAACAGAGTGTTCCACAGTCATAATCACATCACAAAGACGTTGGCTTGATTTAAGTACAAATCAAGCTCCATTATCTCCAGCTTGTGCTGCACAGTCAGCTTTCCCCAAGAGCTGGGCTCACTCTTCCATCCTCTTCAGGGCACTCAGAGACAGTCCAAGCTAGCACCACTTCAGAGTAGCCCCTACTGGGGAAGGTAGGGACCAATATACTGAGTTTTTCTGGCTTGATGTTGAAAATATAGAAAAGTGCTAATAATCCTAAAATCTGATATTTACCATAACTTAGCAGGGGAAATCACAATTTGTACATTTATCTGCTAGCTGTTACTGTATATTTATTTTCAGTAGATGGAGTGTTTGTCTTTACTAGGAGCCCATGTAAGAAGGAATTCCAAACCAGGCATTTGTAGCAAGCCACTGAATAGAGTGATTGCTATAAATTAATTCTCTTCTATTAACTGAGTGCAGGTGTTTGGATTTTAACCCAATTAACAATTTGGAAGGACAGTAGACACCTGGGGGCCTTAGAGTGCGGCAGACTCTTGTGAGACAGAGTAGTAAGCTTACTAAAATGAGTTTGGGCTGGAGATGAAAGTGTTTCTTGTTCAATCCTGATGGTGAGTTGGTTGGTTGGTTCTGGTGTGCTTCAGCATGTATAGGGAGAATGGGAACTCTCTCTCTCTCAGAGGAGTTTTTTATTTATTTATTTATTATTTGGCTGGAATAAAGGGCATTGAGAAAAGGGAGGGAATGCATGAATAACGCCACAGTTATTAACAGTAGCCTGTGAACTCTGCTTAGTGTCTTACACCTACTTTCTGAGGCTCCTAGAAAGTGAGACACTTTCCTACATTGTGATTAAGTCATCCCTGCTGCTTTCCTGGCATCACAATTAACAATGGTTTTTGTTGTTCTCTTATCACAACTGGCAAGTGCCTTTTACTACTAGTCATATTGTCTAATCACAGTTGCTACCTGTGGTAAAAGAGCAGAGTTAAAAGCCTATGATGCTACTGTACATTATTTTTCCCTGTAAATTTGATCTTCCCTTCCAGCTCCTGATCCTTGATTTTTTTTAAAAAGTTGAGTTTAAGTTCTCAGCAGTAAATACGGCCTTGTTAAAGGTTTTTGTTTGGTTTGTTTTCCAGAGGGAATAGGTTCTTTCAGGTTGTTTCAGTGCCCTCTTCACGAAACAGGTTGCCTTCATGTTCTGTGCAAAAAAAAAAAAAAAAAATTGCTAGTGCTTATGTGCCTTGCAGTATTTGGTGTTTTCTGAAAGTCCTAGCTCCTGGACTCGTGCTATTTGAGAA
The DNA here is from genome assembly GCF_003597395.2 of Chelonoidis abingdonii. Classification (NCBI taxonomy): domain Eukaryota; kingdom Metazoa; phylum Chordata; order Testudines; family Testudinidae; genus Chelonoidis; species Chelonoidis abingdonii. The sequence continues at coordinate 44,475,786 of NC_133783.1, forward strand.
TACCAGCTTTCATTTTAAATAAAAGTGTCCAGTCTTCTTGGCTGTGGAGAAAAGCTTGAAAAGGTGTCCTGAGTGTGCTCAGAAGGTTTCAAGACTAAAATGGAAAACCAACCCCAAATATATAAATCAGTTTTTTAAATCCAGTCTCATAATTTGTGGGATTTTGAATTATGGGTTTCAGTGCTTGAGGTTGGCAATGCTGAGATTTGTTTTAGTGCATCTCCAAAAGATAGTAGCTCAGACACATTCTGCTCTGTGTGCATAATATATACTTTTTTTTGGCCCTGAGGAGGGAAAACAAGAGATTAAATCCCTCACACAGAATTATTTCTGGTTTGGTGGTTTCTGTTCTGATGATAGTTGCCAGGAATTAGTCAGTTCTTTAGTGCCAGAGTATGCTTGCTTCCCAACATGCTGAGTATACCAAGTCACTGGATTAATTAACAGAGACCACCTCCTCTATGACTGCCTGCACCAGCACTGAAATATGAAGTTGCTTTTAGGATAGCTAGCATCAGCTGTCATACTAAATCTTTACCTTAGCACAGATCTACAGTGGCTACAATGGAATAGACCAAAGGTCCATTCTGTTCATATCCTGCTTCTGGCAGAGGCTAATATTTGATACTTCAGAGAAAGGGAAAACAAAACCCAAACAAACCATAATGTTCAGACTATTCAGCAGCTCTGTGCATGGCTGTGGGGGAAAAAATATTTTCCAAGACCTACAGGAAATCTTATAGTCCAGAGCATGAAATCTGATGCTTATTATTTGCTTGAATAGCCACAAGTGTTATAAATGGTCAAAATGCCTCAAACCCCATTATCTGGGTCTCTGACCTGTGACGGGAGGGCTTTATAAAGGAGCAGCCTGCCCATTTGGGAAACAAGATGCCGGGATATTATGCTATAAGCTGCGTAGCATGGCCATGAGTTTATGGTCTCATATATAGGGCAGCACACCCTGCAGAAATAGATCCCTAACTTTCTGTTCAGTGTGTGTTATGTCCTGCTCTGTGTCTGATCCACACAGGATATGAATGTGTTACAGTCCTTGGTTACAGAGCCTGGCTCTTTTACTCAAGCTGTAGAGACTGATGTTTCTGGTTCTTGAGGTCCCTGGTTCAATCCCTGCTGTTGGCCAAGATGGTGGAAAACACACTACTGTATCTTAGGAGTGTCACTTTATTCTCCAGTTTGCAGAAGTGATAAGTAGGCTGTCAATTAATTGCAGTTAACTCATGCAATTAACTCAAATTAATTGCGGTTTTAATCTCACTGTTAAACAATAGAATACCAATTGAAATTTTGGATGTTATTTTTCTACATTTTCATATATAGTATTCATAATTGAAATCAAAGTGTATATTACAAATATTTGCTCTGTAAAACTGATAGTATGATGTGAATTGAAAAATACAAGTACTGTAGTACAATTTACAAATGTAGATTTTTTTGGTTACATAACTGCACTCAGACAAAACAATGTAAAACTTCAGAGCCTACAAGTCCACTCAGTCCTACTTGTTGTTCAGCCAATCACTAATAAAAGCAAGTTTGTTTACATTTACAGGAGATAATGCTGCCCTCTTCTTATTTACAGAATCACAAGAATGAGAACTGGCATTTGCATGGCACCTTTGTAGCTGGCATTGCTAAACAATCGTATGCCTCTTCATGCTTGGGCCACTATTCCAGAGTACGTGCTTTCATGCTGATGACGCTCATTTAATAAAATGTTAATTAAATGTGTGACTGAACTCCTTAGGGGAGAATGGTATGTCTCTTGCTCTGTTTTACCCACATTCTGCCATATGCTATTTCATGTTATAGCAGTTTTGGATGATGACCCATCACATGTTCATTTTAAGAACACTTTCAGTGCAGATTTGACAAAACACAAAGAAGGTACCAATGTGAGATTTCTAAAGATAGCTGTGATGTTGCACTCTAAATAATTTTATAGAGATATGCTAATGTAACTGGAATATCCTTCATGCAAAAGGTCTTTTGTAAGGTATCATTACAAAGCTTATAATCTACTGTGTGGTTACATTTATACAAATAGGATATCACCCTTGTATCTGAAACTAGAAATATGTAATTAACTGAACCACCTGAGCTGGAACAAGGGCTGTACTTGGGGAAGGATTGTGCCCAGACTAGGAAGACATCCAGTCTGTGGAAGAAATATATTGAAACATCTTTCAGGGTGAGAAAGTATCTTTACTCAATTGTATTAGGCTTAGATTTGTGTGTTTTATTTTATTTTGCTCGGTAACTCACTTTGTTCTGTCTGTTACTACTTAAATCCTACTTTCTGTATTTAATAAAATCACATTTTATGTATTAGTACCTGGGGCAGGGGGGAAACAGCTGTGCATATCTATCAGTGTTATAGAGGGCTGTGAGGGCTTGTGCCTCAGGTTGCAGGGCAATACAGCCTAGTGGCCAGAGTCCAGTCACCCTGGGGTTACAGGGCAATACAACCTAGTGGCCAGAGGTTCTCCCACTCCACTGGGTCCCAGCCTCTCGCCTTAACTGTGGCATAGGAACTTGCCCCTAGCTCAGCAGGGGGTCCCTACTGAAACATACTGACTCTTGTCAGGGGCAAGGTACCCAGTCCATCACCCCTCCCCACTCCCAGGCTTCCTACCAGCTTAAGTGTTGAGGTCTCCCACAAGTCCCTAGGTTCCCTGTAGTCCTCTGGGTCACCTCTCTGGGTTCCTCCTGTAGTAGGACTTCAAGCCAGCCTGGAGAGGCTTCAATCCCCAGTACCTCTGTGGTTGGTCTTCCACAGGAGCTTCCTGGTCAGATCCTTCCCCTGTGACCACCAGCCCAAACTGAATTGGGCTCCCTCCTTTTATACTCCCAGAGCATTTGGAGCATGCCTGGTACAGATGGGGCGGGACTCGAGCTGGCAAGAAAAACAGGAGCAGAGGTAGTCTTGGCACAGCAGGTAGCACCTCCCAAGGGGCGTTCTGTGATTCAACCCGTCACAATAGCTACAACACTCGACCCAAGGTTTAGGAATCTGAAGTGTCTTCCAAAATCTGAGAGTGATGAGGTGTGGAGCATGCTTTCAGAAGTCTTAAAAGAGCAACACTCCAATGTGGAAACTACAGAACCTAAACCACCAAAAAAAGATCATCAACCTTCTGCTGGTGGCATCTGAAGCAGATAATGAAAATAAACATGCATTGGTCCACACTACTTGGCTTGTTATTGAGCTGACCCCATCATCAGCATGGATGCATGTCCCCTGGAATGGTGGTTGAAGCCTGAAGGGACATATGAATCTTTAGCGCATTTGGCACATAAATATCTTGCAACACTGGCTACAACAGTGCCATGCAACTGCCTTTTCTCACTTTCAGGTGACATTGTAAACAAGAAGTGGGCAGCGTTGTCTACTGCAAATGTAAACAAACTTGCTTGTCTGAGCAATTGGCTGAACAAGAAGTAGGACTGTGTGGTATTGCAGGCTCTAAAATTTTACATAGTTTTGTTTTTGAATGCAGTTTTTTCTGTACATAATTTTACATTTGTAAATTCAGGTTTCACAAGAGAGATTGCACTACAGTACTTGTTAGATGAATTGAAAAATAGCATTTGTAATCAATATAAAGTGAGCACTGTACACTTTGTATTCTGTGTTGTAATTTAAATCAATATATATGAAAATGTAGAAAATGAACCCAAAAATGTAAATGGTATTCTATTATTGTTTACCTGTGCAATTAATCGCAATTTTTTTTTTAATTGCTTGACAGCCCTAGTGCTAAGTAGAACTAAATACTAGGTTTCTTTTTAGTGATAGCAGGAACCCTGCCTTTGCATGCCCTTGGTTATGATATCAGTTGCATTTTCTTCAGTTAACATAACTCACTTGGATGATATTCCTACCAGTACAACTTGACAGGTCTGTTTCCACTTGCACTGGCCCTTTAGAGGATGCTTCTCATATATACAGAGGGACAACGCAAAATTCTAGGTACCACTCATGCCTCTGTAAATGCATGGCCTCCTCCTGGATGCCCCTTCACCCTTGTGGCTTCAGGGAAACCCTCCAAGTGACCCCCCTCAGCTCAGTTTTCCCTCAATTCTTCAAATAAATTCAGTACAGCCTTCTAAGTATATAAATAGCCCTTTTTCTGGGGTAAGTTATTACCCAAAGTCCTACTACCGTAAATCAGAATCTGCCCTAGCACAGTCCAAACAGTACATTTGTTTCAATAATCAACACCAAATACAACTTTACTGCCTCTCCCCCCAGCTGATCCCACCCCAGCTTCCTTAGCCCTTCTGGCTCACCAGGTATGGTTCCAGCTTTTGTCTGGAGATATCAGTGAGCTTACCATTCCATTGTTCTTCAGCCCTTTCCAGTCATAGCTGTCTGGCCTAGACAAATTTACAGTGATATCTGACTACCTACTTTCATCAGTCTGATCTGGCTCCACTGTTTGACTAGGGAACTCTCACTGCCTCCTCCTTCAGGGATATTCCCTCTATGAAGCTCCCAGTCCAGCTCTCCCTTACAGTGCTTCATTACTTTCAGGACTCTAGAATGTCACCTGTTCTAAACTCTCACTCTAAGGCTTCTGAACTCTCCTGCTAGGAGATACTCTCATTTATAACTCCCTGGGGCAGCCACACACTTCTCATTACACCAATCTAGGGGGCAGATAGACTCAGAAGAGAGCGCTGGGCCTAATTTTATTTAGGGGGCCAGCTACCCTGTTACAGCCTGTAAACAGGCAGACTCACCTCTGCAGTGCCCCCTGCTGGTGTCTTCGGGGAATTAGCTCAGTTTCCAGCCCAGAGCGCCCTCTTCAAGCTGGTGATCCACCTGTCCTCTGCTGGCCCCATGTCCCTCCCTGGACCCAGTGCCCTTTTACCTGGGGGCTGCCCCCTGGCAATAACCCCTTTCTCTGTGGGTTTCCCCTTCCTAGGGACCCCCACCCTCTGTCCCCACTTTGCCTCAGTATTGGCTACTGCCCAGTCTCCATCTAGCCCTCACACCCTGGGGCAGACTGCAGTATCAGCCACTCATCATAGGCAAAGTGGTTTGGGCTGGCTGCCTTTACCCACCCTCTGGCTACCCCTCTGCAAGCCCAGTACCTAGGACACCTAGAACTAGGCCCTACAGCCTGGGGAGTTGCTGGCCTAGGGCTTCCCCACTCCTAATGCCTTTCCCTAGCCCTGCCTTCCTCTAGGTCCCCTGGGTGAATTCTCAAGCAGCCAGACCTGTCTCCCTCTCCAGTCAGAGAGAGACTGTTTGCTTCTGGCTTCCCTGGCCCTCCTATAAGGCCCTGTTGCTCCATTTGGGGCATGGCCCCAGCTGCAGCCACTTCCCCAATCAAAGCAGCCTAAAGGCTGCTTTCCCCAGCCACAGCCCCCTCTCAGGGCTGTTTTTAACCCCTTCTGGGCAGGAGCAAGGGTCCACCCTGCGACACAGCCCCATAGTAATCACCTAAAACAAAGTTGTGATTTTTCTCCCCCTCATAAAATAGCTAGAATGTTCAGTAAATAGTTGCTTTTCTTGTACAACTTCACACAACACAAGTTGTAGTGTGACTGAAAAGAGACTCCAGAAACCTACATAGCCATTGTTAGGAAAAAATATTTTGAAGTGTTGCTAAAACAGATGAGAAATGAAAGTGAATCCTGGCCTAACCAAACAATGGTCAATCTGTGAGAGAGATACTTCAAAAGCAATTTGTTTCCATTTCAAAAATGACAATAGAAGTTGGTAAGGTTAAACTGGGTCTACATCACTGATAAATGATGAGTCGTACCAGGAAGTATGTAATTTGGAACAAACTGGCTCTCAGCTTTGTGAGGAAGCAAAGTTCATGGCCCAGATTCTGATCTTAATTATACTGGAATAAACTGTACCGTAGGTATTTATATTAGTCTAATTGAATTCAGAATCTATCCTGATATTTCCACCAGAAAAGCTGGAAGATATTTTTCAGTTCCACTTTGTCTTTTATCTTATACTTCTTATAGTTTGGAACTTGAAATTCTAATAACCTCTGTCACATACAATGCAGTATTCATTCTTTCACCTGAAACAATCAACACTTAATAATCAGTTGCCTTCTAAACTGGAGACTTAATTACTACCATTAAGCAACAATTTCCCACCACCTTATCCTTCTGTAACACAATACATATTCTAAACTTGTTAGATATAGGAATTAAGTAGAAAATATAGTCTTTGAAGACACAGGCAGGTATTTTAGATCAACTTATCTATCCAACATCCTGTAATACTGGATTTTGGTACCAGCCCCCTCCTCTCCTCTCTCTAAATAATTTCAAGGCAATATGTGCACAAAACCAAACCAAATACTATTTTGCAAGACAGAACTGTATGCCTGAAGTCACAGAAGATGAAAAATAAAATGCTATATCTAAAAGAGAAGACTGGAGAGTAACAAAGGATTTTTGTTTAATCTTAAAGTAAAAATCTCACGTGACAGCCATTGGGAGCAGGGAGGGAGAGGGACCAGTCCTTAGGCAAAAGCTTCATTGAAGTCAATGGGAGTTTTGTCTTCCTGCAGACTGTAGACTGTCTGCTTACTCCAGATGTTGGATTTTGGCTCTTTTGTACCTAAAGAGGGGAAAAAAATGAAACAATGAATATGAAAATATCAGCAGGGAAAGCAACAAGGAAACACATCACAAAGGACTAATGAACAGTGAAGGTTATTTCAATGGTGGAAGAAATGCCTATATGTTTTTTTTTAAATTTTAAATCAATACATTTCAAACCAAGACAGCCAGATCTACAGAACCGTGTTCAGTATGAATGTGTAAGTTCAAGAATTAAAGAATTCTAGGGAACACTCTATCAAAGTTAGCATCTGATAATACTGAAGAATTAATCAGCAACTACTGTAGTCAATTTTCCCCAGTGCAGCTTATTGCCTCTACTTTCACAGTACATACATTCCCTAAACTGCAGCAATTAAAACCTATGCTTGTTCAAGCCCCTTTAATGTTAGCAGCTAAATGTTTATCTTGAATCCAGTTGCATATAATATATCCTGCTTGCAAACAGAGGTGGTTTGGATGAAGATTAACAACATTTTCCTTTGGCCCTGGAAGCTGTCTTCAGTCTCGAACCGTCTTACTCTTGGGGGTTTCTATGGTGGGAGATGACATCCCTACTTGCTCTCCCTGGAGAGGGTGAAATCCTGGCTCCACTGACGTCAGTGAGCATTTTACCATTGACTTCAATGTGGCCAGGAATTTGCACAGTCTTTTGTTGCCAGAGAAAAATATTTGTCTATAGTTCGGCTTTTAACAACTGTCTGAGTCATCATCTTATTTAAACTAGCAGAGCTTCGAAAATGGTTGAGCTATGTTAGCTGCCAACATTTTATCTCAATTTGAAGGGACAAATTTTTCACCCTTAGACGTGTGTGCAACTTTCACAGTCTGTAATGGACATGCAGAAAGAATATGGCCCATCAAGCTGTGTTTCAGGACAGACCAGGAACACTGTGCCACAGGAGACTATTTCAGAGATGCAGATCACGTCATCTGTTTCTCAAAAGTAACATGTCAGTACCACTTTATGCTGTCTGTACACACACTTCAACTTTTCAAATGGTTAAGGCTAAAAGTGATCATTAGATCACCTGTATACAGGTTCTCCTGCATAACACAGGCCTTAGAATTTCACCCATTCACCCCCGTATTGAGCCCAATAACTTGTCTTCTCCATTTAAAGGAAGAGTATGAATTGCACTTCATTCAAATCCTCTTTGTGCTTATGTAACAGGAGAATATAATCAGTTTTTCTAGAACTACTAGCCGCTTTTCCTATGGGATCAAAAAACTGGCTTGAGGGCTGGATATCAGCCAAGCGAGGGAATAGGCTCATTTTGGTGGTTGTTTATTTTTAATTTTTTTTCTTGTCAATCTTAAGCTTATTTTTTTTTAAAAAAAGCCCACACACAATTGGAAGAGCTATTTTTCTGCTTTGTGCACTCTTGCTTTTAATCAGCTATAAATGTTCCCTTTACTAACAGTGCTTAAAAAAAAAAAAGCCTTGATTGTCCAAAGATATTCAGATGGAATATGCATTGAAATGGTGGTAAAATCTGCAAAGCAGAAAGAATAAACATAACAGCAAATACAGATGAAGTGCAACTGTTGATAGAGGAGCTCAGTCATCGGAGCTAGCAGATTAATCTGCACATAATGAGGACTATGTTCAACATGCCTGTAGAAGAAAACTTCCATTAACAACAAGGGAAACATTGTTGGGAAAATACAGAAAAATATATCCACTTGAGACACTTGATCATGTCACACCGGAAAATCCAAAGCAGAACCATGCATCCTGGAAAGCAATCTTGTATTCAACCTAAAGAAGATCTGAGTTAGAGACAGGCTAGGCATTTCTTCTGACCACCTTCTTAATGGAAAAAAAAATACAAAATGAAATTCCAAATGAAAAGTTCCTGGTTACTCAGCTGTTGGAGTGACCTCTCCAGACACTCTTATACATTGCCAACCTTTCTGTCTATGGTTTGAAATATGAATTACAAACAAACAAAAAAAAAACTTGGGGGGAGGGGAAGGCAGAAGAAAGTGTCATTTCTTTTTGGTATTTTGTTTCTGACTCTAGCCTTTGATCTCTGCAGTAGTGTAGTTCAGACAATCTGTAGGAATATTGCTAAATCAAATTACTTTGTTATATTTTACTACAGTCATTTGTCAGCATATACCAAAATTTTTTTTCGTTTTTTCTCTCTTGATCTTTATCAGAGATTGCTGCTTTCCCTTTGATGTCTTCTTTCTTATTTGACATTTGGGTCTGGTTTCCCATTTAATTATCTAACTCTCTATTGCTATTTTAGTTTAAAAGTTCACTGCAATATTTCACTCCTTCTGTTTCTCAAATCATTGCTGTGCTCCAGCTGATTCACCAGAAAATGACTGGGGTAACTACTGTGCTAGAGAGTTTTGTACATAAATTCTCCTGGGAACTGATTGGAGCTTAGACTCTTCAATCACTAAATATGAACTGGAAATATAGGCTCAATTTTTGTGATTATCAACAGATTAAAGTTCCTGTTGTAGTAAATGGAAGCTTTGTGTGATTAAGCACTGCAGAATTTGGCTCATCTAGCATAAACTTGTCTTTAAAATAGCAACTATGTAGTAAAAGAACATCTATTAAATATTAACATAAAATGTTCTGTCACTTACTGTAGATTCAGTTACATGCAGAAAACTACATTCTAAAAATGATATGGCTGATATTTAAACATAAAAATCAGAAAATATAAAGTTGTTTCCCACAACATTTGTAACTTAGCCCCTTGTGCATGGTAGTGTTGTGTATGTTGTTAGCTTTAATGACTTACTATAAACACAGTAACCATGTTTCATTTGTTGCAGAAGCTATAATTTTGGATGTCATGGTTAATATTTTTCTGATTATCAATGCATATAAATATCCATTAAGTTAATGTGTTAAAACAGAAGACAAATCATTATGTGTATAACTTACGTGTATAATGTCAAATTATCTGATACATCATGTAGTAAGTAGTAGTTAGCTTTGTTTCCTTTTTGAAGCAAGTCAGTCTGCTGCTTCTTTTAGTCTCTACATGGTTCCTCTCACCTTAGTATGTGTGTCTAACAGATATTAACAGATTTATCCAGAGTATGTGCCTGTGATCTAGAGAAATCTTCATCCTCAGTTTAAAAGAAGGTATACAAAGTCACAGAGAAGAAAGAGATTTGCCCAAGGCCACACAAGAAGTCAGACAGAAGCAGGAATTGAAATTAGATCTTCTGCATCCCACCCAGTCCAATACCCTAACTGCAACACATTTTTCCTCGAATAAATGTTGCACTTGGTCCAGAAAAAAAGCCTTGTGTTGATTCACATGACCAGATTTTTTCCAGATTTAATCAGTTCTTGCTTAGAGTGATCCATTTAACTTAGGCGGGAAGTTGGTCAGTATTTTGATGAATTAATATGCATATTTTAGCTAATACATACAGAAATCTTACGCATCTCTTTTGGAATCTTCTTTACTCTGTATTTTCCAGTGTTTTGCACATTAACTCCAACCAGAATGTTGTACTAAGATGATTTTCTTTCTTGAATTTATCTTTCTGAGGAAATGAAAAAGGGCATTCATATGTTTTAGTATGTGTTTTTTGAATTAAGTGATCAATAATGTTGATTATATACAAAAAGTTCATCAGCACTTTGAGGGACTGTGCAAATGCCTCTAGATACCAGAATCTCTATACGCACAAGGAATTGTCTCAAAGCATCTGCACACATCTCAGTATATCCATCAGATCTGATATCTCAATATAGTTTCTCTAAGCAGTGGAATGCCAAGTGCATCAAAGAGAGGTTAGATGTGATTGGCCTTTTTTTTTTTTTTTAAGCAGACTGTCCTTTACTTGAACATGTAATTGATGAAATAAATGCAAATTGTTTCAATATGTGATGTTCCAGATAAGATATGCTTGCGTGTGAAACCAGAATAGTGCAACTCAGCACATTAAAAAAGCACATACGGGTGAAAAGCACCTTTCTCCTTCCTATAATTCAGAAATGACTTCAGAGGAATTTTACCAATTTTCCAAAAAGTTCATTTCTTCTTTAGGACACACCTTTTGAACAGAAATTTCTTGTGCAAGTGTCAAGCACCTGAAAACAGAACATTATCATCAAAGTGCCTTTTCAAACGTGAGTAGCATAGCTAACCTCTTGTATGACACTAATTCTAAGAACATGTATATAAAGCAATGAGATAACAGATTGTGCCATAATACTGCCCTGAGCTCAAATCTACCTAATAGTCTCATTCCAGTGCTAATCATCTTTTATTCATAGCATCAGTGGATAAGGGAAGAGATCTGGCAGTGAGGACACCTAGTTTCTAATTTTGGATCTGCTAGTTACTTGCTGTGTGATGGTCAAGTTAGCCTCTGTGTGCCTCAGTTTGCCCATCTACTTTTGTAAAGTGTGTGGACATTTACAGATTAAGTGTTTTTATATAATTAGCATTATTAAAAACACAATTTCAATGAGCCACGTACACTTCCAGGATTAGTCCTTACAAATAAATTAATTTTGTCCTATAGTAATAGAAGGAATGTGTTGCAGTGGGCTTACTCATTCCACTGTAGCATTTGCAGGTGGGTGTGGATCAAGAGACAGCATGGAAATCAAAACAGTGTGCTGTTAGTGTGTTGTGCTGCCTGTTGCCAGCTCTACGGGAGGCAGTTGCTACTGTGTAAGGGCTCTACCTGCACTAATGTTTGTCTAGATATCCCTTGTTCCTGGAAAAATAGCCCTGATGGTACACTTTCAATTATGTGCTGCAAAGCATTCTGGTTTTTTTTCTTTTTTTTTTTTTTTTTAAAAAGCAATAGGATAACCACATATCTATAAATACTCAAGTATATGCCTATATATACTGAGGTTCATAAACTGTTTGCAAAATTTTACAGCTATGGTCTTAGTCTGGGAATAATTTTAATTACAAAGGGCTGGAACGCTGCATGTTGATACCCATATAGAAGAGGCCCTTTGTGTGGATCTTCTCTCTCCTTCTGCAGCAGAGTCCCCCTGTGATCTTTTACTCCCTCCATATCCTTGTAGATATTTCTCTGCAAGGGTCCAAGTGGATGGAACTCTGTGGGCTCTAGAATGAAGGAAGGTGACAAGGGTTGGAGAAGGAGTACTCCTGTCTTCTGCATTGACCTCTTCTCTCAGGCATCTATGCAGAAACCAGGATGGGAAGTAACAGAATTCACTGTTGCCTGCCTCTGGGTCCCCTCCATGACCACTCTGTCCAGTTGTGGGGGACCCAGCAAAAGGCAGTGCAGCTGCCAGAAGGGCAGGAAGGCCATCAGAGCAGCAGATAAGCCTAAAAGATGTCTCCTGACTCAGTGCAGAATGTGTGCTTTCCCCATGGATCTTTGAAATGAAGTTGGTCCCAAGCCATAGTTCCATAACCTCTTTCCACAGTGCAAGGAAAATCTCGGCTGTTCTCCTCATTCTCACAGATTTGGCCAGAGGGAGCCAAATCAGGCAAAATTCAGTTTGTGCATGAGTGTTAGAAACTCAGCTGGCTCCAGGTGCACCCACCTACCAACCCAATGAGCTTGGCTGGGCTCAATAAACTCTCACTAAGTGACTGTGCTCCCTGTCTGGACAGATGGGCCAACTGCTCCCCATTTAAGCTTGGTAGCCACAGCAGCACACTGGCTGCTCAGTGTGTTCTGAGCCTGCAGCTACACAAGACCTGCTTCCTGTGTTGGCCATTGTTCCAAACTATGACTGGTCCTGTTTTAGCCCTGGTTCCAACCTTCCTCAGAACTCCTGGCTCTGACAAATGGCTTGTTTCCTGACCATGACTTTTTGGTTCTGCTCCAACCACTAGGCAAGACTCCTGTTCAGACCACTAGGTCACATAGTTTGTTGTAAGACACTGGCAGTAGGCAATGATGGTTGGGGGCAGAGGTGTGGTATAGAGTGCTGTTGGGAGTTGGTGATTTAATACAGATTCTTTAATATCAAAGGGAGATGGCTGAGTAGTGGGAAGAATTTCTCCAGCAGTAATGGCTAATAACCTGGGATAGCTTCACATAAGGAGAGGAGGGAGCCTCATCAGTATTGAGTCATTGGACTGAGACTGGACAAACCTCTGTACAATGTACTGTTGGGAGGCTCTTATGCTGGCTAGAGAAGGATGAGATGGCCTATGGTAATCTTGTGCTCGATATCATTATTATCCCCCTGTAACTTTTTCACGTGTACAAAATGATACATTCCCAAGGAGCAATGGCACGTCAATGATGAAGGAAATAGCATCTCAGGACTTCAAGGTGCAGGATACTTTAGCCACAAGAACCTCAAGTCAAGGAGCTGATTTCTTTTTGTACGTTAGGCCAAATTATGTCCCTCCCCCTTTCCTTGGCTCACCTCCCAGCCCCAGCTCCTTTGTTGACAAAGCCCTGGTGGGGCAGGGGGGAGGAGGAGGAATGCAGTGGTTTGGCACTAAACGGCTCTACAGCAGTTTCGCTTCCCCTGGTACAGGCTATGGGCTGCTGTAGCATATGAGGCCTGGAAGTACACCTTACAAAGGGAATTCAAGCTCATGGTTCTGTGGTGTGGCATATCTCTTGGCTCCCCATGCCAACACCTGCTGTCCCTCCATTCTATTCTGCCATGGGCAGAGATATTAGGTCTCACTCACAGGCGTCTCTGTGGCCAACACTTTGCTACAACAGAGTCAAAGTGGTTCCACTGTACTTAGCACCTTATATGCCCATAGGGAGTGTGCATTTGACCCTTAGCCATGTGTAAGCAGAGTCAGGATGAGCTGTACCCTGACATCTGGTGGTGAAGTATGGGAAGTGTGGAAAGAATGTCTGGAATGCGAAATCTCAAATATTTGCATAGGCACGCCTACCCCATCCCAGACTGCCGAGCTGTGGGACTGCTTTGTGACAGAAATGAGTCAACCTCAGTTGGGTGGTACTTGCTAGACAAGGGACATGGGTTCCAAAACCCTGTGAATAGAGAGAGGTTGGGGACAGGTATTTGGTGCCTGGTGGTGCAGGCTCCTTGTGGAGCTAGAAGCACCAGTTGCACCCCCTCCTCTCTCTCCACTGTGGAATGTCAGAGTTGATTTTTTATTCCCTTAAAGACTCTAGATACAGGTTGCTGAGCTGAACTCACTTTGGGTAATGGTGCACTACCAGTGGCTCCCCTATACTATGTGCTGAGATCACTAAGAGCTGAAATCACAAAAGAGCTGAAATTACTGAGCTAGGAGCACTGAGTACTGTGCTAACTAAGTGGGGAGCCTGAAGCTATACTGTGGAACAGAGCAGCTGGCGGAGTGGAGCAGTTTGGGGATGGCTGGAGCAGACCACAGAGACAGCTGGTGGAGTGGAGCGGCTGGCAGAGCGGAGTAGTTGTGGGGCGTGTGGAGCAGCCACAGAGCGAGCGGAGCCGAGCAGTTTGCAGGGACACCTGGAGCAGCTCACGAGCAGCTGGTGGAGCGGAGCAGCAGTTTGTGAGGACGGCCGGAGGAGCAGAGTGGAGCAGCTGGTAAGGCGGAGCAGTTCGTGGAGAAGGCGGAAGCAGACCCACGGAGAGGCAGGCAGTTGGCCTGGACCACGTAACGTGCCCCTTTCACCCAGGCTGGGGGAGGACCTCTACAGATATGACTCTTGAATTCTGGGGTGGCATTGGACCAGAGGACTTTTGGGTTGTTGGACTTGGAGTGATTGGACTTAAGACCTAAGGGGAAAGGACATTGCCAAATGTACTTGGGGGGGTGTGATGGTTTGTGTATAACTCTGTTTGTGGTTTCTCCAATGGGATGCCGCCATTGATTCCTTCCTTTATTAAAAAGATTTTGCTACACTCAGACTCCGTGCTTGCGAGAGGGGAAGTATTGCCTCCTAGAGGCGCCCAGGAGAGTATGGTATGTAAGTGTCCCAGGTCACTGGCTGGGGGCTCGAGCCGGTTATGCCTTGTGTTATTGAAACAGAACCCCTGGATACTGAACCTGGCCCTTGTTGCTGCCAACTCAGAGGGGCAGAAGGGTTACACATGGAATTCCTTAAAAGATGGTGTTTAATATCTTTCAGAATTTCCTTTTAATGTTACTAGAGGAAATAAAAGACATTCGGAACTTTACAAAACCCGGCAGAGCAGCTGGGTGCATAATAATGGAAAGACAAAAGAACTTAATCTGTGATATACAGGGCGGGGATGGAGGTGGGGAGGAAGCATGATGTAGTTATAATGAGATACCGCAAGATTGACATGAAAAAGACAGACAGGCAGCAGAGTATAAATAGTAGCTGCAGCTTATTTGTAACTTTCATTTTTACGTGGGGATGATTGACACATGGATGGGCAGGATGAAGGTAACCTCACTGATCTTTAACTTGCAGGTCAGATGCAGAAAACTTTGAGAAAATACTCCAACATGTAGATGTCAAACTGAGTGACAGCCGCATGTGAGGTGAATTGCATTTACTGGCTTTTTTACATGCATCACTTCACAGAAATGATGGCTGCCATTTGAACAAAAAGACATCCTTCCCAACCGGGGTCAAGAAACTGACAGTGCCCACCCATTAATAGAAAACACTGTCATTTAAAATAAAATGCTGTGTGGAAAACTTCAGAAATCTATTAGCCAACACAGAGGATAGTATCAGTTTATGCACACGAATTACCGTATACCATTCCAGTGATAATGTACAGCGCAATGTGTGGCACAATTTTCATCTGTAACAATATATATAGAATGCCATATGGCTGACAGCATGTACTACACATGTCAGGCTGTTCTATTTTCTAGCTTTCTACATCTTATTTGCTTCTGTCTAATTATCTTATTCTGCTGGAGGGGAGGGAGAGAGAGTCAGAAAAGCCAATAGGAATTTAAAGATCAAAGGCAACTAATTGCATGAGTGACTTAATTCCAGTTTCAATATATTTTTTGTAATCTTTTTTTTTTTTAAAAGAGAGGCAAACTTAAATTCATTGCTAGAAATGCGGTTCTATGAGTGCCTCTTCCTGAGATCTCCATAATACTGTGCTCTTTGTTGTCCACTTTTATGTTTCACTCCCAGCATTACTTTTCTAACTACTAAAGTGCCCATACAGCATGATCTTCAGTCATATTTTTTTAAAAGTGGTATCTAGAATGATTTTTTTTCCAAGCAGAAGAAAAATTGTCCTACAAGGAGCAATATAAAATTGGACCCCAAAATCTGAGAGTGTCTGAAACTCTTTAGGGTGGGATTAGATTTTGAGCCCTGAATCCAAACTTAACTGAGGGATTTTAGACCAAAAGTCCTAGGATCCGTTCTTGTTCAGATCTCTGCTAGTTCTGAATTGAGCAGTCACTCCCACTCTACTGTATGAGCCAGACGATTTGCCGGATTTGTCTCCTCGTCATGACAGCCTTGAGCAGAGCTAGGTGCATGTCCTCTACTATGAAGAAGTGTCTGTCCTGTTATAAAGCATAGAAGATGGTAGATCCTACCTCTTCTCCAATGGGAATGGGACATAAAGATGGCCACTTTCCCTCTGCCAGATGGAAAAAGCTAAAGAAACCCCAGTAAGAGGGGGAGAGTGGGCCCACCATCCACTTCAGAAGATGCCATCTGCCTCCACCCCAGTCTTCCAAAGAAAATTGGAGGTCTAGAATGATGTAGTGAGGTAGAATCAAAAGCTGTTAGGAGAGCCAGGGCTGGCTGCAGGGCTTGCTGAGGGAGGTAGACTCTAAGAAGAGACGGTTACATGGTCTGACGGTTACATGGCCACTATAGCTTTTGATATTCTACAGGTAAATGTCCAGGCCTTTGAGGTTCTCCTATTATTAGGTGTGGTTTTCCTCCCCCAGTATCTCCCAGCAAAAATATTGCTGGGTTTTGTATGGTTTTTTTATTATTATTACTATAGGAGGACAGGTATTACTTAATGGACAACCAGGGATGGAAGGAGGGAGAGGGAATGAGTTTGTAAGTCACATGTGAGCAGTAACCGGTCAAGTAGTACATACTTACAGGTTGTGCTGCATGAGTGTTGAGGATACGACAGATCTACTTAGAAGCTGGAATGTTGTCTGTCACAAATAGCAGTAGCTATAATCTTCAGGTTTTGCACTTGTGTAGAGCTATAAAACAAAACAGTTAATTCTATAGTTAGAAATGATTATTTGGGCCAATGAGCTCAAAATAGTGACATTTTTGGATTATTAATTCTTGCTAGCTGCTGTTTTTTTTAAATGAAACTCAACACCATAGTGAAAAGTCAATATATACCTCTACCTCGATATAATGCTGTCCTCGGGAGCCAAAAAAATCTTACCACGTTATAGGTGAAACTGTGTTATATCGAACTCGCTTTGATCTACCGGAGCGCGCAGCTCCACCCCCCAGAGCACTGCTTTACCGCATTATATCCGAATTTGTGTTATATCGGGTCACATTATATCGGGGTAGAGGTGTAGTTTTGAAAATAATTATCAAAGTGGTCAGGAAAAACAAATGCACACAAATAATTGTCTTTGTATACTGGTTTTTGAGTGACAGATGCTCAATAATTCTAGTTTGCATTGGTCTGTGAGTTTAATATAGTCATAATTTATGTGTATAAAAAGTGAACTCCCTTTTTAATCCATGTGGTGTAGTCTTTCAAGCAGGTAAATATATATAATCCATTAATATTATATTTAATGCTACCTTGCTAAGATACCACAGATCTGCAGGATGATTGGAATATTCCATAAGGGAGTATTAGTAGGGTAATTGTCCTCTCTGGTTACAAAGGCAAAATGGTATTTATAGTAGAAAGCTCATTGAAATTCAAAAAGCAGCCAAAATTAACAGCACCCTGCTCCGTGGTATGAGAATCTGTTGCCATATTTTCTCCTAAACCCAATTAAATGTAACTGTCCATTTAGGATAAGAACTGCTGGCAACATTTTCTAAAAGTTTTCCTCATTGAATAACTTAGCACTTAATACAATGACATTTTGCTCAGTGCTTAGTGCCATTTCTGCTAACTCCAAACATGACTGCTACTGTAATTTCATCCTCCCAGTAGTGTTTGTTCTTGCTTTGTGTCAGCTCCAAATACACAACAGTTCATTAACACGCATTTCTCTTATGTGGAAGACATATATTCCACACACTTGTTTGGTGTGAAAACTGTTTCTGCAAATGGTATATAACTTCTCTTTCCCAACCTTTCAGTGAAGAGATTTAAATTTCACACCAGAGATGTTTACAGCTACAGAAAGGCGATCTAGTGCAGCAGGGCAGAAATAGAAAATGTCTAACATGGCAAATATGAATATGTACTACAGTGGACAGTCAAAGCGGCAACTCTATGAAAATGTTTTTGGTTTTGTTCTGAAAACAGCACAAACAATATATGATTTCTTCACCCCGATAATGCTGAGTGTGAATCATGATTGCATTGTTGCTAATCCAAGGCACAATGTCTGATGGAGGGGCCAGAGCAGAACCAGCTTTGCATGGCCTTTATAGAGTTCCCTACAATGTAAGCAGAATAGGTTGGAGAGGGATGAGCCTATGGTGAGTGTGAGGATGCATAGTCAGGACAATTTTGTGTGCTAGCTATTCTCTGACTGTTGCCAAGCCCTTAGAGGTTAGAGTACCACTAGGGACAGCCCTGAGGGACCTACGGTGGGGGCCATGCTGGTCCCTGGCCCCTCAGAATTGGGGAGGAGTAAACTTTCCTCCCCACTCCCTGTGCTTGTCCTAGCATGGGTACCTGGATGCACTCACCTCTCTATTTTCCCCTCAGAACAAAGGTCATTTATGAAAGGCAAGATACTGAAAATTCCAGAGACCGAATGGCTTATTAAATAATGTATTAAAATTTGGTAAGATATTAAATAATCGTACAAATGATCGGTTACACACAATGGGCTAAATCTCACCCTTCTTAATCATGCCAATTTCATTGACGTTTGGCCCTGCATCAACAGACAGTCTACAGCAATGCAATGTAAAGATTGAATAATATTTCACCCATACTTACCAAAATGCAGGGCAAATTCTGCTGTGTTGCATCAGTATAATCCATAGTAACTCCAGTGAGATGAGTGGCATTACTCTAGGTTTACACCAAAGTAATGGGGAGCAGAATAGAGTCCCAGTAGTTAAAGCCTGTCAGAATGTTGAGGATCAATGGTATCCTGGAGGTGAATAAACTCTGTTTATAACAAAATCACACCATTTACCTCTAATGGTTAGCACATGCAGACACTGACCTTTGTCTCAGTAATCTGACCTGCAAAATACATTCTCTCATCTTCTGTTCAAACTACCTTTGTTTATGTATATGTCTTTTGTAATTATAATTAAATGTTGCCTACCATTTCAGTTGGCTAAATTGTTCTTCTATTCCTAAGCTCTGCTGATGTTACCAGGTATTGTTAAAACAGTTGCTGTGTTTCACCACGTCTGCTTTATACACTGGGGTTATGGTTTCTGGCTCTTAAACACTATTGCAATACAAATACTTAACAATAAGAATTTCAGTGGCATGTCCCATTTCTATGTTGGTCTAATTTTGTAAAGTACTCCGGTATATTTTTAGGATGAAAGGTGCTAAGTAGCTCTAAGATATATGTCATGAATATGAATGGTATATTTATTTAAAATGGCATGAAAGGTTAGGTTTGCTTGTTTGTATAGGACCGCAGAAACTCTACAAGGAAGCTGTGTGAGCCTTCTTCACTTCCCCCTCCCCGGAGGGAAGTTTCCTTCCTCCTCTCTTTTTAATACCTTTTTAAGTAGGCTGTTTCCCCTTGTTCATGCCTAAACTGAGTTTTCACATGTAAACTTGTTTAAATTGTTTCTTAAATGTAACCCAGATGCTTTTTATTATCCCACAAGAATTTGCAGGGCCCCATGTTCCCTTCTGCTTCTGCCAGTTAACTCATATCTGGCATGGAAGGGGAGGTGAAATCCAGCTTGACAACAGCCCACAGAAGCTATTTTGTGACAGCTCTTCAGTGATCCAGATCTGCTGGTAGTCATGGCAGGAGGTTTTCCACACCTAAATACATGGTAATGACAGGTGGCAACTACTGCAGGCTTGGGATGCCCCCTTTGCAGTTTCCCACTCTGTACCATGGGACCCACCATTTCAGTGATGGAATCTTAGCTTTTATGGGAGCTGTGCTGTCTAGGGTGTTACAATAGATAGCTCACCAACAAAGGGTTGCTATAGTATACTGATATTTAGGGTAATATCTAGGAACATGGAGAATTTTTCTTTCAATAAGTGCTTGATGAAGACAGTACCTGGAAGGAATAAAGCCTGAATGTTGTACTGGCTTTACTCTCTTGCTGCTTATGCCTGAACAGGTATCAGAGGGGTAGCCGTGTTAGTCTGGATCTGTAAAAGCAGCAAAGAATCCTGTGGCACCTTATAGACTAACAGACGTTTTGGAGCGTGAGCTTTCGTGGGTGAATACCCACTTCGTCAGACGCAGGTAGTGGAAATTTCCAGGGGCAGGTATATATATGCTAGCAAGCAAGCTAGAGATAACGAGGTTAGTTCAGTCAGGGAGGGTGAGGCCCTGTTCTAGCAGTAGAGGTGTGAAAACCAAGGGAGGAGAAACTGGTTCTGTAATTGGCAAGCCATTCACAGTCTTTGTTGAGTCCAGAGCTGATAGTGTCAAATTTGCAAATGAACTGAAGCTCAGCAGTTTCTCTTTGAAGTCTGGTCCTGAAGTTTTTTTGCTGCAGGATGGCCACCTTAAGGTCTGCTATAGTGTGGCCAGGGAGGTTGAAGTGCTCTCCTACAGGTTTTTGTATATTGCCATTCCTGATATCTGATTTGTGCCTGAACACTGAACACAGAGGTCTTGATGAGCTGGGTGCGGTGGGCCTTTGATGACACCTAGATGACAGAATTCCAGGGAAATCTGCAGCTGCAGTAATGTTTGTTCTTAGTGGTTGGATTGGGAAGCTAACAGAGAGCAGGAGTGGAAGGTCAATAATATAGGGACACAAAGGACCAGACCAGGTGGATTCTCAGATGCTACATAGTGGGGTAGGGTAAATCTCAGCTGTGCAGTGACTGTCATGGAAAGAGAACGCATAGGGGTCTGTTTTGTTTTTTAAATGACATAACAAATCCCGTGTGAATGCTGTCCCCCTCCCCTGGACACTCTGCAGATCCTAGGCAATGAGCTGTGTTTGGAGGATATTTTGAATTGTCAACAAAGTTTACAGCTATCTAGTACTGTTCATGGGCTGATAGCTCAGGTGGCTGAGTAATCTTTATCAAATTTTGACTGTTGAATGCAGAAATAAATGTTTTTTTCTCAGGCTTATGTTCATATGTCAATGGACTTCTCTTTACTTAGACAAACATCAGAGTTCACTACTTCTTGTTAAGCTCCTTCCAGGAGATGTTCACTTTTTGGGACATGGAGTACTTGTGCTCTTCCTCTTGCATGATTGCCACTGTATTTCAGTTTGCCCCCTTGTGCTACAAACTGCCATTGGACTGCCTACTGTACCAGTGGTATACCCCAGTTATATGTATTTGGCCAGTCAGCAGGAGGAGGGTACTCTCAGAAATTTTGCAAGAAACCCTCTCCGATAAAAGCTTTCTGACATATGGATGTGCCCACTAATATTCCCTTCCTTTCCTATCCTGTTCTCTATTACATGCAAATGACAACAGGTGTGATCAGATATAAAGAAGCAGGTGGTCTGAATGTGTCACTGCTGGCAAACGAAGACTTTCTGAAGGAAAAAGACACCTGCAGCATTACAGAAGATGCCAATTTAAAATCATCATTTCCTGGCACCTCTCCCCTTGGTACTGACCAGCTTGTGAATGGGCAACATGTCACCCAAATAGACGTGTTCGAGAGCAGTCAGCCAAGACACCATGTATGTGCATTAGTGTTTTATTAAGCGATTCCCAGTGGGTACGTTGGAATAGCTGTCAATCCTGATCTCACAAGCCTATGCTTAGATGAATGTTCCATGATAAATCCAGCTCTGGGTTGGTTTGCTGTTCAAGGATAAATAGCGTTGGGTTACACAAAGCTAATACAGAAGAAGCATCTGAGTCCTGATTGCTTTACGCCTTATCACTAAAGCTGCAAAACCACTTTATTTTCTTCTAGAGGAATCAAGTTTAGAAATACTGGGACATGCCTTCCATGGGACTTCTTATAGCTGATTTCTCTTTGGGTATGGCTACACTTGAAACTTCAAAGCGCTGCTGCGGCAGCGCTTTGAAGTGTGAGTGTGGTCGCAGAGCCAGCGCTGGGAGAGAGCTCTCCCAGCGCTGCATGTACTCCACATCCTCTACGGGTGTAGCTTGCAGCGCTGGGAGCCGGGCTCCCAGCGCTGCAGCACTGTTTACACTGAGGCTTTACTGTGCTGTATCTTGCAGCGCTCAGGGGGGTGTTTTTTTCACACCCGTGAGCGCGAAAGTTGCAGCGCTGTAAAGCGCCAGTGTAGCCTTGGCCTTTCTCCTCACCTCTTTCTACTATTCTCTGCACTTGATGTGCTTAAAATTCATCACGCCTTACAAATTTACAAGCTATAATGGGGGACAAGTCAGCTGTTTGAATTACTTTTCATCATCCGGCTTGGATCTGTACTATAGGCTAAATAATGCTGTTAAATTTGGTTTTGATTTTATTGCCTTACAGTCTTGTAACATTCATAATTTTGGCTAATCTTAATTATGTTTATTTATAAGTTTTACTCACTATTTAAGCCAACCTTTTCCAAATTGTCTACTAATTCGGAAACCTCACTTTTTTGGGAACCCAACTTGGGATACCTAAGTCTTGATTGATTCATTTTTTTGGCAATGCTGAACACTTTCAGCTTATATTGACATTAATGGAAGATGAGGGCACTCAGTACCTTGCTGGATTGTACCGCTAGTCCTGAGTGAAAATGCCAGTAAACTGCAATGGCTACTGTGTAGCTGGATGTGCTTTCTTTTGAATGAAATGTTAAAATCGCTATGTGTGGTTGTTATAGAGATGCCATGCAACTTTTCACAAATGAATGTGTGTTAGCCTGGCCAAATTCCATCCTGAATAATTAAGTTTTGTTTACCCCTGCACCTTCCTGAAGAGAAAGCATTCCTCTACACTTTCTTTCCTAATCTACTGTAACTATTCACTGTTACACAGCTGCTACCTTTCATCCCCAAATGGCTACATTCCAGCGGTGGTTACAGCACTTTCTATCTTACCTATCTTGCAGGGGGGTTGCAAAACTTAAATAATGTTAACAAAGCTCTAGGACCTCTCACTGGAGGATCAACCATAGTCGGGCAACTGGTGTGCTCAGGTTGCTGGTTGTCACTCTGACCAGTATTGTTTGATTGTTTCCTGGTGCTATCCCCGTCCATATCCACCTTTTGTGTTATATATGAATTGTAAACTGCTTGGGGCAGAGACTGTCATTTTGTTGTCTTTGTACAGTACCTAGCACTATTGGATCCTGGCCCTTGACTAGGTCTGTCACAATACATATAAATAATAATATAAAGTGCAAAGTCTTGTTCTTCAGTTTGGGTGGTAACCCAGCTGTCTGTTTTGGAGCAGTGTAACTAGGATGCATGTAGTATCTGTAGCTCGTTATGCCTTGTTTTACCTTTATCCTTTCATGTTAAACATAGATCCAGTGGGATGAGAGATACTGAAGCACAGAGCATTAGCAGTACAGCGCAAGCTGACTGGCACCACAGTTACTTTAAATTTGTCTATTTGTAAAATCCCATATGTTTAAAAAATAGTTCAGTACTTCGCCTGGCTATGGTACAATCCAGTTCTCTTGTATTTGACTATGGAATGTTCATTTACCCAAGTGATCCAATTAACTGAGCATTGTGATTCATACTGCTGTAAATGTTTCATTGTTCTAACTCTGGCTAGGAGGTGAAACCATAATGAAGGGGCGATAATATCTGGGAGACTTTTTATTTAAATAATGTATGTGGAATAAATAAATAAAGAGGTTCTCCTGCATATATAAAGCTGTAGTTTTATAAGGCCTGGTTAACAGTAACCCTCTTTGCATTGAGATGACAAGAGTAGCCACACAGCCAGCTGTCAGAAGTAGGATACATTTATTTCCCATCATAAGCGCAAGGTGTGGCCTTAATTCAGGAAGACAAATATATAGACCCTCATTTAAAAAGGGCATATGCTGACAGCAGGAGGAGGTGTATTGTAAAATTTAGTCTACTCAACTCTGTCTCCCCACTTTAATGATGAATAATTATTCCATGAATGTAGAAAGAAAGGTGGGGCATTCCTTGATGAATTAGTGGCTAGATGTTATGACTACTCTATTTGGAGAGTATAAGGGGAGACAATTTTTACTGCCTGTTGCAAGTAGACAAAGTAGATCTTCCCAAAGATCAAAGTATGTCTCTAGGGCAGCCAGTAAATTAGTGGAGATTATAAGTGAGTGTGCAGTCATTGGAGTCTTGAAAGCTCAGTTCAAGAGATCAGAGAGTATTCTTTCCCCTTTCTGTTCGTAAGTCTCTCTTTCTAGAATAGATTACTTTAATACTTAAAAACAATATTCTTGAACTTCATAAGAACAAGTATTTCAGTAGGACATCACCTGATCACATCACTCCCTGTTGTGCATGTTCTTATTGTAAGGGGACTGTTGGCCCCTTACTAAAATTCTGTGGGGGTGTTTTGGTGGGCTAACTCCCAGTCGAAAAGAAAGGGGAAGAATCAATGGGAAATCGGGACCCTGAGACTGACGGTCCCCAGGGGCAATGGGGAGAGGTCAACGCTCCAGGTCAGCCTGATTGACGGGTGGGCAGGCTAATCAGGGAGTCAGGAGGCCAGGGGGGTCCCATCTTCCATGTGAGCTGGAATTGCTTGGGTCAGACAGAGTGGGGCTGAGCTAAGGAGAAAGCAGGGGTCCAAGCTGAGCTGGAGAACAGAGCTGTGCCACACAGGCGCCAACTTCTCCTGGGGCCAGTGGATGTTTAACCCACACCCCACCCTGCCCCGACTCCACCCCTGCCTCACTCTCCCATTCCAACCCCTTCCCCAAAGTCTCCTTTCCCTCCCTGCTCCTATTGGACTCCTTCCCCAAATCCCCGCCCTGGCCCCGCCTCCTTCCCTGAGTGTGCCATGTTTCTGCTCCTCCCCCCTCCCTCCCACAGCTTGTTATGCCATGAAACAGCTGTTTCATGGTGGCGAGCACTGGGAGGAGAAACGGGGACACAGCCTGTTCATGGGAGGAGGTGGAGCAGAGGCGGAGGTGAACTGGGGCAGGGAGGACTCACCAATTTTTCCCCATGGGTGCTCCAGCCCTGGAACACCCATGGAGTCGGTGTTGTGCTGTGCCAGATCCAGAGGGGCCAGAAAAGCAGCCAGGGAGAGCAGATCCTGCACTGGGAGCAGAGCTGCAGCCACAGTGCCAGAGACAGCTCAGGGAGAGCAGATCCTGTGCTGGGAGCAGAACTGCAGCCACAGAGCCAGAGGGGCCAGAGAAGCAGCCCAGGGAGTTGGAGGCAGAGCAGCAGCATCAGTGCTGAGGCAGAGTGGAGCCAGACCTAGCACAGTGGAGTTGGGGCTGGAGTTGGAGCAATCTTGAGCCAGGTGCGGTGAGCAACTGGGGCTAGCCAAGGGGGGAACCTAGGCAAAGGGCCCAGTGCAGAAAGACACCTCCAGTCAAGGGTCCTTGCAGACCAGACTGGGAGGGGGATCTTAACCTGATGTGGGGCTGATGCTGGGAAGAAGGATCTCACCACCCAAAGCCCTGAAGTGTGTGGCCACCACCAGAGGAAGTGTCCAATCCGCAGCATCCCCGCAGCATGGCCAGGGCCTGAGAAGGAGGCCTGGGACCTACAAGGAGCAGACTGTGAACTGCCCTGACATACCAGAGATCCGTTTGTGACGTTCCCTGCCACAGAGCAGAGTGATGTGATTTCCTTTAACCTTTCCCATTTTTCCTTATGGTTTTTAAAATTAATTGCTGATTAAATAAATTGTATTTGCTTTAAATTGTATGTAATGATCAGTGGGTCAGGAAAGCAGCCAGTGCAGAGAGAGTACCCTGGAGTGGGGACACCCTAGCCCCTCACCTAGGTGACCACAGCAAGGTTGGGGGTTGAGCCCCTCAGGAATCCTGGGCCTAGCCTTGTTGGGTTTACAAGGACTCTGCAGACAGGAGAGTGGAAGGGGAGTCCTCGATGGCAGGGAAACTATAGGAAGTGGGAGCGAGGACTCAGATCCTTCCACTAGACCATTTCACCAGGGTAGTGCAGAAGCCAGGAAAGATCCCCACAACAGCGGGACCATTCCCCCGCTTACATAATTATGGGCCGATGCTTCCCTAAATGTAGAGTCATGGAGACCGATCCCAGTGATGTCTGTTTGGGGAATCATATCACTTAACTAATTACAGCATGTTTTAGAGCAAATCTAGCCTCCACTGGAACTTTTAGGCAGACTGAGAGCTCTTCAAGGCTTTCTGATTGGGTATAATGAGTGCATGAGACAGAGAGAAAGCAAATAACTTGAAAGAGGAGATCATAGCTATGGTGGGGGAAGGAAATGTAAAACAAACTATCCTAAAAGTTGCAAAGAAAAAGACAAGATTAAACTTCTCTATTTCAGGAAGGGATGTCAAGTTAACTTCTAACATCCAAGCAGGGAGATATGTTGGGATAGTGTCTTTATACAGAGGATGGGAACAGATGTTTCATTTTTCATAACACATCTAAATTCTGTATATTATAACAACCTCAAAAGAAAATGAAAGCTTAGTAACTTTGTAAAAGTTGGTGCATGTGTTACTCCACATGGGATAGAGAAATTGAATTGTGAATTTATTTAGACAATTCACCTATTGGGAAATATTTGGGACAGAAATTACCAGTTAGGAAATAACTGAGGGCCATATTGTATCATCAAGCTTTAAGCTGAACTCTCTATTGGAATCAATGCAGCTAATCCATGATGTGTTTTTAAGAGGTACCATTGGTTTATTTGTGCTAGTGTTTTGTTACAGGGAGCCATCTGCAGCCATGCCTATGCATGCTCTGGTTTTTGTCATATCTGAGAATCTTAACTCAGTCAGTACTCAGCTAAGAAAGCTACAAGGAGCACTGAAAGGGCAGCAGGGAGTACAGTTGGCAGTTCAGACAACGACCATCCTGCAAGATGCTTAGTGCCTCCAGCTACTTTGGTATCTATCAGTTAATTTCTTTTAAGTGCAATAGAACCCTAAGGGCTGGTCTACACTGGGAGAGGGGAGTCAATGTAAGATATGCAACTTCAGCTACGGGAATAGCGTAGCTGAAGTCGACATATCTTATTTCGACTTACCTTTTGTCTTCACAGTGCGAGAGCGACGGCCACGGCTCCCCCATCAACTCCGCTTCTGCCTGTCGCCCCGGTGGAGTTCCGGAGTCGACGAGAGCATGTTCGGGGATTGATTTATCACGTCTAGACAAGATAAGCTATATCGATCCCCGATAGATAGATTGCTACCCGCCGATCCGGCGGGTAGTGTGGACGTACCCCAAAACACTGAGTGACTGGAGCAATTCTACCAGACTTATCTTGAAGTCTTTACTCAAGGAAAAAACATCTCTTACTGAAGTCTATGTCAGTTTGTTTATGTAAAGACTGCAGGAACAGGTCCTTTTGGTTTTGTTTTCTTTCTTAAATGAGGACCGGTTCTCATGGGAGCACTACAGAGGTTCTGAGGCCTAAGCCAAGCAAATCAAATTTTGATTTGAAGGCAGTCTAAATAATAATAATCCTAAAAACTAGGTCAGTTGTTGATACATTAACTGCTCCTCTATTCCTGACTCTGGGGATAACTACATCTTTGTATTGTGGCCAGATCTGGTGCTTGCTGCATTCAAAAGTTGTTCCATTAAATCTTTAAGGGTCAGACTGGGATGCATGCACAAAGTACTACCTTACTCCTTGTGAAGCCCTGCTGATGTCAATGGGACTCGTTCTGTAGTACAATACTACCAGCCTTGATTAAGGGTTTCTCAATCTGGCCCTAAATATTGTTTCCCACTTGCAGGTTCTCTTTTCCTGGTTAATCCACACCCAGATCTTTAAACTAGCCAGAAGACAACAAAACTTTGTTAAAAATAAAGAATTACTAAGTGTTGATGAAAGGTGTCAGGTTGATAGTCATGCCAACAAATCCATAACAGGATTGATACTATGAGCTTCCTCATGCTGCATTGCTAATGTGCCTTAGCACTAACCTGGAGAGAAAACCCACAAGAATGAGAATGTTTTTCTGTTTTATGCCAATTCCACCCTTAGTTCCTCTGCTGACTAATCGTCTGTCAGTTAGTGTCAGCTGACATATGGGTTTTTATTATGTGGGAAACTGGCTACTTGGAAATGGACTAAGATCACAGATTCATTTCACTGAAGTCACTAAATAGTCTTTGAATGTGTCTTGGTCCCTACCAACTGGATGACTTAAAACATTTACCTAAAAGACTACAAAATTAAAATTAGATAGCAAAATAGTAATGCCTTAATAAAGAAAAAACAAGAAAAAAAACCTTTTTTTAATGTTAAATATTGATATGATAAATTGTGTAAAATAAATTGTCAGTGGTAGAGAAAAATGCTTAGAATTTTAGAATTGTCTGTTGTGTTTACAATATGCCACAACTTAAGTGAATGACATGACACAAAGTGACACCTACAATGATGTGTAACACGCATCAATTTGTGAAAAATAGCTCCTAAGGGCTAGGATGAAAACATCATCTTTCTGAATATCTTAAGCTGTAACATCTGCTCAAAACTGTGGCAAAAAAAGATGACATTAGTTTTTACAGTCTGAAATTCTTACCACCCCAATGAATTTCTTGGGTGACATTCTCTATCTTGTTGGGGGGAAGGGAGGAATTTAATGAGTGAGAAAATGTCATGTCATTAACAAGTTTGATACTTTCCCTTTTTTCATATGGAATGGTGCTTTCTTACTTGTAATGCAGACTCTACTTTCTAAAACTTTTTCTGGAGTAAATTAAGATATGTGTAGTTACTATAATGTGGTGGTTTTCCCCTTGCCCCCCTTCTCCCAAAAAAGCTTCTGAAACTGTTTTTGAGGACCAATTTGATATTTTTCTAAATGTCAATTTGTATCAGCTTGCTATGAAATCCTGTACTGCTCACTATTCTACTTAAACTCAAAACAAAGCACTTTAATTTCCTCTGTTTTCCTCTCTCTTTTTGTTCAATGGTCTTGATTACCCGCTTTGGCTGTTACACAACGTAACTATTTGCCTTATTGTTAAGACCCATCTGAGTTCAAACTAGGATGAATAGCTAATATAATGTAAACATGTGTGACTAATGCTTGTTATACGGTACCTTCTTTGTCCTGGATATTCTGGTTTTAAAGATAATGTCTGGACATGTCTATAAGGGAGGTGGGGGCAGTGGGGAGAGAAGAAAAGCTGTTTCCTCTTGTAGCTGAAGATTAATGTCATTGACAAATAGTTGGTCATTTGGGGCTTGAACCTCCCATTGAAATCAGTTGCCAAACTTTCTGTTTCTTGGGAGAATGGTTGGCCGAGTCAACTTTGCTCCTCTGGGGTGTCTAGGTATTTTAGACATACTTAAGCGAGTAAATTATCCTTTCCAGCATATTGTATGTGAAGAGAAACACCATATATGCCTAACCATATATAGGCCCTCTTAATAATATTGGCCTCCTAATATATAGGGCCAAATTCTGCTCTTGGCTACAGTGGTATAAATCTATGGATGTAAAGCATTCCTGGATCACTTGGAAAGACAGGAGATATACAAGATATTTGTTTTATTTCACTTAGTGGAGTGCTACTCTGACTTTTTAAAAATAAGCTCCTGCAAGGAAATGTACATCTAGTACTGATGCTTCTCTGTGAAACACTTACTGATTGCACTGGAATATTTGCTCCATGAAAAATGAGTGAATTGCACCACCAAAATACCATTTGACTTCAGAAATGTAAATGCAAAATCTTATGTACTCAAGTAC
The DNA here is from genome assembly GCF_003597395.2 of Chelonoidis abingdonii. Taxonomy (NCBI): domain Eukaryota; kingdom Metazoa; phylum Chordata; order Testudines; family Testudinidae; genus Chelonoidis; species Chelonoidis abingdonii. Next base: position 44,505,390 of record NC_133783.1, read on the forward strand.
AATTAAGTTGTGAAATTGGCTACAGGCAATGATAAACTCAGAGATGTTTGCATCTGTTCCAGCTAACAAGGGATGATCTTTTTCCTTCATGGGTCTTGATTTTGAATAACTTTGAATAACCTGAGGGAGGAAATTGTGTTGGGAAGATGAGCATATATCTGGAATAAAATAAACCAGATTCACAAAATGAGAAGCTGTAAAATCAACAGAAGGAATAGTGCATTTATCTTGATGTAATAATTAAAGTTCAGGGCCTCCTTTTTATATACAGAAAGAAACTGAGTTGCAGCCTAATTTGTGTGAAGCAAAGTTGGGATTAAGTTGTGGAGCTCTATGGGATGGAACAGGGTATATCTGTGGGCAAATAAGAGGACTGAATTAAGTATATCTTTGCAGTACCCTGGACAACACTTCCCCACAGATGACGGGCTATGAGCTGATTCATATTGATTGCAATGCTGCTGACACCTGCTCAAAGCTCCCTCTTTCTGTTTCCATAGTAACCAAGAGAACTGAATACTTGTCCACATACTTTAGGAACCTCATTAAATCAGGCAGCAGGACAGCAGCTGTGTTCTCAATGTGTTACACTGACAGCCATGGGCTAATTTTATGATGCTCAGGTGATTTTTGGCCCACTCCAGAGCTAACTGTTGAAGACTTGGAGATAGTGGGACAGATGGCAGAATAAATAAATATTGCCAATACGTTCAATGCATCCACATCTTCTGAAAGGTGCAACTGACCACAGCAAATGTTACCAACTCAGGCAATTTTAAACAAAGCATAAACAAAATACTTTTGAGTTAAAGCTTTGAACATTAATTTTAAATAGGTTTGCAAGTTAAATGAATTGAACATAAGGATCATAGCAAAAAAAAAAGTTACATAAGTGCAGTGTGTAGACAACTATTTCTCTTGCTGCATCATAAATAAAATACCATGGCACAAATTCAGCAAGGGCTGGCACCTGCTGTAGTAGTTCCATCTTCATCTTCCATTAATTTCCAGCAGAGGGCAGAAACTTTTATTCCTAATGGGGAAGTCGCCACATGAGCAGAATGCCTAGCAGCACACCTTGGTTTTTTGGCCCAGCACCACTATCTTTGGGTGTTGTGCTGGCTCCCAATGGACCCCTCCCTCCCTGCTTTAGACAGCTGCATTCTAGCTCTCTGCTGTAGTTTCCTGCACCAAGGCCATGCATCAACTGTGTAAACAAAGGTGTAAATCAGGATACCATGTGCATGATCCAGAGGTAAATTTAGTCTAATTCCTCTTTAAAATACCTGCAGTAATTAGAAAGTTTTTATATTCTACATTATAATGATTTCATATTAGTTCTTTAGAGTTCACTTATTATCTTTAACTTACTCATGAGGTGAGAAAGCGATAAAATCAGAATTGTAATTAGATCCTTCCCGGCCCATGGAAATTGGACTTATGCCCCCAACATAATTCTGATTTTCTTTTGCATAAATTAAATGGAAAAATGGTGGCATGTGGGTCTCCCCATTAATATAATCCAAATTAATATTCTCACCGATGAATTTTTCACTCTGCATTGGGATAGTCACCCAATGTGTGTGCATGGTTATGTTGAATTTAAAAAAAGGCCAAAGAATGCAAGGAAAAAAACCAAAACTGTACAGAATAAATTCACAAACCACCCTTAATTTTTCAAGTCAGCGGTACCAAAGTGAGAGCTGAATGTCAACAATTCTAGGACATTAAGTTTGCCAATGAAGCACTTATTGACCTTACTAATACTTTCAGAGCAATCCATCCGTGTAAAATAGTGATTTCTGTTTCATAAAACTAGTTACAGTACTTTCTTTGCCTTGTCCATGTTTACTACTTTGCAACCAGATTTCTAGAATGTATTTGGAATCCAAGGATTAATCTCTTTCTATGTAGCTTGTAATCAGTTGCAAAGATAGTGTGAGCAGCTAGTTTTATTCTATCCATTGGAAAGAAATGTGGTGTAAATGTGCTTTGTGATTATATGAGGAAAGTGACTGAAGGGAAGCCAAATTTAATGGCCAAATCAGAAGTAAGACAACTTGGCACTGAAGCCAGTTGGGACTACTTGAGTAAATGAATAAAGTGAACAGAATCTGGCCTTAAATCTAAAAATTCTATCTGAGGGAATTGAAAGAACTCCTTAATGGCCCTTTCTGTGAATCCTGCACAGGGGAGAGAGAATATCCCTACAAATGCATATACTGTAGTTTGTGCTCATAAACTGGAAGTAACTGTGCTGACCAGTTTTACTTGCCAGCAGAGCCCTCAAGAGCTCAAGGAAAGCTATTGGGACCATGTCATTAACATAGATGCTCTGCAGTACTGTTGATAAACAATCTTGGGACAAATTTTGCTTTTTTTTTTTTTTGAGTCAAGCACAAATATATCTGATTCATGCGTGTCAGCTCCAATCTACAAGTAATTTGCAGTAATGTCAGTGTTAACTATGGGCAAACACTTGGGAAACAACTTCAGTATGGCAGGATCCAGCGCTGAATCACCAATGAAGTGTTCAATTGCTGGGTACCAGGAGACCCTGATAAACAATTACAATAATCCAAGTCTATAACAACTTTCTTACAATTGTCTAGCATTAGTAACAGACATTATTCACAATAGTAACATAGTCTGTCCATTCTGCAGTACTGTTTAGGAAATGAGAGCAATTTCAAGTATTCATTTCCTGGATTTCCTGGATGGTTGTTTGCTTTACATATAAATATTTCTATTGTCTAATTAAAATGGATTAATGGTTTTTTTTATAACATGTATTAATTTCAAATAACTCTAAGGCAATGTCTACATGTGCAGCTGCACCGATACGGTTGCGCCATTGCAGCATGTCTGGTGAAGACGCTCTATGCTGACTGGGGAGAACTCTCCTGTTGACATGAAAAAGACATCCCCATGAGTGGCATACTCTATGTTGGCGGGAGAAGCTCTCCCGTCAACATAGTGCTGTGCACACTAGCATTTGTGTGAGCATAACTTATGTTGCCCAGGAGGGTGAAATATTCACACCCTTGAGTGACATAAGTTTTGCTTGCCATTGTCTGTTACAGCTGTCCCCCTGCTAGCATTCCTCTTTCCCTTCTCTTTCTGTTTGTCCTGGTGGCTGCCCCTCCTGGCCATTGTGCTAACTAAAGTCATAGCCCTATTCATAGGGATGGCTTGTACAGACTAACTGGAGCCACTGCCCTGCCTAGGGAGGGGGCTTCTTGCTTCTTTGTTTAGCTCCTTTGTTCAGACCTGGGATCGGTGGGTGGGGGGGCGCTGCCCAGAAATACAAGACCTGAAGTGGCCACCTAATTAAGCATATGAGTCATAGCTATGGCTCAGAACATGCCCAGGCATGCCTATGCTTACCTGCAGTTTTTCCCTGCCTCCTCTCCTCCCCTGTATCAAGAGAAGCCAATCAAAAGTACTGGTGGGAAACTGCCTAAGTTTGCCTTTAAAACCAGACATTTTCTGATCAGACCCCGGAGAAGGTCCTTGCTTGCCACCTGGTCTGATCAGCTAGGGGTCTTTGGGGGCCCTCTCCCCGCTCTCGTTTGTTTTTGAGCGTACCCCCGTTTTTTAACTCCCCTCCCACGAACAACGAATTTGTGCCTGGAGATCTCCTGATTATTGAAAGCGAATCGAGTCCTCTCTCCATCCTCCGATGCTACTGCTGTTCCTGTCTCTGTGCTTGCTGCTGTCCTGGGGATTGGTAAGAGCTCTCTCTTGCAGACTCCCCCTGTCCTAGCTGCTGGCCTTGTTTCCCAGCAGACAGACCCAAGCTAACTCCTTGGTCTGTATCTATAATCTGTTTCTTGCTCCGCAGCGCCTTTGCTGCTAAAAAAATAAGCCTGTGCCGCTGCTAAGCTGTGCCTTCCTGGACTGTATCCTGGGCTGCCAGCTTGCAGCCGCCCCACTGCTGCAGCCACCACTAGTTAACCCCCCCCCCCCCGGGGCTGTACCCTGGGCACACACCACTCTGCCCTCTGGAACTGCTCCCCCTCCCGATCAAAGAATCGGCATAGTGTAAGGTGCACCTATTAGAATCAGGTTCTTAGTCTAGATAAGTTGTAATTTCATTTTGCATAGCTGTGGTTAGTTAGGTTTAGAGAATGTTTGTATTGTGCTCTGTAAGTTAGGTTTAAAAAATTGTTGCATTGTGTTCTGTTACTTGCTAATTTGTGTAGTCTTGGTTAAGTTAGATCATAGATAAGATTTTGCTGTGTTCTGTATAATTGTGGTTAAGTCTGTCTTCCCGCTGCCCTATCCCCCCCCCCGAGCTTGCCCGTGTCTCCCCCCGAGCTCCCCAGTCACTCGTTGCAGTCTCTCTGCTGTTTAAACTTGCAGCCTGTCTGCTCTCTGTGTCTCCCTGAGTTTAAATCTCCCTCTGCCGCAGCCTCTGCTCTCTGTGTCTCTGAGTTTAAACCCCACGTGCTCCTCTTCCCCCATCCCCCAACCTCATTCCTCTACCCCTGCCTTTCTCTCTCTCTCTTTTTAATCCCTTCCCCCACACGTGTTCACCCGCTCCTACTGCTGCCAAACCTCAATTGTATTACTGAAGTCTAGCATAAAACCCCATTGGTTACCTTTTTTTTCTCTCTAACACACCTCACATTTTACATTTACACCACTGTGACACATTTTACCTAGAGTTGTTGGTTATTTAACACATTTTGCCCATAACTGTTAGTTGGTTATATGCTGCTGTGACACACCCTTTTACATAGAAATTGTTAGCTACCTGTTACATTTATACTTCAGTGTTAATTGGTTACCAATTGTATTGTACCTCACTGTATTGTACTCCACTATTGAAACCCCCTATACTATTTACTAAAAGAAACCCCTCCCCAATTGTCTACCTTAACAAACCCCATACCCCTCACTATTGAATTTTCTCTGTTTTTGCATTTTCTTAATAAAGTTTATTTTGCACCCCACCAGTGCAGTAGTTGTCCCCCAAGATCCCCTACCTGCTGGCAGAGTCAGCCATAAGCAGTAGTGTAGACTTAGCCTTATTAAAATGAACTAGGCAAGTAATTGTTTTACTTTATATGAGTAATTTTAAATCGGCTTTTAAAATTGAGGAGTGGAATATGGAGCAGCTATCACTTCTGTGTTTCATAGTATACAGTACATGCTTTAAAAATAAAATAATGAAAAAGCTAACAATTCTCCTCCCTTACTCCACCCCTTGCCCTGATTCAACACGCACTCAGATGCATAGAATCATAGAACTATGGTGTCAGAAGGGACCGCAAGGGTCATCTAGCCTAACCCCCTGCCAAGATGTAGGATTTGTTATGTCTAAACCATCCAAGACCGATGGCTATCCAACCTCTTTTAGAAAACTTTCAGTGGAGGCAATTCCACAACTTCCCTATGTCATCTCTTCCATTGCTCCATGCTTAACTTTATGCAAGTGCCTTCATATCATTGACTTAAGCATGTGCTTAAGAACTTTGCTGAATTGGGCCCTAAATAAGGAGTAACTCTATTAAACTCAGTGGAGTTACACTGGTATAGGAAAAACAATCAGACCCAGGGTTCTTAATTTCTTTTTCCAACTCCAATATTTTTTGTTTTAATGTTATTAAACATTTCACGTGATTGCATTGAGGGCTAACAAATAACATGGGCCCAGTTCTGCTTCCACTGAGGTCACAAGTAGATCTGGATTCACGCCAGTGTGACTGAGAGCAGAATTTGGCCTAAGTCTTTATTCAGGTTAAAGTTTTGTGCAAGTCAGTGGGAATTTTGAATGAGTCATGCAAACTAAATATGGAGATATATTAAACTTTCGCAGAGTTCTTGGTCATTCTCTGAAAGGGCCAAGATATGTTGTAGAAGAAACGTAAAGTAGTAGACTTCTGGAACAAAGGGTCATTCTCTAGTTCTTCGTTTGAACACATACAGTCAGTTGTCTTTCTGCTGATGCAACACACACAAACCTGCGGTCTAGATAACCCACTCCCATAGAATTACCAGTAGGTGGGAGCTGGGGCAGCGGAATCTCTGGAGTTTTCCTCAAATGATGTATTGTTTTGGACAGCTGTTTCACCACACACATCCCAGTGAGATTAGGATTTGGCCAACACCCTCTGAGTGGAGGCTAGGATCCTCTGTGCCAGTCATTGGGGTCACTAATGGCTTGTCTACACTTACAGTGCTGCAGCAACACCCTTGTAGTGCTTAGTGAATATGCTATCTTTGTCGATGGAAGAGCTTCTCTTGTCGGCATAGGTAATCACTTCCCCAAGACATAGTGCTGTCCACAACGGGGGCTAGGTCACCTGTTATACTGCAACTTAGTTATACTGACATAATTTGATAGTGTTGACCCAGCCTAACAATTTCCCCGATTGTATGCCAATGTGGCCCCATTGGGTGGTGCGTGTGTGCTGTCAGTACTTTCCCATGAGATATTCCCACTTTTTAAGGAGGCTTTTTCTCAGCACCTAGCAGGGTACTGAGGGTTAAAGGCACCCTCAGGTATTTTTACAGGCTTGTGTAATTTGGAAGATGATGCATATTCTCTTGTCTGCCCCAAGGGCACACTCTACCCAGCTGCAGATTGTAAATTCCATGTGATGTGGATGTCTTTCACATGGGAATAGGCTCCTTCTGTGGCACTCTCTCTGAGTTTAGTATTGTATATCAGTCAGGTTAGTAATATCCATTGGAGTTATGCATATAAATACTCTTACATCAGGATGATGATTTATTCTTTAGTAGGGGTAACTAAACGAACTAATTCCCAAGCACTAGCATAATTTAAAATAATAAAAACCACTTAAAAATGTTCATTTTAAAAATGAAGTTCAGCAAGGCCTAATGTATTATGAGTTGATGGTTTGGGAACTTTTGTTCTTGCAGCTAATCTTGACAATGATGGGGAGGGGAGGTAATTAACAAAGACAATTGAACTTTCATTTGTGTTAATAAAGGCTGCGAGTTAAAGTGTTTGGTGCAAACAACTGCTATTTATGTTTCCAAACAGCATTTTTTTCTATTATCACATCTTCTAAAGATGCTTTATTGTTTGGGATTCTACTTGACATCATGTGTAATCGATTTCTTGGAAATAGAGTTTAACCATTAAAGATGGGGAAGTGTGTCATTATTTTCTGCAGTCAAATGCCTGAAGGTGAAGCTGAGTGAATTTAATGCATCAAGAAGGGTAATTATCAGATAATCTTGATTACCAAGATTTTTCTTGCTCCAACAGAAGATGGTTAGCAGCATAATCTGTGTACATAAAAACTATTCTTGTCTAATGCCTTCATTTTTATCACTAATATATGGTGATTTTGCTGTCTTTTTTTCCCTTTCAGTGTTTTGGCTACATTTCTCATCTGTTTTGCAGCCTGATTCATCCCCATAAATTGTACTTATTTCCTTAGTTCTTTTTCTCTCAGCAATAATTATATGGTCAAATGGATTGCTCTGCATTAGAGGCTAAAAGAAAAAGAATTGGCAAAAATTCTAGCAGCAGATTTTAATTTGTTTTTTGAAAGCTGAGGTGTAAGTTTGTCACAGCTTTTGCAAATCTTCTTTCTCAGCAGTCATGCATCAGAGGTTTAGAACTGCTAATTAATTATTTTGATTACAGTTGCACAGGGAAGATCCCTGGGGACCTGAGGTGGGAAGCTTCACTCCTGTACATTCCCTGTAGGTCAAATCCAGGCTCACTGAAGTTTGATGGGAATTTTGCCACTGATGTCAACTGGGCTAGGATTTGGTGTGCACAATAGGGAATGTTTTGGTTAAAAATCAGGATCATGATAACCTGAGTTTGCACCAGAACTTGACTCCTCAGACTTTATAAAGGTTAAAATTCTGGTTCCCTGCACAAAACCTAAATTAAAGGGCTTGTGTGGGGGGAACGGAAGACAGGGTGTGGGGCATGTGCACAGAAAATAAGGTTTAAAATACAAAACAAGCCACCTTTTCTGGTATATTTACATCTTCAACAGCACAGACATCTTTCCCTGCCCAAGATTTTTGCTTTTGACTGATTGATAGCTCCTGATTTGGTTTCCCCTGATATCACATTTGTGGGAATGCCCTATATATATTTAATCAGGGTGACACCAATAGGGCTGTATGCACATTAGGCTCTCATTCACCATCTAAGATCCTTTCTATATGACTTTTGGACCATACTGCAGAACTCTACAGTAGAGTGACATAATTCTCTGTTAAATTCTACAGGATTTTTCCCCAAGGACTGACTATTCAGTTGAAACAGGTGGGGGTATTTTCCATGAGGGACTTTGGCTTTTGGAATTCTCTTCCTCCTTTGTACCTTTTTCCCTAGCCACAGAATCTCACCCACCCATGCCTGTAACAAACCCCTAACCTATGTCTGAGTTATTGAAGTCCTCAAATCATGGTTTAAAGACCTTAAGGTGCAGAGAGTCCTCCAGCAAGTGACCTGTGCCCCACGTACTTAGCACCTCTCAGAATCAGGCCTCTAACTTTTAGCAAATAGCTGAATATGTGGGGCCCTGTTCTAATCTCTTGTATTGACACACACACCTTTTGACCCAATGCTTATTCCTTCTACTTCCGGGGAGAGCCTCCTCTTCAGTGAACCATAAAAACTGTTAGACTGGATCAGAGCAGAGGTCATCTCATCCACATCCTGTGTCTTGCAGTGGCCAGTACTAGATAGGAAATGTATAAGAAACACCATGGGGGACAATAAACTCCATTTGTTAGTGGTTAGTGTTATGCAGTGATGATTTATATCTCTTAAAACAACATTTATTGGAAACGCTCCATGGAGGATGTCTCCTGGAGTCTTGCTTGCTTTCCTTAGCTTCTGCTGTGGGTTCTGCCCTGGAAATGGTTGTTATGGCCCTGATTTCAATCAATTTAAGGAAAAAGCTTTCATCCCATTAACCACATGAGCCTCTGTGTTACTACCCGCTCACCAATGGAGCTCCCAATTGTCAAAATTTGTGATATGAAAGAATTTTGCAAAAAACGTCTGATCAGCATAAAAATTGATCACCCCAGGATTTCAGCATCTACAATGCTCATGAGCATTGTGGTACATTTTTCCAGTTTTATATAAATATAATTTGTGAAAAATAATTTCATTTGATGAGTGTGAGTACAAAGTAGTTATATTGCGCATAGTCATTATCAGTATTAACCTCCTCTGCATCCAGTCATCTGAGTTTTATTCTCAACGCCTGTAGGCATATTACACACAATTAATAAATCATCTTTAGAGGCTCCATTTTTTTCCAAATATGTAATTTTGGCTGAATGCTGTTCAGGGATTTAAAAACAAGGATATCATTGCAGTAACTGAAATTATTGCTTCATTATAATTTGTATGCAAAGCCTTTATTTCAAACCTCTTTTATTTAGTAATGTACATCATGTAACTGTGGCAGGACTATGATCATAATAGAATACTTAGCAGTGAAAAGCTGGCACAATCTTGTTCCTGTTGCACTCAGTGATCAGTTGGATAAGGATAAACTCAAGATGACTATGGACAACTGGATAATGAACATGAACAGAAAAACAGATGAAACTTATCTAATAAATTGTTAGTCATCCAGCTCTAATTTGGATTATTGAGCACAGATGATGGCATCGTTACCGGTGCAGTCCCTCTGGCCTTGTCTAGAGTGAGGATTTTCTGAAGTTCTTCCAACATTGCTGTAGCAGTGGTTCAAGTCCACCACCAATACTGGTAGTGTTTGGAAGCACTAATGTACATTGGCATTTTTACCACTGTGTTGTCTAGACCCACTCAGGACAGGGTTAGATGAGATGCTAGTAAAAATGCCTGAGCTCTGTCTACATTAGAGCTCTCAACATTGCTAGTGCTGCTGGAGTTGCATCAGGGTTGGAATAATGGTGGGAGAATTTCTGAAAATCCTCTGGGTAGATGCTGTAAATGATTGACTGTGGGATTGCACACATACAAGGAGAGTGAGATTTGGCATATACTCCCTCAGGATTTAAAAATCACATGTTAGCATACACTATAAGAAGGAGGAGTGGAGATTTGGGCATTAGCGTACTCCCCGCGAGGATGCGTAAAAATCACGATATGTAGCACTTGTGGCCCCTGTCCCCGCCCCTCGCTCACCTCCCAATAAAACCCCGAACAAGGGTTAATCGTTAAAAGTGAATTAATGTGTGGAATTCTTTATTGGCCATTTCTGGTTTTTGAGCATGGCTAGGAGGTTCTTGTCTTTCTTCCACTGCACGGAGAGCCCCAGGGCCCGGTAAAGAACAGTCCCCCTCCTCCCCACACCACCCCCAAAAAACCCCACAAGGTTAACTTAAAAGTAATAATTGTGGAATTCTTTTATTTTCATTTCTGGTTTTTGAGCTGCTAGGAGTCTTGTCTTTCTCCACTGCAAAGAGGGCTAGAAACAGCTTTTCCTGAAAGGAAAAAAATTTTCACATTTCATAATTTTCACACTTTCACATGATTCCAGGAGCCTGGGTTTTAATAACACAAGACTTGTGATTAGATCATGAGTTAGCCAGACTGCTTCTCAATCTTTTTATAAGCCTGCCAAAAACAATTCACTTACTGCTAGATATTAATTTATATTTGGGGGGGAGGGGAATAGCACAGAATTTTAATGTAGCTCCTCATGTTGTTCTGTCCACTTTAGCCAGGGACTTCATGTGGCTACTATTCCAAATTACAATTGAGAAGAAAAACTGCTAGAGTTTAACTAGTGAGTGTACATCAAACTCTGCAAATCTGTATTTATTTTAGAGTCTTCACTCAACAGATTAATCCTGTTTGAATTCATGGGATTATTCGCATATGTAATTTTTAAAGATTGGGTCCTAAATGCTGAATAATATCCAGAAAAGAGGTCCATTCAGTTGCACATTTATTTGTTGAACAAATCTTTTAGGATTCAAACTTCCTAAAACAAGTGTAGTGAACTGAGAGCTCTAGGTATAATATGCAAACCTTTATCTTTTTAGCAACTTTGGATGCATTGTTTTCTATATTTTTTTTATTTAATTTTTAAAAATCCCATATAGACAAATGCATGTTCCTGAACTGATGTCATAGCCCAGAGTGGGGCACTTAATGTACTGGCCACAGAGGAGAGGACCTCTGTTCTTGTGAGCAGCAGTTAAGGGCCTTCTGCTGAAACTGACAAGGATGTCTATAAATTCTGGCTACCGCTAGTCTTCAGTCCAACTGATTAAAAACAAACAAACAGTCTTTCTTGAGCTTTTTGCATTGGAAGAACAACAGCTGCCTGTTGTGACTGATATAGCTATCTGAAATTAATTCTGATAAAGTTGTGACACACGGGAATGCTGGTAAGACTGATCTTTATTTCCTGGCCTCTGGAGTGGGGCAAAATTATACAATGTTATACCCCGTCACAGCAGGGGTCAGTATTCACTAGCTCCAATGGCTACTGTTAAAATAAATATTGTATCTTCATTTATATCTTGAACTCAATATTATACTCCATTACCAAGAGCCTGACCTTGCTCCCGTTGTTGGCCAATAACTCCAATGGAAGCAGAATTAGCTAACACAATATGCACACCGTAACTAGAGACTGAATTGTAACATGCTTCCATGCTACATACTTTTCAGTATTTTGTCTTTTTCACTGACTGCCAGCAGCTTGAGAGGCCTTTGTCCTGCTAACACTTTGGGTATGTCCAGACTACCCGCCGTATTGGCGGGTAGCAATCGATTTTTCGGGGATCAATATATCGTGTCTCATCTAGACACAATATCTCGATCCCCGAATGCACTCTCGTCGACTCCAGAACTCCACCGGAGTGAGCGGCGGTAGCGGAGTTGACACAGGGAGCCATGGACATCGATCCTGCGCAGTGAGGATCCGAGGTAAATCGATCTAAGATACTTTGACTTCAGCTACGCTGTTCACATAGCTGAAGTTGCGTATCTTAGATCAATATCCCCCTCTAGTGTAGAACAGCCCTTTGTCTCCTCTATAGTTGCAAGGTAATTACTAGTGTCAGTCAATGTTCTGGATAGTAAGTTTATAATTTTTTTTTGAAAATTTGACCAAAGAAATTCCCCCTTCAATTCATCTTTTCAGTTATCTATCTGTAGAGCTGATAAAAAATATTTCACTGATTCCAGTGTTTTACTGAAATCACAAAATATAGGTATATTTTTTAAACTTAAAAATCAAGTAAAAGTTTGAAAAATTCCTGCAAAATCTTATTGTTTTTTCAGTGAGCCCTACTGTTTACGCAGGTCTCCAACTATCTCTGCACCTGAGCATTGCATTTGTGTTAACATCATGCTACACTGTTGTGATATCTGAGGCCACATGTCTTCTTCCTAATCCATATCTTTTTAGGATCCTCTTTTACTACTATAGAAATAAGAGTAGATGATCAGATTTTTGTATTACTTTTTTGCTTCTTGGGACAGGACATCATGCTGCTTGCTTTCCTATAATATTAATGTGTTCTGAACATGTGTATTAGTCAATTATTAATTTGTAATGAAAGCGGTGCCAGGGCTCAAGCAATTTTTTTACATTCATAACTGATGCAGCAAGCCCAGAGGTGCTGGGGATATGAACTGCTAAGCCTAGAGGTCTCAGCCGTGACAAGTCCTGGCACAAATTAAGCTCCGATATTAGTATTGCCATTGGTTCATTATTAGGAGATGCAAATATGTGTAACAGCAAAAAATGTAAAACCAGAAGAATCTGAAGCCAACAGCAGCATATACTTAACAGAATCAGTTAATGCAATGTGAAACAGAATATTTTCTGCCTATAATTTTTTTTTATACAAGCCTAAAAACTTGCCAGTTATGTTTAGCTAATTGCAATGTACCATCACCATGAGATGGCAGTAAAGCAGTACACCTTTCCTTTCACTGGTTTTCTCCTGGCACCAGGTGTGTTTTTATAGTTTGTTAAATAAGGCACAATGTGACATCTTGCCTGGAATACCTATTTCCTTAAAAGAGAAAGAGCATAGGGTGGCTTTTCCTCTTTTGCCCTTATCTGGGATTCTTAGTAGATATGTCCTGCAGTTCACATTTGGCTAAATTTGAGTATATAACTGTGCATTTTAGAAGTTCTCACTGTGGCATGCTACAAGCTAGCACATACTTCCTGCTGTGTAGAGCATTAGTCCATTAAAAAAAAAGAGAATTAGTATGGGTAAGCACAAAAAATCTGAATACAGTAGACCACTTAATTGGCTAACTGCCATCAACCATTTCAGCACTTGCATCTTCCTAGCTACTTGTACTGTATTATTAGAAGAGAATAAATCATTTGACACAACTAGGTTTTAGAAAAATATGTGAAAACCATTCAGGCACAAAATCAGTAGCAATGTATGAAATTTTCCATCTGAACGCTTTCTACTAAGGGAAAATATTTCAGTGAGGTATAATATTTTTAATCTTGCTTTAAATTAAGTACTGTTAATGTATAAATCACTGCAGGGCATGATTGTTAAGTACAATGCAGTTTTATTTATTATGCTTTTCAGCCTATGATATTTCTCTGTGCAAAGCTAAGAAATAAGTTTTAGACAAACATGTATATTTTAAATAGCCCCCCTACTGTACATTAGAAAGCACAAGTACAAATATAAATACATGTGTGACGGGGCAGTCTGCTCCTTCAAGGCAGGATTTCCGAGTGGTCAGCCCATCCCACCATGTGGCAAGACCCTTAAAGGTTTCAGAGGTCCAACATAAGGACCTATGAGGGATATGGATAGAGAGGAATTGGTCGAGGGGAAACTGTTACTGTATTTTTAAGGGCCCAGCTCCAGGACCCTTGCAGAGAGAGCTGGGCAGGGATCCTCTCTCACTAGGGCGATTATGCATCCTGTTTTGCTCGGGAGAGTCCCTTTTTTAAGTCCTGTCATGGCCGTCCTGACTTTTTTTGGCAAAAGTGGGCATTTGTCCCGTTCGCTCTTGTCAACTTGATCAGTTGGCAAGAGCAAATGGGACAAATGCCCACTTTTGCCAAAAAATTGGGGTGCAGAGGAAAGTGTGGGAGGTGAGCAATGATGCCAGCCCCACGCGGCGGGGGAGACAGGGCTTGGGTGAGCAGTGATGCCAGTCCCAGCCTCGTGCGGGGAGGACGGCTCGGGTGAGTGGCTTGGGCCAGGGCAGTGGGAGGAAGTGGAAGGCCTTGGGCTAGCCCCACATAGCGTCCCATTTTCTCTTTGGTAACCCTGCCTCTCGCCCAGCCACTTGGGAATGAGATGGGGAATAGCATATGTGCTGCCAACTCCCACATACCGGGGCATGTAAGCGCTGAGTCCGTGGGTGCTCTGGGACTGGAGCACTCACAGGGAAAAAATGGTGGGTGCTAAGCCACCTATTAGCAACCCCCCATCAGCTCTTTCTCCCCACCCCCAGTGCTTCCCATCTGTCGGTGGGCCCCGCAGATCAGCGCCTCCTCGTCCCTCCCCGTACCTGCCATGAACAGCTGTTTTGTGGTGTGCAGGCAGGAGGCTGGGAGAGAGGGGGGTGAAGCGAGGATGCAGCATGCTCGAGGGAGGGGTGAAGTGGGGTGGGGTGGAGTGGGGGGTGGGCCTGGGTCAGATCCAGGGGTCGAGCACTCCCCGGCACTTTGGAAACTTGGCAACTGTGACAGGGCAGACACTCACAGTACCAGGTTGTCAAATCTGCTGAACCTGAGGAGTAAGTAGTGCCAGCTGAGGGAGAAGCTAGTTAAGGCCCCACAGCAGGCTAAAAGACACCATTTGGGAGGAGCTGGGGACACTTGGCTTGAGGAAGGAAGAACTAACTGCCTGAGTTACTCAGCTCCAGCAGGAAGGCTGGGGATGCTGCTGACTATCTGAAGTACACCTGGCTCCAGGAGGAGAGCTGGGGTGTCCTGGCTTAAGGAGAGAGGCAATAGCTGCCTGAGTTACCCACACTCTAGAGAAACCATCTAAGGGCCCAGTGTTCCATAAGAGGAGTTCAGTCCAGGAGGGGTGAAAGACATTTTATTTGTGTTAACGAGCGAGTGTGTATTTTGGACTTTCAGTATCCTGGAGGGCAATTGAACTTTTAAGTGCCCTGGCTGGAGGGCTAAGCCAGAGAAGACCAGACACAGATGACTAACAGGAGGCGGTGACCCAGGGGAAGGACTAGCAACACCACATCTAGCCACAAGAAGGTGCCAGCTGGTGAGTTGCCTCTGGGCACATGGGACTTGCTCTGGAGTGGGATCCCGTGACAACATGCAATGTTCAAACTATCTGACATTCTTGCAATTGTTGCTCACAGAATGCACAGCTGTGGCTTCCAAATACAAACTGCAGCACTTGCACATGTCAATCTGCAGTCTACACCTAGGGCCAGATTCACCCTTCACTTACATTGATGAAAAGCTGTTGACTTTCAATGCTGGATTTATACCAGTATAACTGAAAGCAGAATCTGCTCCCTGGATGAAAGTAAAATGAATATATGAAAAACTCATAGTGGGAAAACTTGCTACCAACTTCAGTCCAATCAAGTGAGGTGCCTGGTGCCCTATAAAGCTCAAAGGAAAGTGAGGCTGTACGGTACCTGCCTTAGATTTATTTCACTGCAGCTCACTGCCAGAATAGCCTATAAAAAATAGGAAGGGGTCTTCTCCCTTAGTTTATAATATTAACAACTAGCTCTGATATCATCCATTGGTCTCAAAGACTTTTACAAAGGAGGTTAGTGTCACTAGTCCCATTTTACAGATGGGGAAACTGTGGCACAGAGGGATGAGGTGACTGGCCTGTTAGGTGACATTAGGCAGGGGGTGGAGCCAGAGTCTGGAATAGAACCCAGGTCTTCTAAGTCCCAGTCCAGTGCCTTTTAACCACTGCCTACAGAGCTGCTCTAGAGCAATGGTTCCCAAACTTTAACAACCTGTGAACCCCTTTCACTAAAATGTCAAATCTTGCAAACTTCCTCCTAAAAATGAATATTTCCAGGGATTTTCTCCTTTACCCGGGTATAAAAATAGTGATCTTGGAAATATAAAATTTGTTTTTATGACATGCTTATTACACACTATTTATTATTAATTATTATTTATCATTGCAGTATTTTTATTACATTATGAAAACTGCAACACTCTTCTAAGATCTCACTTTCGTAGCTTGTATCACTTTGAATAAGCCTGTTATAAGACAAGGCTCCTATGTTTCATCAAGGAATATTGGATGTGATACAGCCTGAAGGTATTTAAGAAGCCAACTCAAAAGCTCCTCCTACACAAGCATTCAGGTCTTGAGCAGCCCAGGCAAACAATGCACGTTACAACAAAGTTTAAACTTGTTCTTCATAATTTTAAAAACAATACTAGCTGCCTATTTAATTTTAAAAACAGCAAAAAATATCCACCTCCCTTTCCGTTTCTTATAAGGAGTCTTGAAGTTTAAATCTCCTCAGCTTGATAGATATGTTTGCTTTGATCTGCTTAGCCCTTGGAAGTCCAAGGGCTCTGGGCCCTGTGCTGCTCGGAGTCCCTATGGAAAGCTCTGTCTGTCATTCAGGAATCTTCTCCTGAGAACTTCCTGTAACATTTTGTGAACCCCCACCTACAAAGAAAAATTAGCAGATGTGCCGCACCCACAGGCAGCCAAGCTCCCCGCCTCACCTCCTTCTCCCCCCCCGGTGTGCCACATCCCCACTCCTCCCAGCACTCCCCGCCCCCCCACCTAACAGCTGTTGGCAGGGATGCAGCGCACTCAAGGGAGGAGGTGGAGAAGAGGCAGGGCAAGGGCGGGGACCTGGGGGAAGGGGGTGGATAGAGCATCCCTTGGGGGAAGGGGGAAGGGGGCAGGGTGGGGCGGGAACTTTGGGGAAGGGGTGAATAGAGCATCCACTGGGCAGAGGGGAAGTCAGCGCATATGATTCAAAGTGAAGTGGCCCATTAACACTTTTGCAGTTCACAGGACAAAAAAGTGGAGTGAGTGGGTTACAGATTGTTGTAGTAAGCCATAAATCTAGTATCTTTATTCAGACCATGGTTTTTAGTGTTTAGCCAACTTGTGAATTTAAGCTCCCAGACTTGTCTTTTGAAGCTGTGTAGGTTTCCGTTGTGGACAAGGACTGAGAGATCAGATATGGAGTGATTGTTTTGTGAAAAGTGTTTGCCCATGGGTTACATGGTATTTTTCTATGTGGGTTCATTCAAGAGCATAGTGATTGTCCAAGTTCACCCACATACGTGTTATTATGACTATTAGTGCACTGGATGAAGTACATCACATGATGTGATAGGCTCATGTGGACCCTGGGCTCTTGAAAGGTGTATTATGGGGAGTATTCATCACTGTAGCAGTGGAGATATGTCTGCAGGTTTCTGTTCGTGTGTCTGCTTGGTGGATATCACCAGTATACATAAAGTTTATCAAAGAGCAATATGTACAGATGTTCTAATAAAAAATCTGCTATTCAGACAAATTCTAACCTGGAACCTAAAACTGTCACCCCTCAGTAGTTTTTTTACTACTTATTTCCAGCAAGAATTTTTCACTAGACGTGTTGTTAAAACAAGAGTGGAGATGAGGTGATGTAGCTCATTTAAGGCCTAATCCTGGAGAGGACGAGAGATCTTTTAGAGGTGCTTCAAACAGGAGTTTAGGGTGCTCAGCAGTTTGCAAGATTTTGCCCTAAATTGCATGATCTAAATAAATACAGTACTGTACATGACCAACACAACCAAATATTAAGCAGTACCACATGAGTTCTCTTAATTATGAGCTGTCATATTGAGATGAAATTGGGCATTAAATTAAGGTTGAAGTGAGATAAAGTTGTGACCTGAGGTGCAGTAAAGGCACACTAAGCTTTCAAATATACAGCCATTATTTAAAAAATAAAATTAAGGACCTGCATTACCTATATTCTAGTTTAGTGTTTCTTCTTTTTGTGGTCCATAAGGAAAAAGTAAAAGTCTATGCAGTCTGTATTTTCTCCCTTATTTTGGAGGATCCTAAGAACTGAATTTGATCAGTTATTTCTCAGTGTACTGTCTTTTACTGTGGTTTGTGTCCTAGATATCAAATACACCATTTCAGTTAGCTATCGGAGCTAGTTCTTGTTATAATCTATGGGGGAAAACTGCTTCCCATTTTCTTGATGTTGTATGTCTTGTTCTCTTCTCTTTCTTTGCTCCCCATGTTCTTAGCTCTGTCTTCCACATTTCCACCTGTATTTTTTTGTTTCTCCTCTCACCAGCTGAAATTTTCAAAGGAGCTTAAGTCAAATAGGTTCCCAACTCCTACTGAAAGCACTGGAAGAAGTTGGGTGCCTAACTCCCTTAGCCCCATTTGGAAACCCTCTATTGGTCCTATATTAACACTTCGATGAAGTGCTAGCCTCAGTATGGAATGCAAAATTTGGACATGTTCTCCTATATGATGTGGTTGCCTTGAGCTGCATCAGTGACCCGGTCTGGTTCTAAAGTTGGTATACATAGCTCCTGCAGGACCATCCCCAGGGCCGGTGCTACCATTTAGGTGAACTAAGCGGTTGCCTAGGGCACCAAGGTTTGAGGGCACCAAAAAGCGGCACCCTCCCCAAATATTTTAAAGCTGTTTCAGCGGCCGCTGCACTGGAAGGGAAGGGAATCTGAGCCACCGCCAGCAGCCCAGAGGTTCCACCGCGCAGTCGCTGCTTCGTGCCTCCCAGGCTTGCGGCGCCAATCAGCTGTTTGGCACCACAAGCCTAGGAGGACAATTAGAGCAGGGGCGGTGTGCTCGGGGAGGACGCGGAGCAGAGGTGAGCTGGGGTGGGGAGGTACAGCACGGCTCCCCGGGCCAGGGGGTGGGGAGCTGCTGCGGGAGGGAGTGCCTCAGGGCAGGGGGGGAGCTGCCGCAGGGGGGGCTGCTGCAGGTGGGGGGAGGCGCCTCAGGGCAGAGGAGGGGCAGAGAGCTGCTGCAGGGCTGGGGGGGGGGGCACAAGGTGGAAGTTTCGCCTAAGGCGCGAAACTTCCTTGCGCCGGCCCTGACCATCCCTGTGCAAGTGTGATCCTCGAGGGCTCTATAAGCTCTTCTACAGATTCCCCACAAACATTTAATATCAGTACAAGGGGACTGGCCTCACACGTAGTGGCAGGACTGGGAAAAGCAAAGGTATGCTGGGAGCACTTCATCAATAGCTGATTTTGCCCCCTTATATTTTCTGCTCCGCCTTGATGAGAATTGTACTTGTGTGAAATGCTTTAAAAATTAATTTAATTCTCAAAACTCCCCTGCGAAATATGGCTGGCAAGTGACTCTTATCCACAAACACAAAGTTTGGTCTTATCTACCCAGATGTACAGACACTCTTTCCCCAACCTATGTAATTTTTTAAACATTAGCTTTAATAAAATTTTAAAATCTGATACTGAACCATTGCAGAGGGGTTCAGTAACTTACCCAAGGCAAAGAGCAAGTCACTGTTTGAACTAGAAGTAGAACTTACAAGTTCCTGGCTCTCGGTCCACTAAACCATGCTGCCTCTTTAAATAGTTCTGTGTTTTACTCTATTAAGCACTTTCTTCCTTCTCCATTTCTTATTCATAAGGCTTATCTTTTACTGAATGTTTTAAATTAATTCTTCAATTCTAAGGAAAGATGAATACACAATATAAGTCTGTGGTATATTTCAGACTCTAAGCAAATATTAAATAAAAGCTTTACAGCTAAACAATTCAATCAAGGAGCAAATTGAGACTTCTTATAACAATTGAGTGGATTGTCTCTGCAAACAAATCAAATTCCTTTAATGGAACAAAAGAAATGCCAAAACTAGGCTAACTTAAACAGTCCCCCACACACAGGATCATTGATTAAGAAGTCTGTGAGGAGATCTGCATGCAGATCAGAAGTCCATACAGAGGATGGTGGCAAACAAGAAGGTAATATAAATGGGTATTAGCCATAGGTGGTATATTACTGTAAGTACAAGTCATTTAGGGAGACTTTATAACACATCAGTTGCAGATTTGGAAAATGTACGGGAGTTTGATAAGAAAAGTTAAGTATCCCTATATTTAGCAACATCTGAAAAGGTTTTATAAACCTGGAGACCAAAGCATTCCACTTTAAAACCATCCAGAGGATCTACTTGGTTCCAAAGCTTAACAAAGGCTGGCTTTATCACATGTATAGGAACGTTTGTTCAACTGCTGTGGGTTATTCCAGATTCAGGTTATTTGAGGCAAGTACTGAGCCAGATTCTGGGCTGATCTACACTTTGGCAACATTGGTTTATTGCAAGATGGACGTTAGAGCAGGACTGGCCCACTTGTGCCAGAATGAAAGTGGTAATGAATGAGTTTTCCTTTTTTCTTTGGCTACATTGCTTATTTTTTCATTGACTCTAAATGTGCCTGCTCCATCTTTCATCCAGCTATTGTGCACTGTGCTGTGTACATTACCTTGTTCATGTCTTGTATCTGTAGACTGCCAGAGGTTAAATTTTTACTTTTTCCCTTAAGATTGAATTGCATTCTGTTTTCATAGAGGTTTTCAAGGTTAAGTACTCCACTTTCTTCTTGCCGTTTCTGGACTCATGAAGTTTTCCCTTGCGTCTTCATTGAGATGTTAAAAAATGACTTTGGGATCCCCATAATGTTTGGGAGAATCTGCTGCATTTCACCTTAGTGGAATGGCATGTTATGAGGATTTTTTCCTGGTAATGGTATATCTCGTTTTTTCCCCTTTCTTTGTTAAAACACGGTAATGTGCAATACCTTTTGTGGCTCCTCCCTCAACCCCCCACAGATCAAAGCTGGGAGGTAGTGTTGTTTAGCATGTAAATAAAGTACCACTTTTCCCCAGTAAATAGCTCTGCCTGGCATTATATTCCAGGAACTCTCATCTATGCAATGATGAATTCAAGTCCTGCATTGTTTCTTTTCTTTCACAGTAGTAAAGGTGAGCCCTCTGTAATTAGTATTTTTCCCTCCCTCCCTCCCTCCTTTTTTAACTTCATCTTTACTAGTTATACTTAGTGCTCAGCATTTCACATCAATCAGGTCAAAATCCAAAGGTAGCCTATTGGCATCCACTTAATATTACTGGTTCCTATCATCCTGCCCCACATAAAATAAGCATGTTCTTGAGCTGACGGTAAATGAAGGACATTGTGTTGCAGATACATTTGGAAAGAAGTGCCTAGAGTTCACTATTCTGGTCAGAGGAGTGGGGTGCATGCTTGTTGCATTTTAATTTGAAATTCAGTGAATATTTTGAATGCCACAGCATGCCTATAATGTTATTTAAAGGATCTTGTGCATTCAGGCATATAATGATTGACATTGGCTGTAACTTGATGCAATGTTGCCTGTTTTAATTCTTTTTTGGTGCAATGTTGTCTTTGATCACTTCCTATTCACTGGAAAAATCCCACAGTTGCAATCCCACATGATGTTTCACTGAGAGGATGCCAAGTACTCTATGGTACATAGCTATTCAAGGCACTTTGTCCACCCTCAGGCTGCTCATTAAAGTGATGGCAGTTTCTATTTTAATGAAAAAAGAAGAGTGCAAATTCCCCACTTCATTCATGGACCTTGAATAGTAAAGAGGAATGTTTTGTTTTGTTTTTTTCCCTATTCCCTACTTCTTTGTTTTCTTGGAAATTGTGTAAACTTCTTCAGAACTATAGCCACCACTGCATGTGCATGCAAAGAATGTCCCAGTTACATTTTTTTGAGTCTAGGGTAGGTGTTATTTAAAAGTCCACTCAATCTCCCCAGATCTCAATCTCCCCAGATATTCTGCATAACAGAATATATTAACTGGGGGGTGAGGGAGAGAGAGAATTCACTATTTTTCTTCTCTATTCCTCCCTCCCCAATGGACTGTATTGGGACAAAATGTCTTTCCCTACAAAAACAGCATTTTGCACTTAGTGACTTCCACTTAAAAGTCAGGATTTGCTCACTGTTTCCTAGCTGGGGTATTGGAGAAACTACAGGAAGAAACTGTAGTAGGAATATAGCACTTTAAAGTTAAGCATGTGCTGAAGTGCTTTCTTGAATCTGGTCCTAAATGCCTACAGTCAATGTTGGGGGGTAGAATGTAGGACCTCTCGCTCTCAGACCTCTTCTCTGATCAGACTGCTATCCAAGGGAGAATGCAATGAACTCTATCTGTTGTACACAGATGCTACCTGTAGGCTGGTCAGAGGGCAATGACATAAGTATTTCTTTTTCTCCGATGGGCTGAGTTAGTACAGGGAGATTGGGAATAAATCCAGTCTTTAAATCAATCTATGTTGGCAGCATTGAGAGTTGCCACTAGACTTGTTTGTCCAGTGGGTTAAGATTTATATGTATTGCATGCTGTGCTCTTGTTCACATTTACTTCATTGTCTATGATGGCAGAAAAAGTTTGTAGTAGGAAACATTACCTAGGTACCATGATGATGGAGCTACTACTACTTCTAGTGATTAATGAGTGCAGGTTTAGCATGATGAGCCTTGGCCACTTTGGCTTGGGATTTTGATTAGAGGCTTTAGGGCCCACCTCTAGATTGTGACTGAGTGGATAAAGTAGTAAGAGCAGAAATGCTGTTCGCTGTCCCAAAGACAGAGGCAAAATAATGTCACTGTGCAAGGAGCAGTCTAACCCTTCTGCAGGCCCTAGCACGAAGGCTAGGCAAAAAGTCTACAAAAATCCACATGCTCTGAAGGGGCTTTCTCCTTAGTTGGGGGAGGTGAGTTCCTTTGCTTGGTACCTATGATTTCTATTCAAATGTATGAAACCAAGTAACTGCATACAGTTTTATCTTGCCAAGGAAAAACTGAGACACATATTCAGACCTAAAACAATTCAGTATTTCATAATTACATATTGGTTCCAAGAGAGTGGGGAATTATTTGAACATTAATTCTATGTGCGTTTGTTCTTTCAAAGCCCCATCTCAAAGTATGCAAATATTGGAGGGGTTGAAACATTTAATCACTTAGTAAACAACTCTCAATGGGATTGCCATTTAGTTATTGTCTTAATTGATTTTCTACATTGAAAATCCAGTGAGCATGGATCCAGATAGGAAAAAGTCTACATCTTTACAGCTAAACAAAAGCATGTCTTCCCTTCTTCTGAAACTTCCCTGCCTCCTTAGAAGCTGTCTGCGTGTGTACTTCCTCCTTTCCCTCCCTTGTTCATGCATATTTGAATGACTTTTTTACCACACCTATTGATATGGCATTTGCACTCCTAAAAGGCATTATATGAAACTGCCTGCATTATATAGCACAAACAGTTCCCTTCCTTCTGCTGTGGCATCCTAAATGAAAATTCTCCACAACAAGCATGTCCCAGGGAAGGAATCCTAGTTATGAGGAAGAGGCCATTAAAAAAGCTAATGCAGTTTTACGATGCATCAGGCGAGGTATTCCAGCAAAGATAAGGATGGCTGTTCATACCGTTTATATAAGGCATGGGTGAGACCTCATCTGGATACTGTGTGCTGCGTTCTGGTGTCCCATGTCTTAAGGGGAGGATTGAATTTCAAACTGGAAACAGTTTTCAGAGACGGAGCTACTAGGT
The DNA here is from genome assembly GCF_003597395.2 of Chelonoidis abingdonii. Lineage (NCBI taxonomy): Eukaryota > Metazoa > Chordata > Testudines > Testudinidae > Chelonoidis > Chelonoidis abingdonii. The sequence continues at coordinate 44,528,931 of NC_133783.1, forward strand.
GCTCCCGAGGAAATGGAAAAACCTTGTCTTATTGAAGGGACTCAAAGAGCTGTGGCTTATTTAGCCTAACCAAAATAGAAGGTTGAGGGGCGGATATGATCTGCTCTTTATTAAATATATCAGTAGGGATAAATATTAGGAGGGAGAGGAATTATTTAAGCTCAGTACCAAACATGTCGGACATTAAGAAACAAATGGAAATAAACTGGACACTAGGAAGTTTAAACTTGAAATTAGATGAAAGTTTCTAACCATTAGAGGAGTGAAGTTCTGGAACAGCCTTCCAATGGGAGTAGTGGGGGCAAAAGACATATCTGGCTTTAAGACTAAACTTGATAAGTTTATGAGGTATGATGAGATAGCCTAATTTTGGCAACTAATTTGGCAATTGATCATGGATTATCAGCAGGTAAATATGCCCAGTGATCTGTGATGGGATGGGATCTGAGTTACTACAGAGAATTCTTTCCTGTGTGCTGGCTGTTGAGTCTTGCCCACATGCTCAGGGTTTAACTGATCACCATATTTGGGGTCGGGAAGGATATTCCTCCGGGGCAAATTGGCAGAGGCCCTGGAGGTTTTTCACCTTCCTCTGCTGCATGGGGCACGGGTCACTTGCTGGAAGATTCTCTGCAGCTTGAAGTCTTCAGCCACAATTTGAGGACTTCAATAACTCAGACATAGGTTAGGGGTTTGTTATAGAAGTGGATGAGTGAGATTCTGTGTCCTGCATTGTGCAGGAGGTCAGACTAGATGATCATAATGGTCCCTTCTGACCTTAAAGCTTATGAGTATATGAGGTAATAGTAATGGGGGATTCAGATCACTAGAAATATAGAAGGTTTGGTTTGTGATGACCGAGAGAACCTCATGGTGAATTGCGTGCTGGGTGTGAAGGTTGCAGATCTCTCAAGACATCTAGACAGACTTATGTGCAGTGCTTGGGACTAGCCAGTCAATGGTCATGGTACATGTAGGTACCAGTGACATAAGAAAAGATAGAAAAGTGGTTGGTCCTGAAGGCCAAATTTAGGCTGCTAAGTAAGAAATTAAAATCCAGGACCTTACTGGTAGAATTCTCTGAAGTGCTTCCAGTTCCAAGCACCAGTTACACAGAACTGCAGGGTCTCAACACATGTGTGAGATGATGATGTAGGGAGGAGGGTTTTAGATTTATTAGGAACTGGGGAACCTTTGAGGAAAGGAGGAGTCTATACAGGAAGACTAGGCTCCAACTAAACCAAATGAAACCAGATTGCTGGCACATAAAATTTAAAAAGTCGTAGAGCAATGTTTAAACTATGGGCTTGGGGAAAGCCAACAGGAGTGAAGGAGCACAGGGTTCAGACAGAGACAGTCCATGGGGGAGGATCTATTAACTGGGATGCTCTATATCCTAGTAAAGAGAAAAGGATAGAAGCTGATAAAGTACAGATAAGAATTGCAGAGAAACAGTCAAATTAAAGTGCGTCCCATTCAGTTACATCACATGAAGTCAGACAATTAAAAAGTGATACATTTTACAAGTGCTTGGATACAAATGCTATAGAAATCTAAATAGATGGGTGAACTTGAAAGCCTGGTGTTAAATAAGGATATTGATATAAAAGGCATGACAAAAACTTGGTAAAACATTGATAGTCAATGGGACGCTGTAAAACGAGGGTACAAAATATATAGGAATGACAAAATGGGTCATACTGGTAGGGGAGTGGTATTATATATGAAAGAAAGCATAGGGTCAACTATAGTAAAAATCTTAAATGAATCATCTGTATCATAGAATCTCAATGGGTAGAAATTCCATGCTTGAATAATAAGAATATAGCCGTCGGAATATACTACTGACCACCTGACTCTCAGAGCCCATCACCATGATGTGCCCTGAGCACATCATCATCACCATCCTGGACAGAGGCTATAAAGACAGGCTTTTAAAGAGGCTATAAAAATAAAAAAAAAAATTAATAGTGGGGAATTTCAACTATCCTCATATTGACTGGGTACATGTCACATCAGGATGGGATGCAGAAATAAAATTTCTAGATATGATCAATGACTGCTTCTTGGAGCAGCTAGTCCTAGAACCCGCAAGGGGAGAAGCAATTCTTGATATAGTCCTAAGTGGACCACAGGATCTGGTCCAAGAAGTTAATAAAGCTGAACTGCTCAGTAATAGTGACCCTAATGCAATTGCTTTTAACATCCTTGTAGGTAAGGAAAAACCAAAGAAGCTCATCACAGTAGTAGTTAATTTCAGAAAGCAGAACTACACAAAAATTAGGACTCTAGTTAAATGGAAATTAAAAGAACAGTCACATGAGTGAAATGCCTGCAAGCTGCATGGAAACTCATTAAAAACATTGTAATAGAGGCTCAGATTAAATGTATACTCCAAATTAAAAAGAATAGTAAGGGGACCACACACAAAAATGCAACTATGGCTAAGTAGAGTAAAAAAAGTGGTTAGAGGCAAAAAGGCATCCTTTTAAAAATTGGAAGTCAGATCCAGGGCCGTAGCAACAAAGAACGTGGCCCCCTCCGAACATATGTCCGGGGCCCCTTACCGAAAAAGTCAACGGCATATTTCGATGACTGCCGTGTCCGAGATCACAAGATTACAAGTGTGAGCTCCACATGGTACATACAAGGCACGGTCATTTATTTCTAGCACGTGGGCTTGAACTCCTTTATTCTTTCCTCTCATATTTGCGCCGTTATCATAAGCTTGGCCTCTCATGTCAGCAATGTCTATTCCTAAGTTGTTTGTCTTTTCAAGAAACGCTTCCAATAAGCCCTCGCCAGTTGTATCATGAACATTAAGAAAACCAACAAACGCTTCACGAATATTGACACCATCTTCACCATTGCATTCATTTTTTTTGCCACTTTTAGGGGCCCCCTTCCTTGCGGTCAGATCCTCTGAGGAAAGTAGGAAAGAGCATAAACTCTGGCAAGTCATGTATAAAAATATAATTAGGCAGGTCAAAAAAAGAATTTGAAGAGCAACTAGCAAAAGACTCAAAAACTAAGCATAGTTGTTGTTTTTTTAAGTACATCAGAAGCAGGAAGCCTGCCAAACAATCAGTGGGGCCAGTGGATGATCAAGGTGCTAAAGGAGCACTCAAGGAAGACCGGGATATTGCAGAGAAGCTAAATGAATTCTTTGCATCAGTCTTCATTGCAGAAACTCTGAGGGAGATTCCCACACCTGAGCTGTTCTTTATAGGTGGCAAATCTGAGGAACTGTCCCAGATTGAGGTGTCAGTAGAGGAGGCTTTGGAACAAATTGATAAATTAAACAGTAATAAGTTACCAGGGCCATATGGTATTCACCCAAGAATTCTGAAGGAACTCAAATATGAAACTTCAGAACTACTAACTGTGTTATACAAGCTACCACTTAAATCAGCTTCTGTACCTGATGACTGGAGGATAGCTAATGCGATGCCAATTTTTAAAAAGGGCTCCAGAGGCACTCCTGGCAATTACAGGCCAGTAAGCCTGACTTCAGTACCAGGCAAATTGGATGAAACTATTATAAAGAACAGAATTATCAGACACACAGATGAACACAGTTTGTTGGGGAAGAGACAACACATCGCTTTTGCAAAGGGAAATCATGCCTCACCAATCTCTTAGAATTCTTTGAGGGGGTCAACAAACATGTAGACCAGGTGTTCTAGTGGATACAGTGTATTTGGACTTTCAAAAAGCCTTTGATGAGGTCCCTCACCAAAGGCTCTTAAGCAAAATAAATAGTCATGGGATAAGAGAGACGTATCAGTAATTGGTTAAAAGGCAAGAGCAAAAGGGCAGGGATAAATGGTCAGTTTTTGGAATGGAGAGAAGTAAATAGTTCCCCAGGGATCTGTACTGGGACCAGTACTGTTCAATAAATTCATAAATGATCTGGGTAAAAGTGGCAAAATTTGCAGATAATACAAAATTCCCAAGATAGCTAAGTCCAAAGCAGACTGTGAAGAGTTACAAAGGGATCTTACAAAACTAGGTGCTTGGGCAACAAAATGGCAGGTAAAGTTCGATGTTGATAATTGCATAGTAATGCTTATTGGAAAACATAATCCCAAATATACGCACAAAATTATGTGGTCTAAATTATCTGTTACCACTTGAGATCTGGGAGTCATTGTGGATAGTTCTCTGAAAACATCTGTTCAATGTGCAGCGGTAGTCAAAAAAAAAAAAGCTAACCATTTCCAATGTTAGGAACCATTAGGAAAGGGATAGATAACAACACTAAATATCATAATACCACTTAGGTAGGGGCATTAGGTTTTCTGTTCTTTTCAAAGCTCACTGTGACCTTGGCCTGATGTTTCTGTTGTAAGCGGAAAATATGACTAAGTAGCAACTTGGTAGTAAGATTTCTGTTGCAGAACAGCATGTCTGCATCACCATCAAGACATGTGATTCCTTTCAGTTGGTTCCCTTCTTTGTTCTGTAGCTTTGTAACATCTTTTCCGCAAACAATGAGTGCTCTCTCTCTCTCTAGTCACCCACGCCCCCATATGATTCTTACTTTCCGCTCACGACCGTTCACCTTTACTTCACCAGTTATTCCCCCCACATTAGATCACCACAACAGCAGTCATGGTATTTCTTGTAAGTTGTGTTGGTTAGCGTTTTCTTTTATCCTTGGTGATGTAGGCTGTTGTGCACCTAGATTTACAGAGCAGCTATAATGTCATTTAGCTTGGCTCCTTATCTTTTCATCTACTATAATAATTCTATAATTCTAGGTCTAAATGTGCTGGTTCCTGCTATATTTTAATATGCCTTATTTTAAAAAACCCTGTTAATTTAGAGTTCATGAAAGATACTGGGTTGACAGCCCTGGAGAGTATAGTTTCTATATACTTCCCCACCAACATACCTCAATCCTGACCTGAAAAGTCGGGGGTAGAGGATACTTCATCTCTTCTGTCCGTGTTCTCTCTTGTGAGATGGCTAGCAAGCATGCCAACTGCACTGACTGTTTTTGTGAGGGTGGTACTTTGTCCACTAAGAATAGGACAGTGATCACCACTTTAATGACTGAAGAATCATTGGATGGTAATAAATTCTAATCATTACTCATCTAAGGCCAAATTTACTATTGGTGTAATAAGGCACATGTTCTGGAGATATACAACTGACATCAAGTAATTCTTTGAAAAGCTCCTAAGTGACTTAGGTCTCACTGAAAGTAAATAGGACTTAGTGACTTATGCTCTTAAGGTACCTTTTTTTTTTTATTTATTTTATTTTCAGTTTACTGGTCCTTACTTGCACCACAGTGAATATACCTCCTGGTCTGGATTTGAATTGGCAACAGAGAAGTAAAAGCCACCATATCTCACTATGACCCATCTAAGGCAGACAGTCTCTTCTAATGTTCATTTATTTAAAGTAAGTTTCTACTCTGAAATGTGACTGCTTTTTTTTTTAAATAGACTGTTGAGCTGACAAATAAGAATTTTCCCCCGCTGTTACCGCTGCAGCCTCAACCTGGAGTATAAAGGTCGTTTTGTGTTCTTTCATATCACCACGAACAAAGATTTTGCATTAGTAACGTAATTAACTATATTATTGATACCCACATGTTGCAATAGTCCCACTTGCTCTCCTATAGCTGTGTTGACTCTACAAAACTAAAAGGAGTAAAAAGAAGTAAAAAAACAACAACAAACCGACCATGTATTTAGGTACTGGTCCTGTAAAAGCTTACCTCTGGAGCGATTGATCCAGCAGGGGTCAATTATCACATCTAGTGAAGATGTGATAAATCGACCGCCAAGTCCTCTCCCATCGACTCTGGTACTCCACCGGAGTGAGAAGTGTAGGCAGAGTCGATGGGGGAGTGTCAGCAATCGACCTATCGCGGTGAAGATATGCGGTGAGTAGATCTAAGTCAGGGCCTGCGCTTCCATTAGGCGACCCTAGGCGGTCGCCTAGGGCACCAGGATTCGGGGGGTGGCATTTTGTGCGCTCCCCATGAGGCGCATGGGAGCTTCTGGTTCCACTCCCATCGCGCCACCGAAGAAGAACTTTCTGCCGACGTGCCGTGGAAAACAGCGGCAGTCCATTGAGCAGCTCAATGACTGCCGCTGTCGCCTGCGGCATTTCGGCGGAGGATCCTTTTTCAGCGGCGCGATGAGAGTGGAACCAGAAGCTCCCGCATGCCCCATGGGGAGCGCACAAAATGCCACCCCCCGAATTCTGCTGAAATCATGCATGTTAAATGCACCAAGATGCGACAGACCTGTACTCACAGTGTATAAGGCCTGATCTACACTGTGGGGAAGCGGGGAATCGATCTAAGTTACGCAACTTCAGCTACATGAATAGTGTAGCTGAAGTTGATATACTTAGATCAGGAGTGGTGCCAGAGTGGCACTTTACGCGGTCGGCACAAACAAGAAAAAAACAAAACAAAAGAGAAAGATAACAATTTAAATACTGTTTTTGTGGTGCGGGCGATTCCGCCCGCCATTACACTCAATGTAATTTTGACTATATGCGCTGACTGCGGAAGGTAACCCCAGCGTAAGATGAGACAGACCTGTAGTTTGAAAGATTGAGGCTTTAATCAGTAAGGCAAGTAGATATGACCCAGGAAGCAGGTCTTTGAACTAAGATTGTGGCACTTGCCCAAATAGAACTCCATCTTAAGGGCAAAAATATCTCTGTATTGCTTGGATGTGTGGATTTCCTTTCCATAACTGAAGCATGAGGAATAATTAGATAGAAAGATACTTAAGCCAGTAAAGAAAATACACTGTATTTTATGATGCTCTCTCTAGGATTCTTGTGTAACATGAGAGAAATTTGCATAAACATTGGTAAGTTAGGGATAGAATTTGTTTTTGTTTTTGTTGTAAAATGTATTTGTTTAAACTGCTCTGTTCTGCTTTCCTCACTTTTTTTATGTTTCTATTAATGATTTTAAAAATTGTGAGCTTAAGGAGTATTAAAATGTCTTGGCAATGTATTGTTTTTCAATCTTTTTACTGTTGGATTATATATACCTTGTTTCTATTTGATTTTGATTGTTTGCTTGGCCTAGATTCACTGCAAACATTTGGTATGATTTAATAATTTTTAGTTGTGCTTTCTTGCCATGCTTTATGTTTTGCAGCTACAGCATTGCCAGCCAACGCCACAGTCTACAGTCTTTATCTTTTGCTGGATTTTTAAAAGGGTATTTTATTGCCTGTCATTACCATTTATTGTGGCTTTATGGACTGTGTTCGCTGCTTGCTCACTCTCCTGATGTTTCCTTCTAGCTTCCCTGACACATATTGTGCCCTCTATTATGCCAGGAGGTTCAGCACTTCTGTTGAAGGTTTTATATCTTTCCTTCTGCAGCCCCCACTTCTTTGGCATGCTTTTGATTTTTCCATTTTATGAGAGTTGCTGGAGTTTGAAGAGGAGAGAATGAACCCTTTCATGCCAAATGATTTAAATTGTACTGAATGTTTTCAAATATTGTTGCCTGTTTCATAGCATGTAGGTTAACTGAGTTCTAAGTAGGATGGCTTTATGCTGTTTAAGGAGTTCTTTGTTACTTTTCTATCTCTTCTTGCAGTGCTGCTGGGCTGGGAAAAATTAAAGGTAACTGCAGTGATTACTTCAAATACCTCAGTTTGGTGTGGATAAAATGGAACTTGACTCCAACTAAAACATACCTGAGGATTTTTCATAACCAGACTCTCCCAGACTGCTCCAATACTTCTGTTAGTCTGTAAGGTGCCACAGGACTCTTTGCTGCTATAACTGAAACTCACATTCCCAGTGAGGTACAGGTTAGTTTGTCAAAATGGGACCAATATTATGAACTCAAGTCTCCTCTTCCTCTCTCCTATCCTGATTATCTGTAACAGCTGTCAACCTGTTATTTTAGTCCCCTTGTGTTACAAAGATATCATTTTAAATAGCCCAACTATCCCACTGACTTCAGAAGGGGTTGAGGTTGCTCAGCACCTTCCATAAGATGCTCAACACCTCAGAGGACTGGGTATGAAATACTTATTTGTGTGAGCCCTTCATTATCTATTCTGCAAATGAAACTGGTTGTAATGTAAATTATAGAATGAATCTTTCTATCGCTTAAGATCCTGCAACTTAAACCTCCTAGTTGCTTATCTACCTTCTGCCACCTCCCTATGGTTTATCCAGTACACTTGGCATTCCTGATTATTCCTTGCATATAAATTTCAATCATACCCAGAGGGTCCCTCTATTCTATAATAGGTTGCATTGTGAACAATTTAGCAAGAGAGCTATTCTGTCCAAATAGTGAGTGAAACATTCCTTAGCAGGAAAAGAAAAATGCTTGAGGGCTCCATGCATATTTCTATTGTAACACTGTAATAAGTTGATCGTATTGAAATTAAAATGGAGCTCAGAGATTTATCTCCTCTTTCAGTCACATGATAATATGGACCTTTCCAAAAAGCTCAAAGCAAAGCATACCCAGCATGTACCAAATCATAAGGTCCAGAAAATCAGGTTGATTGGCTAACCATTTCTGCTGTGATTCACAGCAGTTATTAAAATCATGGATTATTAGGGTGAGAAAGAACCTCAGGAGATCACCTAGTCCAAACCCCTGCTCAAAACAGGACCAATCTCCAAATCGCTCTCTTGAGGACTGAACTCACAATCCTGGGTTTAGCAGACCAATGCTCAAACCACTGAGCTATCCCTCCCCCCTGTATTGAAGTATGAGCTTTTGTGAGTGAATGCCCACTTCATTGGATGCATCCGACAAAGTGGGTATTCACCACGAAATACGCCCTTATCTTAGCAGGATACATTTGCAATGTAATAATCTTATTATATTCCAGTTGTCCATTTCTCTGCTGGTCAGGTTATATATACAGTAATACTTTCTCTTATGATTCCTTAGCAGCTTCTGACCCTATTTCATGCACAACTTGAAGTTTACCACTTTCTGTATTTTAGAAAGGGACCCTGGATTCTGTTGTAAAATCTTTTTTGTATCGCTGAGGGAGATGCTCCCTGAAGCCACTTTTGGCAGTGCAGTCTGGTATACATGGGAAGTTCTGGACTTATTCTACTTAGTATGTTTTTGTGTATTAACTGGGGAGATCAGCAATGGAAGGCTTCTTGGAAGCAGTGACTTTCCAGGGCTGATTAGAAGAAAAGAAATGGAACTTAATGTACAGAAAGTGAGAGGCTGTTCCTGGTGTAGGAATACTCAGAGGAAGCAGTGAGACGTGATGTGGAGGAGCATAATGCATTATGGGAAATGAGAAAGGCAGGGACAGAACTGAGAGTCTTGAAGGCTGTGTACACTGAGTAAGGTTACGATTTTGTCACTGAAGTCATGGAATCCATAACTTGCAAAGACTTCCGTGACTTCAGCCGCAGTGGTTGGGAGCTGCAGAGTTCTGCCTGTGGTGGGTCGGACTCCCCTTTCAGGGTGCCATCAAATGTGCTGAAGTCCCATTGGGCCTACCTGTCTCACCAGCCTGGGTGTCACTCACTCTGTGCTGCTGTGACTGGCTCTCAAACCCCTTCCCCCCCACACACATATGTACGTATGTATGTACATACATAGGGACACACCCAACTGTAGAATCACACAGTCTGCGATCAGCTCTCTGTGGGAGGACTCAGCTAGGGGAATGACCAGCACTCCTGTGCACATACCCTCTGGAGTGTAAACCCAAAATTATTTTACGTGCGATAGAAATCCATATAGCATAAGCTCATGAAATTCGCCCCCTCCCTCAATGTGGAGGGAGATATGCACAGCTCTTTGAGTGCCCCCTTCCCCCGGTTATGAATTGCACAAACTGGGTTTTTGTATAAACAAAAAATAAGTGTATTAACTATAAAAGGTAAATTTTAAGTGTTCATGAGGGATAGCAAACAGAACAAAGCAGATTACTGGGCAAATAAAGCAAAACATGCAAACTAAGCAAAATACACTAAAGAAACAGGTTACAAATAGTAATTTCTCACTCTAAATCTTGTTTTAGGCAGGTTGCAGAGTTTCTGCAGCTCAGAGTTCCAGTCATTTCCCTTCACAGGCTAGACTCCGCTCTCAGCCCAGACTCAGCCCTTGCCTTTCCCCAGTTTAGTTCCTTTATCTGTTCAGGTGCTTTCAGCAATGGAGAAGAGCCCTGATTGACTCACTTCCCAGCTTTTAGTAGGATTTAAATGAGGCAGGAATCCTTTGTTTCCAGTAGAAAAATATAGCAGTGTCCAAGCTGGTACTCCGTACCAGGTGACATCATGATGCCGCAGTGTCCCAGGAAGCTTCTCAGGAAGGTGGGAAATTAATATCTTCAGAGTTCTATTGTCCTCCTTAAATGGCCCATTCAGGCTGATTGCCTACTGTCTGGTGGGCATTCCACAAGAACACACACTGTTGTAATTGTTACATAGTCAATATTCCTATCTTCAGATATAGAAGTGACACATGTATACAAATTGGATAATCACATTCAGCAAATCAACCCATCTTCCGTAAAATATATCTTAGCTATGCCATATTCATATCATAACAATATTTCTATGAAGAATATGGGGTGGAGCATGTCGCTGCTGCCTCCTGCAGTGAGCCCCCAAGCTCCCAGCTGCTGGGGAGTGGGATACGCTGCAGCTCCCCACCGCCAGCTCCCCACGGCCTCTGAGCCTCCACCGGTGCGGGGAGGGCGGAGCTCCCAGCCACCCCACAGCTGCCCAGCCCCTTCCCATTATATCATGGATATTTTTAGTAAAAGTTATGGACAGGTCATGGGCAATAAAGAAATATTCATGGACACCTGTGACCTGTCCATGACTTGTACTAAAAATATCCATGACAAAACCTGAATCTTAACTATGAGCCAGATTCAGAGCTGATGTCAGCAGATGCATATGCACTGAAGCCAGTGGTGCCATCCCTGTTTACATCAGCTGAAAATCTGGCCCTGAGTCTTATAAAAGTCTTGAATCATCTCTAACTTTCCAAATTCTACAAAGGTAAATAGAATAGCCTTTTTTTTTTAAACACCCAAAAGTGATATGCTTGCTAACATGCCCTCTCCCCCCCGTTTTAATTCTTTGCGGGTCTTCTTGGTGTCCATTGAAACTTTGCCTCCTTGTGTGGCACCTTTGTTACTTAGAAAAAGTTACTTTAAAATTCCACTAGAAAAGTAACTGAACAAGTGTTTGGCCATCTTTTTTTCTGCAGTATCACTAGCCAGAGCTGCATATAAAAATAATCATATCAGAAACATGAAAAAGGATATCTTGAAACCCTACTCCAGGACACTGTAGGCAAGTGCAGTCCTAAAAGGCCCTTATATACACCTGGGAGGCCACCCACAGGCTTTTGCCACCACTGGGAACCGTCAGGAAGGATTGTGCTCACAATATATGGCCAAGTGCCTTTCTTGGAAATGGAAGAAGGTCTGTCTGCCCATGATGTTCATTTTATTAAGACCCAAGTTTGCACTTCCATGGCTTCATATCTATTGAATACGAGCAGGAACATGTAGGGGGAAGAAGGTTTTAGCTGGGGGAGAACTGGAGCTGTCTGGAAGGCCTGGGTTGGGGAAGGGGGCTGCTGAGTCAAGACACTAGGGCATCAACCATTTCTGAAACATCAAGCCAGCAGCTACATAGGAAGCCTGCAACAGGATGATCTGTCCCTTTCTGGGCTGGCAAGCCTAGATCCAGTCAACCCTGTTCAATTAGTCTTGCCCTGTTACATCTGCTGTACTTCACCTAAGAGGAGGAAAACCCCATTGTCCAGTAGTTGGGAGTTGACTGGGAAGGAGAGCAGGTAGGCTGTGCCTACAGAGAGCAAGAAGCCTGGTTGGGAGTCAGGACCTGTCGGAGGACTCTGGCCAGCCTGAGCACTTTGTAGGAAAGTCGGCTTGGTCCAGATTGTTGGGTGGGGGTTGAGACAGGCCACTGTAGCTGGGGCCAACCTGTAAAGAAAGGGGCTAGAAGCTGACCCTGGTTGGGCTGAAGATTAGTTTTGTGTTTTTGTTGGATTTGTCTGAAGAACACCTTACCCTGGGAGAGGGGGAACAGTCTGTAGTGGCTTAGCCAGTGGGCCAAGTCAGATCTATAGCTGAAGTAAGGGAAGCTGAAGCAGAGATGCTACACTGCCACACTGTGCCGTGAGAGGGTGCATTGGGATGGGGAGTCTTGCACAGAGCCCTTGATACCTCAGTTTAGACACCTCTCATTCAACTCAGGCCTCCCTTTCCCCCAGCACATGATCCTCTTTTCCCTGGATCCTACCCTTGCCCCTACACCTTCCAGCTCAAATCAGCTGTTTCACTAAACCTTGCTCAACCTATCTGTCCTTCCCATTCTCCTCTCATACCTGTGCCCAGACGTCGTCCCTCCCCACCCCCGCTCCCTGCAATCATTAAAATGTGAAATGAAAAATTTAAAGTTGTGCAAATCTTAATGCATCCTGAACTCTGGAGTCAGTACCTGGAACTCTGTGCCTTCATAATATTCCATTAGTCTTAGAATAAGCCTTCCCTGAAGTCACTTTTCTGGAAAAAATACTAAATAGCTTAATTTTGATGGGGGACATCACTGTACAAAATTATGGGCCTCAGCTAGTGGAATCCAGTGCAGTAGATATAATCTGTTTCCCCTTTCAAATTGTTGCTATGCAGCTTCAAAGAGAGCTAGAAGAATCTTGAAGCTGTGCTTACCAGCACTGTGTAGGTTGTTTGGAACTCCAGAACCCCTTTCCTTGAGTCACCTCAGATTTTGTAGAAAATTTCTCCATCCTGCATTTAACTGGACTAAAGACTATACTTTTGGGGGATTTTAGAGAGGAGACTTGAATAAGGCTTACAATGAAAACTCGGAAAACACCCCAGAGCATCCCCTTTGGCTAGGCATAGTGTGGCAGGTGGGAGGTGCCCCACTTGCCTTCAGCTGTTACAAACAAGGTCAGGCAGTTTCTTTAATGAAGAACCCCATTTGTCCAAGGGCCTTATTTATTAATAGTTGTCATAAACATAGGTAAAGTGCTCTGTTAATCAAGTTCTCTAGAGCCCTTCAGCTCTCCTCTTAGCCAGCTGTAAGGCCTTTACCAGCTTCTCCCTCATTTGGGTCCTTTTCTTTAATTATTCTTCAGGCTTTCAGGCTCTCAAGCTAGCCTTTGCTAGCTCATGTCTCCTGCTGTCGCAACCTCTTGCCTTTGGGTAACCTATCTCCTCTTGTTCCCAGCTTTCTTCAGCTGGGTACCCTTCCTAATTACCCTCCCACTCTGGAGATTTCAGCAGGATGCCTTCCCCTGCTGGTATCTGCCCTGTTCTGAGAGAGGAGGCTGATTATGCTGGTGGTCATATCCCTGACTGACTGGGGAAGAGGAGAGCCTAGCCCCATCCACTCTGCCAGGCTCCTAATCCAAGGTCCCTAAAGAAAAAGTGCCTGCCTTTCTGTCAACCACTACTACTTCTTGGGACTTCTTCCTCTCCATGTCTATCCTTCTTTAGATCCTCCAGTATTTCTGTTGGACCTTTCAAATCCTTAAATGGCCATGCCAGATGACGGGGTGGGCTGACTGCTGGGCCCTCCTGCATTTAAGGGCACACAGTCCCATCATTGGTGGCTTAAATAAGATTGACAAACTCCCACCAATTGAATTTCCATTATATTACAGTAATTCTTAGGGGCTGCAACTGAGAGAAGAGCCCCATTATGCTAGGGATTGTACAAAGGTATATAAGAGACAGTTCTTGCCTGGAAGAACCAACAAGCTAAGTAGATGAGATGAAAGAAGTGTTATGCCCATTTTACAGATGGAGAACTGAGGCTATGTCTATCCTATGCACCATACAATGACACAGCTGTACTGCTACAGCCAGGCCATTGTAAGCCGTGCAGTGTAGCCACTCTTTGCTGCCGGGAGAGAGCTCTCCTGATGACAAAATAAAGCCACCTACAGCGAGGGGTGGTACCTTCATTGCCGGGAGACTGTCTCCCGCTGACTAAGCGCTATCTACATTGGCACTTTTCATTAAAACTTTTGTCATTCAGGGGTGTGTTTTTCCACACCCCTGAGCGACAAAAGTTTAACAATGAAAGTGCAGTGTAGTTGTAGCCTGATGTACCGATAAATTAAATGACTTGCCTGGATCACACAGGAAGTCTGTGGTAGAATCATAAACTGTTCACAGTCCCAGTTTAGTGCTTTAAACCACAGTTTCATCCGTCCCCTTAGTTAATTTCATTGTTTGCTATAGTATAGCTGCTAATGCTCCATATATGCTACCTTCTTTATCTGACAGGAAGAGTCATTGATCACATTTCTGTAGCATTCCTCCTAATGAGTCATATTCTGCTCTCACTGAAGTCATTCCTACTGACTTCATGTGGAGCCACATGTCTTATTATAAAACAGTTTGTGTCATAGTAATTACATCTATTTATTTTGCTTCACAGTGAGTGTACTGGACTTGCCTTTGTCTTTGTCACATAAGCTATGGTATGTCTTACTAAAATGATACCTTTTAAAAAAGATTTGTTGTTGTTTGGACTTGGATATAAAATTAGATCCACTCATTAATATTACTACAATGTGACAGCATCATTACTGTATGTTATTTGAAGTCCTTCCTCACTTATCCACTTATAAAATAACTGTATCTGCTAGTAATAAAAACTAAAAATTAATGCAAGAAGAATAGCTATTGACATCAAGAAGTAAACTGTAAACTACTTTTATTGTGCCCTCTTTCTCCTGGCTTTCTTTATGGGTTGTATTGTCATTTATTCACCACTTTCCTTACATGGGATGTCAGAGCACTTAACAAAAGAATGAACAATATAGATTTCACAGTGGGATTTATGCAGCAGATATTATATTGTAAATAACATTCCACAAATACAACCACCTTTTCTACAGGGATGGAATCTTAAGCACTTACCAGTGTATAACATTATCTTCATATAGTACCAGCTGCCACATCAGGAATCAACGTTCGTTCAAGAAATCATCTACGTGAATTTATATAATGTACCAGAGGACTTGTTTGTCCTCATTGTTCTAAATTTTAATCTCAGCAATGTCCAGCCATTACCTATCTGAGTAATTGGCTAGATTATCTTCCCAGTTTGCTTTGCCACAAACCCTCAATCAGTAAAGGGATTGACTGTGATCTGATTTACACTGGTCTAAAAATGGAGTGACTCCCTTAAAGTCAAACTTATGTTAGTGTAAAAACAGCTGTAAATGAGACCACAATTAGATACAGTCTAGAGGCCAAGGATCCAGCTTTCCTGCTATGCCCATTATCCAATGCATGTAGTATGGGTTGTCAGAGGAACCAGTTGGTGCTCACTTTTCCAGGAGCTAGTTCTATGCCAGTCCAGGTCCTGGCACATTTTTACAGCAGCCTAGAAGCTACTGTGAAGTAACTGAAGCCTGCTTGCAATGTCAACATGGTTGTAGTTCATCAGTAGAGACTAGCTGGGTTGTAGATGACCAGTAGAATAGCTGGAATGCTGTATTGTTCTGACTATGCCAGGTGGGCTACAGAGGCAGAAAGCATAGGAGCTGGCTGTGTGCCAATCTTCACCCACATTGCGGGAATCCCTGGGTTTAGAGAGCAGCTTTCTGTCTCCTTTGCATCTTAAATTTCTATCTGTTCTACAGAAGGGAGTTGGGTTGGGTTTGTTTTGCATATTTGTTAGAGGAATTGCTATCTAATAGAACGTGCCTAGAGGGTCACGGGGAGGCAAACACTGAACATTTTTCAATTACAATGCCCACTGCAGAAAATAAGGTGTAGGGAGGCTTTGAATGTGCATGTAGCCCACAAAAATCACTTGGCCTAACTCTGCTCAGCTACGGTAGTCTTTCACTCTTTTGGCTTCCGTGCATTTACTCCTGGTTTACATCAGCATGAGGAAGATTGGACGCAATCTCCTCAGCACTTCCCCTCTACTGGAAGTTTCTTTTGTTACAGATGAACCGCAACACCAAGAGTTCCTTTGCCTAAATTCCTGGACACTGTGAGAGAGCTAACAAGATGAGTGCTTGATATGAAGCCCCAGTCATCTCTACTGTTTTGGTTAAATCTCTAATTAGTTTTATGGCTCTTCTTAAACTTTTGTCACGTCTGATTGCTTTTTTCACAGATTTGCTCCACTAAATTGGTTTTATTTGCTAAGCAGTGTTTTTGAGTCTTCTTTGTAGTTCAACTTTTGCCACCAACGTATAGATCCTTTAAACTTTGACATTTTGTCTCTGGTGCTGAATGTGTTCTTGCATTTGTGCAATTAGCTGCCTAAAGTCACTCAGCAGATCAGTGAATAGAACCCACATCTCCTAGATACCAGACTGGTTCCTGTCCACTCTAGATTATACTGCTTCCCGAGAACTACAAGTAAAACGTTCTGAAATGATTTGACTTGTTTAAACAAAATACAGTTACAAGAGATATGTTGTGTCTGTAAATTGTTAAAGTAGCAAACCTTATAAGTATCTGGGATCTGCAGTCAGAAATTGGATCCAAGAGCTAGAAACAAAAACAAATTTGGGGTGGGGAATGGACTTTCTTCTGTTGATGGGAGAAAATTTAAAACTGAGAGGAAAATGCTGTGATTTTCTAGAGCTGGTTCATGCTTCAAGAACGGTTCTTTTGTAGTAAGAAGCTTTGGTTCTTCTTGAGAATTAAAATGGAAGATTCTTATATCAATTCTTTTACAGTTTGAATGTTAAAATGTGTGTATGTGAAAACCACTTGTTAAGATGTCTCTGAGGATGTTCGTGCCTAATTAAACACCTTAAACTAAAACAATCCTTTGTTTTGAAGGAACCAAGTGTTTTTGTTAAAATCCTGTCATATTTAATTTCATTTCATCATACTGACACCACATTGACCCCCCCCCAAAAAAAAGGCAATTTCATTTGCTTCTGCTCTGTATGAAAATGAAGCCCAGTTGAGATTTTGTAATTAAGTTCTCTCACATAACACAACATCAGGAGAAAGGAATATGTCTGTGAAATGTGCACTGAATCTGAATGGAGAAGCTAATTTGGAATTTAAAAAGACTAACTTCTGCATGTTCATAAAGGAAAATCAACCTTCATAGCCTGTCTCACCAGTGGGGGCTCCATACAGGGCCAGATGGTGGAGACCATACTCATGCCAGTGAGCGATTACTCAGGCAAGTCATCCCATAAATAGCAATGGGACCATTCATGGAGCAAGCTGCTATTCATATCTGAACAGGGCCGTAGCAACAAAGAACGTGGCCCCCTCCGAACATATGTCCGGGGCCCCTTACAATGCAGAAACTGGAATACGGTATTTATTTTATACAATATACAGGGTTCATATTATGTATACATAGGCCTACAGTGTACATGTATTCCGTATTTACGCAAAAGCGCTTCTTTGAGCTTGTTCTCCGCAAATTGGTTAAATCAAATGCTCATAGTCAGAGAATAATGGCAATCTGGTTTTTGTTTGAGATAACTGCAATAGCAGTAGAAGAGCCATGTCATCTGTCGTGGTAGCGCAGGAATATTGATCAGTTTCATTCTGCTGAGCTCCTTATCAGCACCAGCGACAGTAAACTGGTGTTGGGTACAGAAGAATCTGATGCAAATACAAAGATTTGGATATATTCCTGAAGGTGTTCTTGTATATGTAGGTTTTAATAAAATTGTTTGTGCCCATGAAAGCTCGTCTCTTTCTCAAGATAATATAAAACGCTCAATCGCATTATGAAAGTCGTTGGCATAATGTCTCCCATTTTTCTTTCAAAATTTTGCTGTTATCCCATTCATTTTCTCTGTGACAACTAGCTTCAGCTGTTAGCTGTTGTACAGAAATCAAACAACTTAATACCTGCTCCAGAGTTGTCAAATTGCGTAACGAAACAAAGAATATGCTGACTCAATGAGAACAGAGAACTGCGATTTGAAATTTTCTTCAGGCAGAAGACGACGAATATAGCATTCGTAATCAACATTCTTTCTACGTCGCACCCTGGTTCTGAGAACCTGCCAAATACCCATAATGTTGCTATTTTCACAGTGCATTTGTGACCACCGATTTATATCTTTGTATTTTTCGATATGTCTTTATATGTTCATCTATTGCCAAAAACTAATTGTAAGCACCGAACTTTCTGCTTGCAGACAAAATCAATTGACAATTCTGTGACTGAAATTAATTTGGGCTGGTTTAATTGACGGAATAGACTTGTCTTCAGCTTCGACTCACTGTGAAGCACTTTGGAGGTATGTCTGTACGGATTTCGCGCTGCTACGCTGTCCGTTCATGTGCCTGTACCCTGTATGTTGGATTGCAAAGGAGCAGCAAAATACTTGAAACAACTTTGGAATTTTCTCAAGTTCCTTCTCAGGCATTCTTTTGCCTGCTTATCGTTTACTAGCTCGCGCTCTTATACTCTCTTAAACATCACAGAAGCGCTTCTGCCGTTGGAGGAACGATAAAAAAATAAACAACTAATTCATAAAATTTGTCCGCCGACCCAATTTATGAACGCAAATACACATTCTTTGAATGGGTCCAACTAAAATTCGAAACTGACCGACAGACAACTGATGTAGCCAATAGCATTATGATGTATCATAATGACTTCACGGTTTTGTCAGTAAAACCGACATGGATTGTGCAATAGCGTCAATAAATGTCAGTTACCTAATTATACCTTACATTTTTTTTGCCACTTTTAGGGGCCCCCTTCCTTGCGGGGCCCCCTCCGGTCGGAGGATACGGAGGGCGCTCGCTACACCTCTGTATCTGAATCTGGATCACAATGAGGGTCATTTACAAGACTCTAAGCCTGTGGTCTCCAAAGTGGGGTGTGCGAAAGAGGATCCTTGAAGGTGCGCGGCAGGAGGAGTGGGGTTTTTTTTTTCTTTTTTTTTTTTTGCTTCAGCAAAAATGGTAGAGCCAGTGTGGCAGGGGATGCGTGCTCAGAAGTTTTTTACTATTAGGCATGCACGATCAAAAAAGTTTGGAGACCACTGCTCTAAGCAATAAGAAGAAGTGTAGACTCCTAGTGCAAATTGTTTCTCTCACTGCTGTGATTACACTGGGTTGCACGGGGGTAACTGAGAACAGTGTATTAAATAGCTTAGTTATCTATCTGGGGCCCAATCCTGCAGCCTTTCTATGGAAGGCTTGCAGGGTCATGTTCTTTATCAAATTATTTTGAGCTCACACCTCAAACTGTTCTCTATTGGAGTTTAACAATGAATGATGAAAACTGTTAGCCAAATCATGCTCTATTTGCTCATATTAAGAGTCTGACTTCACTGGGAGTAGCTAAATGAGGTAGTAGAGTAGAGGTTAGCCCTACATCTTACCTTGAACCTGTGGAACTACTTAGTTTAAATAGGATCTTTTGTTTTTTAAACCCTTTAAAATGTAAGGGGATTAAATAGAAAATAATAGAGTGCAGTGACTGATTAACCAGTATAGGCAACATTTAAAGTGACCAGCTCTGGTTCTCTCTTCTTGTAATGATTCTTACTGAGATTCCCAGCTGCACTTGGCCCCCCATAGGAGGGTTGGCACACCAATTCAGATACAAGGAAGAATCAACCCCAGCCTTCAGCTGGATAGTTCTTTTGTCCTTGGCTTTCATGTGCTTAGTGGTGATCAAACAGGAAGAAAGACCTTGGTGGCACCCAGGGCTGGTGCAACGATGTTTCGCTCCCTAGGCAAAACTTCCACATTGCTCTCTTCCCCATCCCTGAGCCCCCGCCCTGAGGCGCACCACCCTCATGACAGCCCCCC
The DNA here is from genome assembly GCF_003597395.2 of Chelonoidis abingdonii. Classification (NCBI taxonomy): domain Eukaryota; kingdom Metazoa; phylum Chordata; order Testudines; family Testudinidae; genus Chelonoidis; species Chelonoidis abingdonii. The sequence goes on from NC_133783.1 coordinate 44,548,712, forward strand.
CTCCACGGCTTCACTTATCCTGCCTCCCAGGCTTGCGGCGCCAATCAGTTTAGGCGCCACAAGCCTGGGAGGCAGGAGAAGTGAAGCAGCCACGGCGTGCTCCGGGAGGAGGCAAGGCAGGGGTAAACTGGGGCAGGGAGTTCCCTGCATGCCGCCACTCTCCCCATTACTTGCTGCAGACAGCCCTTCCTGCGATCCCCTGCCCCAACTCCCTCCGCCTAAATGCTGGCGGTGACCGGGGCGGCCGCCACAGTCGCTGCTGAAGAAAATGCCGCCCCCCAAATCCTAGCGCCCTAGGCAACCGCCTAGGTCACCTAAATGGTTGCACCGGCCCTGGTGGCACTTGTAATGTTGGGAATTTCCTTGATAGGCAGATGGTAGTGATCATACTCGTGCATAGCTATGCTTTTTAAGTGAAACTCCTTGATGTTGGTTAGAAGTTCCCCACAGAGAGGAAACTAGAAGATAATGTTTCTTATTTCAGTATCCAATACTTTCACCAGTGAGGATGAGAATAATTACAGTATATATCACTACCCTGAATATTTGGTAAGACAAACATTTCTGTCTCTAACTACTCTTCTTCCTCCCTTGACCCCCAAGATATCTAAAGCACAGAACGACTTTAAGGGTTAAATCTTCTCATGGCTCATGTAATAATTGCCTCCACTTGTAGTAAGATGAGGCCCTCAAACATAAACTCTTGTGTCAGAGGGCTAGTCTGAAGCCTGAAGCCTGAACCAAAATACTTCCAGGCACTGCTAGCAAAAGCTGGGCTGTGAGCCAGAGGCAGGCCTCACTCACAGAAACTGGCGAGAAGAGGGTTGTTAAAAGCAGGTGCGTTCACACATAAAGGCTAATAAGAGGAACTTGTGCTAAGATGGCACCTGGACAGCCTGATGCAAGGACACTCCATAGACATAACAAGGAACAGGAAGGTGCATCTTAAAGACAGGACAGCATGATAGATAGATCTGTATGTCTGGAACAACACAATCAAAGGGGAGACAGCACCCTAATGAGCCAAGAGGCTGTACCTCAATACATCACTAGGGATGAGTAATCTGTCTTGTAACTGTATAAAAGTAGGTCCCGGAGTGCGTGTCTTTGGCCAGCCTAGAGGGCAGTGGAAAGTCCCACCACTGACTGAGCTGTGTCCATTGCCAGGGGCACATATGCGTAGTATGTCCTGCAGAGTCTATAGGAAATTATTACTGTGCTTCGTTTGACAATTAACCTGGCTCGGGTTCCTTCGTACCTTACTAGAGTCTGTGGTCTTTGGGGGTTCTCTCGGGGTTTGCTGTGTCAGCTATCTGCGCAGAGCCGGGACAGCACACAGAGAGAACACACACGCAGCCGACTGTTATCATCATCAAACAAGAGCAGAGCACCTCACCGGTAGCTACTAACAATACCACTTATTCCATTATAGCTTAATTAGTATGTAGCAGTGCATGGGATTCTTCTGTCCTAAGTGCAGGACTCTGCACTTGTCCTTGTTAAATCTCATCAGATTTCTTTTGGCCCAGTCCTCTAATTTGTCTAGGTCCCTCTGTATCCTATCCCTATCCTCCAGTGTATCTACCACTCCTCCTAGTTTAGTGTCATCTGCAAACTTGCTGAAGGTGCAGTCCACACTATCCTCTAGATCATTAATGAAAATATTGAACAAAACCAGCCCTAGGACCGACTCTTGGGGCACACCGCTTGATACCGACTGCCAACTAGACATGGATCCATTGATCACTACCCATTGAGCCCGACGATCTAGCCAGCTTTCTATCCACCTTATAGTCCATTCATCCAGCCTATACTTCTTTAACTTGTCGGCATATTGGATGTCCAGTGAGGAATAGACTTTTTAGGGCTTGAGTCATTGCCTGTTAAAGTCAACTCAGCTTTAGGCTGTTACAGATGGGGTTGCCAGTGGATGAGAGGCAGCAGAAGCAAATTATTTAGTTATCCTTGCATGGTGCTTGACAGCATAGTCTGCTATCATTCTTTGTTGACTGACAGCCTGCATGCATTTATACCACATTTCATATTTCACTGCAAACATCGGAATTATATGTTTTAGCTGAAAGGCAGCCAAAACATCTGAAAGGCTCATTGTTTCCCCAGCTAACATTTTCAGTACAAATTGTGTTGAACAATTCTAGAAAACAACTGTATATTACATCCCTGCAAGCACACTGGCTATTCAGGCCCACACATGTTAATGTAAACTGTAGCGTGACTTGATAAAAGCACTATGAAAGGTTCTATTTTTGTTAATGTCAGTGACCTTGCATAGCTGTTTGAGAACTGTTCAATCTCCTATTCAGGATGTATAAAATTAATATACCTAAGGGGAGGATGTTATTAGGGGCAAGATCGGAAATGCGACAGGAAATGCTGCTGATAGAATGCAGAAATTATCCTGTAGCCATTGTTCAAACAGATCCATGCTTAAAATTAAACCTACAAGAAACTCTTTTAATAGTTAGTCGCCAAACAAAATCAGTCTATTGATTGTATCTTCATTTGTTGCATCTTAATAAAAGAGAGGGTTTTAAAACTAGAGAAAAGAATGGAGGAAATGCTATTAGAAGTGTTAACATATTAAAAGGTAACCACAATGGATATAATAAAATACAGTATTCACAAGGCATGATAGCAGACCTCAGTGTGAATATCTTTGCCCCGTAAGTTCTTAACAACTGAAAAGAACTCCGTCTCTTAATCTATTTTGTGTTGTGAAGCTTTCCCTCAAAAGCCATGCATTATTCTCCCAATCTATGTCACTGAACAAGATAATTATCTATGCACGGATGCTTAGTAGGAAAGACCTCTCCAGAGAAGATCAACATTTTTTTTTTAAAACAAAAGGGGCAAAAAGAAAGGTGTGTGGAGGGGTATGAGGATCAGTGTTGAAAACCCAATTAATGACATGCTAATGCACACAAATGAATATTGAAAGAACTCAAACGTTGCTTTGAAATTAATTATACCTCTCCCATTGTCCTTTAAAAATGGAAGATTAAAACCTGTACAGCCGTGTTTACTATGTTTAATTTTCAATTGTTTCTTTGATGTAACAGCTAGAAAGGCTTGCACCTGCAAAGTAAAAAGGTGGTGAACAGATTGCAAACATTCTGCAAACACTTCATCAGGAATGTTAGTTGTCTGCCTCCCCTTGCATAAGGGAGCCTTGATGATATCTTTGTGCCTTTGACTCCTTTTGATTAATAAATGCAAACAAATTTCTCTCAGTAACCTCTGTTGCAATCTATGCATGACAATTAGGGACAACCTCTGGTGAAGGGATACACTGAAGTCTGTTCCCTTTCCCTCTGCTAGAGAATAAATAGTTGATGTTTAATGCTTTTTGACAATTAGAGAATGAAATCTTTTGTAGCCATGCAATCTTGGCTACTGTTCATTATTCTGCTCTCAGCAATGAAGGATCAATGTTTACCACAATATTAAGCTAGTCTGGGTGGACAATCTGATTTTTGTTTGGGGGTGGGGGAGGCTACTGTGCACTGTTATTGAAATGTGGAATACAAAAATTATTGCTTTTTTGCAAAATAGATTTGTAACTTCATCAAAATGACAGATTTCAGTGGGAACCATTAGAAAGTCATGTACCACTTCAGTGGAGTGGTGTTGGTTGACCCTCTGGTCAACTTACGGTATATCTAAACTGCATTCAGCTAACTTTGATCCCCCTTGATCAGTGGTCCCAAACTTTTCAGGATCTTGCTCATCCTTACCCCTGTTCATGTCCTCCCCCAAAAGCCAGGGCGAGGAGCGGGACTGCGGCTCCCAAGTAGGGAAGGAGGACACAGACAGGGGTAAGGGGGTTGAGGCAGGGGATGCAGCTTTTTTTGAGGGGGGTGGGGGGACTGAGAGCTGATCCCAAGCTGGGGGGTGGAGGCTGGGATTGGGGCCCTGGCTGGAGATGGGGCTGGACCAGGGCTGGCTCACACTCCCTCCACATGCCTCATGGGGGCTGGCTTGTCCTTGCTATGCCCCCCTGAACATTCTTCCATGCCCCCCTTAGAGGGGAACACCTCACAGCTTGGGGACCACTGCCCTAGATAATGTTGGACAAGGGTAGCATTATATGTGCCTTCCTCTGTTAGGTGTAAATATTACATATATTTACCTACAAATTTGGAGCCATATGTTATTGTTGTGTCATGTTGATTGTATTACAGTAGAGCCAAGCCACTGTCAGGATTTCATTGAGCAAAACACTGAACCTAAGTGTAGTAAGAGACAATCCCTGCCCTGAAGTGCTTAGACTGTAACATAACAAAAAAGGTGGGAGAAATTAATTATCCTAGTTTGACAGTTATGAACTGAGGCAGAGAGCTAGATTTTTAAAGGTATTTAGGTGCCTAAAGTTGCAGATAAACATCTAGGCAGCTCTGAACTATTCCACTAGGTGCCCAAGTCCCATACAATAATCCCTGCCTGTTTACATCCTTTGGCATCTAAATACCCTTTAAAAATCTCACCCTAATGATATGTCTACAGTGTAATTAGACACCTGCGGCTGGCTCGTGCCAGTTGACTTGGCCCTGGGGCTTGTTCTAAGGGGTGTTTAATTGTAGGGCAGAAGTTTGGGCTCGCACCTTGCAGAGTCCTAGAGTCTGGGCTCCAGCCGAGCCTGAACAACTACACTGCAATTAAACAGCCCCTTTAGCGCTTCCCCAAGTCAGCTGACACAGGCCAGATGCGAGTTTTTAATTGCAGTGTAGACATACCCTCTGTGTCTCAAGTTCAGAGAGGACATCCGTGGCAAGGTGAGAAATGGAACCCAGAACTCCTGAGTCTTAGTCCAGTGCATTTAACCACATGATAATCTATCTGTGGTACTCCAGCTGAACTCAGTGTAAGTTCTGCATATGCACAGATGTCAGGCTATGTTTAGGGAGATTTAAAAAACCTACCCCTGCAATAGTCTTTAAAGCTTTTCTTTCAGACAGTTGTTTAGTGGGCATCACATCTCTGCTCTAAAGTTGGTTTAACAAGGGTGCTTGGACTGACATTTTGCCAGAACCTACAAGTTTACTCCCTAGATGGTGTCTCTCCCATTAGCATTCATAATCTCACATTCATCTATTCAGATGATAACCCTATAGTCAACTAGAAATCCACAGATCACCAGATTTACCTCCACAGATCTAATAACACCCCCAGACACCAAGAAATCTGTTATCTACAGCCAGGCACCTCAGATACCATAGAATATGCTCTGAAGAAAGAGTCTGGGATTTGGGAATCACACCTTAACACACTCAGAACTGCCTTCACCAAACAAGGACACTTCTCCAGAGCAATGGATCATATCCTGGAATGAGCCAGCCAAATACCCCGGGAGAGCCTCCTTCAGTATAGAAAAAAATAGCACACCAACCACACACTTCTAGTTGTCACCTACCAACCCACATTAAAACCTATATGGGTTATCATCAAACAGTTACAATCCATGCTCAATGGGGACCACAACCCCAAAGAATCTTTCCCAAACCCTCTCTTCTGGCCTTCAAACAATCCCCCGCCAATCCCAGCCTTGCCAAGCTTACCTTCAGAAACAAACTCCCCAGGACAAACCAGCTCAAAGTGGCACCATCCCCTGCCAAACCTGCAGACATATCTCCACTCCTGTGATGATCATTACTTCCCACACCATATCTTTCCATGGGTCCTACACCTGCCTATCATAACATCGGCTGTACCGCATCCAATGCATCAAATGTCCCAATAATAACTATATGGGTGAAACAAGACAATCACCATGCTCTCAAATGAACTTTCACAGAACAATAAGACAAAACACCCTATCGCCCATGGACAAATGCTTTTCACAGAATGACCACTCCATATCTGATCTCTCAGTCCTCATCCTCAAACCTGCACAATACTTAAAAAGATGAGCGTAGGGACTTAAGTTCATAACTCTGCTGGACATTAAAACTATGTACTTGAGAGGCACTATTTTATGGACCATTACCACAACTTGTACTGTACCCTGCTGCTAACTAACCCTCCTTTGTCTGATGACTGCAGAGGTATTAATTACCCACTTCATTTTAAGTGGTCTCCTACTACATGTGTGAACCTTTTATGCTTAACACAAGTTCACACCCACATTCACACCTTGAAAACAGGTCCTCCCACCATAGGTGCCAACTCTGTGGGTGCTCTGGGGTTGGAGCACCCATGGGGAAAAATTGGTGGGTGCTCTGCACCCACCAGCAGCTCCCCGTCCCAACTCACCGTTGCCTCTGCCTTCTCCCCTGAGCACACCTTCCCCACTTCTCCCCCTAGCTCTCAGCACTTGTGGGCACGAAATAGCTGTTTTGCGGCGGCAAGTGCTGGGAGGGAGGGGAGAGGAGGAAGAACACAGCACGCTCAGGGAAGAGGCGGGGCCATGGCAGGGATTTGGGGAAGGAGTCCAATAAAGGCAGGGAAGGGTGGAGTTGGGGCAGGGACTTTGGGGAAGGGGTTGGAATGGGGGCAGGGCAGTGTTGGGGAGGGGGGTCAAGCACCCACTGGTGCCGGAAAAAGTTGGTGCCTATGACTCCGACCCCACTTCCTGCCTAGGAATTGTGTGTGTTTCCCTTTGTCCCACAAGGGATTGGCTGCCTCAGCAATGGGTTGAAGTTCCCTACTCTCTCAGCAGTATTACAAGCAGCAATTCTTTGGACTAAAGGGAGAAATAAGGTAGAACTTCCTCTCCCACCCAGCACAGGATGCTTTACATTTTGACAGACCACCAGGCACACTGTGGGAAGAAGTTGCCTCTCCTCCTTGCTTGTAATTACCTTTACCATCTCCCAAGCAGCTGTAATATGCTTAGTTGAGCATTTTCCACATCTTGGGTGGGGGTCATAGAGATTTGGCAGTGCACTGCATCTGCCTCAGTTGCCTACTTCTGACTGGAGACTCTGACATCCCCATGTATCAGACTGCCTAAGGGAGTTGTGGAAGCTTCTTCCCTGGAAGTTTTCAAAAGGAGGCTGAATAGCTATCTGTCTTGGATGGTTAGATACAACAAATCCTACATCTTGGAAGGGGGTTAGACTAGATGACCCTTGCGGTCCCTTCTTACCCTATAGTTAGATGAGTCTATGCTTTGTACTGCCTCTGGTACCCTAGTAAGGGTAGGTAGAGAGCTGGTGGGGTGGTATAGCTCAGTGGTTTGCTCAATTGCCTGCTAAACCCAGAGTTGTGAGTTCAATCCTTGAGGGGGCCATTTAGGGACCTGGAGTGAAAATCTGTCTGGGTATTGGACCTGCTTCAAGTAGGGGATTGGCCTAGCTGACCTGCTAACCCTGATGTTCTATGTCTTGGGCTTCAGGACTCAGATAATTTCTTTTCAAGTCAGTAGGTCTCTTCATTACCCTGGAGAAAGACTGTCTCATCCTCCCTGTCCACAGATATTTGTCTGCATACACTGGGAAGGTACCTTGATTCCTTTTGGATGCTGACAGGAAGGATACACACCCTATCAGCTACCCCATTTACACTTTGGCTAACATAGTCCCTTGCAAGTCAGGAGCTACCTGAGGGGGTCTGATTCACCCCTTCTGTTTTTAAAGTCATAGTATCATTCCCCAAAAGCAAAGAATATGGAATATCTGACAACACACTTACAAGCAGCATCCTGACCCTTCCTGGGCCTGCATAGAAATCTATGCAGTAGGCAGAGAGAAGACTTTTGCATTAGGAACTTTCTCCCAGATTCACATCCTGGAAGCATCAGATGGGGTTTCACAACCTGAGGCTTAACTGTAATTTTAGGAGTCCCAGTATCTCTCTATCCAAAGTGTCCCTCTGTTGACTACGACCTTCAGCTCCCACTACCAAGCCCATGGATCTGCACTACCTGTGGGTAGTGGTGTGGGGTGTAAATGGCTTGGCATGAACATTATATGTCATTGGCAGACTGGATAAATGACTCCTTCTGGAGATTCAGTCACACAGTTAACTTTGTGAGGCTGGAGTGTAACTGGCCTTTCCAGAACTTCACTGGACCTCAGGGCAGGGGCCAGACTGGGCTAACCTGGACAAAGTGACCCTGCAGGCCATACATGGAACACTGCTTTTCCCCACCCATTCCAGGGCTTCCTGAAGGTGGTTTCCCTCTCCTTAGTTATGGGTTTCAGGTTCAGCCTGATCCATATTCTCTGACTGCATTCCATCCCTGCTACATTTTCTGTCGAACCCAGACTAACAATCTGCATATTGACCTGCCCATTTTCCAGCTATAGTTACATCTCTAGGATCTTTGTCCATTAACCATGATTTTAGGTCAGGGTGGCAGTTATAGAATTGTTCTAAAGTAGGACTGTCAATTAATCGCAGTTAACTCACATGAGTAACTCAAAAAAATTAATCATAATTAAAAAAATTAATTGCGATTAATCACACTGTTAAACAATCGAAATTTATAAAATATTTTTGGATGTCTTTCTACATTTTCAAATATATCAGTTTCAATTACATGGATACAAAGTGTACAGTGCTCATGTTATATTATTTTTTATTACAAATATTTGCACTGTAAAAATGATGAATAAAAGAAATATTTTTCAATTCACCTCATACAAGTACTGTAGTGCAATCTCTTTATCATGAAAGTGCAACTTATAAATATGATTTTTGTTACATAACTGCACTCAAAAACAAAACAATGTAAAACTTTAGAACCTGCAAGTCCACTCAGTCCTACTTGTTGTTCAGCTAATTGCTAAGAAAAACAAATTTGTTTACATTTATGGGCAATAATGCTGCCCACTTCTTGAATTACTATGTGATCTGAAAGAGAGAACAGGCATTCACATGGCACTGTTGTAGCTGGTGTCACAAGATATTTACATGCCAGATGCTATACATTCATTTTTTATGTATTTATTTTTTATATATTTATTTATTTTTTAATTCACTTTTTGTCTAGTGTGGGAGTCCCCTTCCCCCCACATGTCCCGATTCTCTTATCTTACAGCAGGGTAAAATAGAAGTAACAATTTATGTCCATTGAGTTATACCAGGGTAAGTGTGTGAGAACCAAGTTCCCTCACTTTCATAGCTGATCAGCTGGAAGCCCCTTGTTAATGGAGCAACATTTTAAAAAAAATAAAAGCTGAGGGGGCCTAATTCTCAACTGTTAGTTTTGCTCTGGTCTAACTTCTTTTGAGTCCCCTCCACACTACACATAAATATCAGCGACTTACCCCACCAGATACTGAGCAGAGTGCCAACCATTCTCCATATTATTGAAAATTCCATGATTTTCCCCTATCTTTTCCTTTAAGCTCCATGACTTTTTGTGGTGGTTTTTCTTTCTTGGTTTTCTCAGGGTCAAGGAAAGCATCATTGCTGCCTGTATTGTAGAGATGGGTGTGGGAGAACAACATCATCCGCTCCTCAGTGTCTGAGACATCAACTGAGATGACCTCTCTATGGGGATCAGATGGATTACAGGCTTGGCGCCTCACACCCAGGGCATGGAGATGGGGCCGAAGCAACTTACCTAATATGATGGCCTAGGGGGACATCTCCCTGCAGACTTTCCCCAATGCCTAGAGACATTCGCCCTACTAATGTTATTCATATGGACTCCATTTTGTTATGTATTACATTTGCTGTATCACCTAGAGGCCACAATCAGCTTTGAGGAACTATCAGCCTAGGAGCTGTACGTACATATAGCATGAGACTGTTCCTGCCCTGAAGAGCTTAGACTCTTAAAAGACCAAGGGAAGGAGAGTAGCATGCAGTGAGCAGTCCAGGTAATGATCAAGGAGATGATCAAAACTGGCAGGAGTTAGGGGCAGGGTGATCGCTCAAGTGAATTATTAGTATGTTTCAATGGTACTGAAGCTAAGAGCAAAAGCAGTAATGTGGAGTATGTGTGAAGATTACAGCATCCCCTGTCTCCCATGCAGTAGGTGGGGAGGGAATATGTGAAAATACCAGGTCCCAAGATCAAGAATTCAAGGTAGCAGCTCTGGCAGCTGAGGTCGGTTGGCAAGACTACAGATGGGGTTGGACTAATGTTTTTCCCCCTCCTGCCCTAGAAGAAAAAATCACTGTGAATGATTCCTGCCATTTGTAGAAACATCGAGCTTTACATTTTTGAAGGCTCTGTTAGCATGACAGAAGGCTAGAGGTGAATGAGTCTCTTTAAATGAAAGCTTAGACTAGGCAGAGTGGTGATTGTAAAACTTGCCAGGCATCTCATGGAAGCTATAACATGTGCAGAGTGCCTCTTTTAGCTCCCAGATGTTAAAAATTCCACCTCTAACTCCAAATGTTCCTATCACTCCCAGGTGAAAAATAGTTGTGTTCCCTAGAGCTCTGTGAGGATTAGTGACTAAACCAAGACTGATGCTTTTACATCTAGGCATTTTTAAGTTACAGGTGGACTGAGAGAATAAGTTAAAATAATTTTCAGAAAGTGAAACGTTACCACTTTTCCCAATTCCCACAAATATATAATGTCAAGTTCCATGAACCTCAAACATTTAAAACCAATAATTCTTCATAGGCAGAGGAGAAAATCAGAGAGTTTTTCCCCCCACTTCCTGGGATGTTAGAGACAATGAGGGTGAGGCTTGGTCGCAGACTGGGAATGTTTTCAACTTTAATCTGTATTGACCAGATCCTTGGACTTTCCTGTGTCCACTCTGCATCAGTCCAGAGCACCAAAGGGAATGTGAAGGTTCCTTAAGGCAGGAACTAGGGAAGGCTCATCTGCATAGTGCTAGCATAGCCAAACCTATGCCAGCCACTCCTGCCCCTCTTCAGATAGTTCCATGGCATAGGAAGGGTAAGAAGAAGTGATTGTGGATCCCTGAGAGGCATTATCTGTTTAGTGCATATTAGAATGTCCCTGAAGTTGCACTTGTGCCATCCAGGTGAGTGTTTGGTCCATAATAGTTTGAATAGGTTTGATATTGATACCGTGAAAATGCATCTCCATGTTTGTCCCTCCTATTTCTCTTCTGAATTCTGAAATGACCAACTAGAATGTGTCTGCAAGCTATCCAATGTATAATGAAAGAAAGAAACTACAAGATGGATGTGGTGGGCAGGTCCTCTCATTGTCAGGCAGTTCCCACACTGCATTGTTGTCAGCTGAGGTACTGACAGTAGAGAAAGAGATGTTAGACAATCGTTTTTGTGCTAGAAATTGTTGCTGAAAACTGTTTGTTTTCTCCCCGAATCAGAGTGTTTTTAATCTCTATTATTCATAAGTCAATGATCGCCGTTCAGAATTAAAAAGGAAGTGTTTAGTGTGATGGGGTGAAGCCCTCATCACTGGTGAGAAAGGGTTAAAGACAGTTACATTTACTTCATCTGGAAAATAATGTGGAAGTTACTTGTTAGCCAGAGATGGAAGTGGGAGACTAAAAGGATCAGGTGACAACTCAGCTGGAAGCTGAGCCTTGTAAGCAGGCGGAGAGAGTTCAGTCAGGGAGGTGGAGTCATGGGCAGTAGATGGGAAGGTGGGTTCCTGTGCGGGGTTGAAGTGCTAGAGGATGTGGGAGGCTCAGGAAGATTTTGGTTGAACAGGACAGAGTTTGATACTACAGATGGGGCAAGGCAGTGAAGTCCCAGGAAAGGATTGAGCACAAGGCCAGGAAGATAGGTTGATTCTTTGGGACCTTGGGCTACACTGGATACTTGTTATCCTGGAAGAGTTTGGACAAGCTGCTTCTCAGTTGGAGGGCTGAGTGGTGTACAAAGAAAGACAGACTGCTTGAAGGGGGTTCAGGAGCAGGGCCGGCTCCAGGCACCAGCACGGTGCTTGGGGCGGCATGCCGCGGAGGGCGCTCTGCCTGTTGCCAGGAGGGTGGCAGGCGGCTCCGGTGGACCTCCCGCAGACTAACACGGCTGCTACTCTAAAATCAGTAACCTGAGGCATTGTTATGTAAGATCTGTTACAGGAGTGCTCTGCGAAAAAAGATGTCTGTATATATGGTAATGATCAGTTAATAGACAAAGTGCCAGTAGATGACACTCAGGAATATGCCCCAATGTTCCTGGGTTTTGTGGAACCAATAAACTTTTTGTTGTGGTGCACTCCAAATGGCTTTTTGTGCGCAGCTCTTTACGTGCAGCTTTTAACACCCAATTAAGTACTTGTGATAAGCTTCTGTCTCAAATCTGGACCTTAGCGTCCAAAAATCTGGGTGCTTACATAAAACTCTCCCCAAGCTTATACCCAGCTTGGCTCTGATCTCGCTGCCACCAACCAGGATTTTAGGGCTCCTGGTCACCCCGAGTCACCCCAACCTTTCCCTGGGGGACCCCCAAGACCCAGAACCCCTGGGTCTCCTACTCAAAGGAATAACAAGCTCCTCCCGCTTGCTCTCGTTTATCTGCTTCCCCAGCTTCCTCCCGGTGAGCCTGGGCGATGCAGTAATTAATCTTGAAGTGCAAAACAAAGAGGGAAATCACCCTCCCGCTGAGGCGATGCATTCAAACCTAGTAAAGCTATAAAAAGAGATTTTTCCACCCCCTTCCCTGTAGCCTCACCAGAAAAACCAAAAACCTCAACCAGGTTTAAAAAGAAACTTATATATAAAAAGGAAAGAACATACAGGAAAATATAACCACTGCCCATTTAAGAAGGAGAATTTCCAAATTACAGGGCTCTTGCTATAAGAAATTAGGAAACAACAGCTCTGATTCAAAAAATAGCCAATTTAAAACCAAGTCCCAGCAATTAAACATCCATGTAATACAAACCAAAGCACATAAAGCCTATTGATTGGTTCCTTTGTACTCCACACTTGATAGTAAAATATAGAAGAAGATTGGAGTTAGAGAAAAGCTGTTTCAAATCCATAAGCGGAGAGAAACAAAAGACCGCCGAGTCCTTTCCCTCCCAGACTTTTAAAAAAAATCCAGTTCTCTGATTGGTCCTCTGGTCAGGAGCTTGATTCCCCCCTGTCCACCCGTTACAGGTAAAAGAAAATTAACCCTTACCTATCTACTTATGACAGTACTGCTGAGGCATTTATATTCTGTGTTATTTCTTACTCAGATAAATACTACTAAGGCATTTTTTTTTTTTAAATAAAAAACCCAGAGTCACACATACCTCCGGCCTTATTTCCTCCTCTTAATGTACTCCAGCGTCTGCTCTGGTAGTTCAAAACAAAAACAAAAAACCAACTCCCATTAGTATCACTCTTCCTTTTTATTGCTTTTTTTATTTGCTCAATCATTTCACAGTCCAGTTGTTTGTTTTTGGTCAGGTGGGCTATAAAATATTCCTGTGTCCAGTTCAATCTCTGCCATCTCCAGCCGCCTTCCATAATGACTTTTCATCATTGCTAGTTTCTCCTAAATCAACACTCTCAAGAACTAAAAAAAATCCTCTCTCTCTCTCTCTCTCTCTCTCGCATGCACACACACACACACCTCCTTTTTCTTCTGCATCCCCTGCCTACTCTTTGAAGCAGTGTATCATCATACACTTGGTATTATAGCCTGTTACAAAGGTTTCATTTAAAAGGACACAGTTGATCTTAAAACTGAAAGCAAAGTAGTTTCCAATACTACCCCTGCTCCTGAGTTCTCTGGCAATGTTGGCATTCTACCGCTATATTTTCCTTACTTTTTAAAAAATGCTTTTCTTTCTTGTTGCCTTGCTGTATAACCACAGAAACACTGGAAAATAATTGAACAAGGCCCTAATCCTGCAACAAGATCTGCTTGCTCCCGCTAACTGTGTGGGTGCAACTTCTGCCCATGTGCGAGGGCCTTTTCCATAGCTGGGGCCTAATTGTCTGTATTCAGGGAAAAGTGAAATTAACTATACATAGGGCCTTTTGGGTTTTATTCAATTTAATTTTTCCTGGGAATTTATCTGTGTCTATTTGTACAACAAAAACAGGTGAAAATTGGTGGTAAAAAACGGTGGTAAAAAACTATTAATAATTTTTCTGGGTAAATATTGGGGTTTATTTTGGTGGCCAGAAGGACGGGGGAAAACATATTCAGTAGATTAATGCTTTGATGAATGGAATTCAGTGTGGATTGCTGCAGAACTAAAACAACTCAAAACACAATGCCACGTCTGAGTTTAAGAAAACAATATATCTCTAAGTCCCAAATAAAAGTTTTCATTTGAATAAACAGAACTATTAGCCTATAAACATTTACATTTAATAACTGGGACACCATTTGCAGCGCATACACTCAACTTCATCCTTTTATCCTGTTTTTGGTTTTTTAAAAACTTCCTTGTGTTCTGAAACGTATTCTGCTACAGATTTTCGTTTGCTTCCCATTTTAGTGTGTCAGATCTTTAAACCGTTATCTGCTAACAGCTTAAAATGTGTACCTGGTGAGCATGAGATTTGTCAGTACGTTCAAATGTGCATGCACTTCAGAGATTGTGTGTGTTCCTGTCTGTTTATTGTGTGTATCTTCAAGACTAAGACATGTAGCCTCACTTCAGCGGGCAGCTTTGCATATACACACAGACTAAAACATTATCATAATACATATATCTCATGCAATATATTGTATTTTCCTAATAAAACAAGTTATTTTTTATATATTTGAATGATACAAAAGTAGAGTGAAAATGAAAAAAACTAATAATACTTATTGTAAAACCTGGGAATTTTCCTGTAAAAATTGGTTTAAACTGAAAATGAAGGGGCTTAATTATACAGTAGGGGCTGGATTGTGCCAGACCCTTACGCCAGTGTGCACAGGGAAGGAAATGTGCGAAGAGCCGTCCCCTACTCAATGGTCTATATAAGGGCTAATCACAATTCCAGTCTCTGTGCTCAGGTGGGGAGAAGATTGACCTGGTGAGGACCAATAGTTCTTGGAGCAGGCAGGCTGACCCAGGGGAAGCATTGATAGTGCAGGCTAAGACTCTGAGGGTACGTCTACACTGCACGATTATTTCGAATTAGCTTAAACCGATATTACAAAACAGATCTAATAAAATCGGTTTAGCGCGTCCACAGTGGGATCACGAAATCGATTGTTTGCGTCCATGGTCCAAAGCTACCATCGATTTCAGGAGCGGTGCACTGTGGGTAGCTGTTCCTCAGCTATCCCATAGTTCCCACTTCCGGGTTGAGAGCACAGTGCCTGATGGGGCAGAAAACACTGCCCCGGGTGGTGCTGGGTACAGCCTCACCCCTCCCTTTGTGAAGGCAGCAGACAACCCTTTGGCGCCTTTTTCGCGGAGTGCATTGAGCAAACGCCATAGCACAGCAATCTTTCCCTTTTTTTTTTCACGTGGTGGTGGGGGGAAATAAACTGAGGAGCTGTTCCCTGAACCACGCCAGACACTGTGTTTGAACCTACAGACATTGGGAGCTCAGCCAAGAATGCAAATAATTTTCAGAGACTGCTGTGGACTGTGGGATAGCTGGAGTCCTCAGTACCCCCTCCCTCCCTTCATGAGCGTCCATTTGAGTCTCTGGCTTCCCGTTACGCTTGTCACACAGCGCTGTGTATCCTGGAGTTTTTTATTCAAACGCTTTGGCATTTCGTGTTCTGTAACGGAGCTGGATACAACAGATTTGTCTCCCCATACAGCGATCAGACCTAGTATCTCCCGTACGGTCTATGCTGGAGCTCTTTTTCGATTTCAAACTGCATCGCCAGCCGTGCTGATCAGAGCTCCACGCTGGGCAAGCAGGAAATGTAATTCAAAAGTTCGCGGGGCTTTTCCTGTTTACCTGCCCGCTGCATCCGAGTTCAGATTGCTGTCCAGAGCGGTCAGTGCTGCACTCTGGGATGCCGCCCGGAGGCCAATAACGTCGATTTCCGTCCACACGAACCCTAATCCGAGTTATCACTTTCGAATTTAGCGCTACTCCTCTCGTCTGGGAGGAGTTCCGAAATCGATTTAAGGAGCCGTTTAACTTGATATTAATGACGACGTCGTGTGAACGGATACAGCGTTAAATCGGTATATCGGCCATTAAACCGATTTAAAGTCGCAGTGTAGACCTGGCCTGAGTCACTTGCCTGCTTTGTAGCTACCACTAAAGCTGCTGAACTGAGTTTCCTGTGCTGTCATTTAATGGGACTTGAGGGCACTCAGCAGCTCTCAAAGTCTGGGACTTGATCCTGTGAGGCATTAAGTGCCCTCAAATCCCAGTGATGTCAATAAGAGATGAGGCACTCAGTACCTCATGGGTATTTATTATTTGTTTTATGAAAATGCCTAGGAACCCAGTTGAGGATCAGAGCCCCATTGGGCTAGACATTGTACAGACAAGTAACGACATTCTGGGCCGTGAGAATTCAAAATCTGTACAACAGACAGAACTCAGATTGGGTCCATAGAGACTAAAATAAACATTCAAGCACACTTTAGAAATATCACACTACTACCAACTCCAACTGTGCAAAAATCATTAATGAGGCTGCCCCCCAAAAATCACATGATTGGCTTTCAAATCATGAGATTTTTATTAAAACAATACATTTGGGGGAGGGGGGGTACTCTTTATTTGCCTGCTGCTTTTTTGAATCTTGAGGCATTCTCCACTCATACTTTCAAGCCTTTCTCCACCTCCAAGGGGGAAGACTTAAAAAAAATAAAAATAAACACTGAGCTTCTCATGTTTTCACACAACTTCAAGAACTGGAGCTTTAATAAAACCAAATATCAAGAGATTTGTGATTAAAATCATGAGGGCTGGCAATACTCATAGCAGTCTGTTTTTTTAAGGGGACTCCTGGAATGCAGCATCTTTTCTGTGTCTGACGAAAGGAGGCTTTTGGTGTCATTGTAGATGCTCAAATTTTCTTTTGAGATGGGTGGGAAAATCTGGTGGTGGGAGAACTTTCAGTTATTAGCACTGAGATTTTTTCAAATAATTAAACTTATTTTGCAACAACTCTGAAAATATCCATTTTGTATTGCGTTCAGGCAGTTCTTCCTTCCCATGAGTCCTACCCTGCAATGTGAGTCTGTCATGTTTGAAACTTCTGCTTTAATTGGTTTAGGATTTACTCCATGTTGTAACTAGATGTAATATCTGCAATATCTTTGTAGATTATACTGCATTTTCCCCTAACTGTCTGGCGGTTCTTCTCTGCATATCCTGTCTTGCAGGTAATCATCATCCTATACATCATGCATTTTATCTCTCCTGGAAGTAATACCTATGTAAGTCAGAACTTTAGTGATTTATGCAATTAAAATATGATGGATCAAGTCATTAAAATTCATGGGCACACGTAGCCAACTTAATCCCAACTACATCAACCCTGTCACTTCAAATAAGACTTTTTTTTTGTTACTCAGACTTTTATTCCATATCAGAAAATGATTACCATTATAGCGGACTGAAGAGTGAAAGTAAGAACAAAAGTGCTTGGTATATATTTCTGCTTGTATTTACTTTGTCATTTCAGAATGACAGCCTTGAAATTCTTGTATGATCTTCAGCATGTTCTAAAAATGACAGCTACAATCATTCAAATTTACTACTTTTTTTTTACTAGTAATGAAGTTGTAAATGCAGCATTTCTTTCATTACCTATTCATTAAAGATATGCCATGAAAACAGAGTTACCATGGAAATGGCTCTGTGAATTCTGAGTACATAATAAGAATTTCATTGTTTACACTACAGTATAGATAACTGATGGGTGTTATTGCAGCTGGTAAAGTCTTATTTAGCCTCAGGAATGCTTGTAAGGGGAAAAGGTTATGCAGCTGGTCTTCCATTAAGTGCTTGCATACAAGCTGAGCCCTGTAAAATCATCAGTGCAAAAGAGTTTTATGATGAAAAGGACTGAATGTGTTGTGAGCTTTAAATCTTTGAGCATCATTTGGAGTTGAAAATTTAAACATTGAAAATAGAGTCTAGTTCATGTGTTACTAATATTCCCATTGCAGAGCTAATGCGCACACATCTAGGGTAAATAAATTATCATATATAACTTTGTTTTTTACACTTAAGGTGAAAACAGGGTTTAGTAATGTGAATGTGTCCAGTTTATTGAATAACACTGATAGCTTTGCAAAATCAAGTAAAGGTGCTAGAAGCTTTATTTTTTACTACTGTGATATTAAAATTGAATATGGGATGGAGTAACAAACTAGAAGCAGAGTCCTTCAACTGTACAAAGGGCTACACTTATGAAAATGACCTATTTCTTTATACATAATGTCTTTACATTTTTAAATGCCCCAATTTCCCTGTAACACTTTTAGATTGACACTTCTGATTGCAATCAGGGACTACATATAAAGCCTTATTTATATATATTTTAAAAGTTTTAACCCAGTTCTGTGTGCAGTGCACAGTTTACACAAAACATATTCAACAGGCTTTTATCCCATGAATTATTCCTAGTAGTCAGTTAGACTGCAAAATCCTCACTACCTATCTATCACTCAAAGCTGACACTCTAAAAGGGGATATAATTGGGCGTGATGAAGGGAAACCTGACAGAACATCTGGTAAAGTACAGTTACTGCCATGCAACCCTTCTGCCTTAAATAGGGATGTAAGTGTGGCTCCATTGAAAACAAAGAAATCACACAGAAAAATTATGATAAAGGAAAATATGGGTTATTGGGCCTGATCTAAAGGCCTTTGAAGTCAATGGGAACATTCCTCTTTACATCAAGGGGCTTTGGGTCAGGCTTATTGTGACCGTATCAACACCCTACAATTCCAGAATCACAGATACATGGTGGAGCACAATGAATACTGTAATCAAGGATGATTGACAGAGTGACATAAATGGTGGCCGTAGAACAAGCCTCATGTTCCCTTTTCCTAGACACTATCTGAGGCCTTGGCTACATGGTGCTTTACAGCGCTGCAACTTTCTCGCTCAGGGGTGTGAAAAAAACACTCCCCTGAGCGCTGCAAGATACAACGCTGTAAAGCGCCAGTGTAAACGGTGGTGCAGCGCTGGGAGCATAGCTCCCAGCGCTGCAAGCTAAACACCATCAGGATGTGGAGTACATACAGCGCTGGGAGAGCTCTCTCCCAGCGCTGGCGCTGCAACCACACTCGCACTTCAAAGCGCTGCCGCTTCAAGTGTAGCCATACCCTGAGCTATGAAAACAGCAGCAGCTGAGAAGAAGTGGTGCTTGTGAAAATAGTTTGTGGGAATGAAAAATCAAAGGGGTTTGGCTTTCTCATGACTCAATGCTCAGGAATAAGGATGTGTGCGAATGTATCTGTGTGTTTCCATCTCTCTAGCAGATGAGCTTAGATGATGGTCCTGTAAGAAATTCCCTATGCACAGTCCTGCAACCTAGCCAACACCCATTAAATTTAAACTCCCACCTTAACAACCCTAATTAACCTTGATAGACTGGATGCTAAGTCTGCCTCTTTTTGTTTGCTTGTATCTGCTTTGATTTAGTCTCTGGCAGAGTTGATTAATTTGTTTTCATAAATGTGGCACACCATCCTATTAACCATTCCAGAACAAGAGAAGAGCCTAACGCTGTTGGGCAGGGGAGAACTCCAATGGAAAAGTTCCCCTTCATTCCCCCCAAAATCCCCATTTTCTTATTTGTGTTACAATAGAACGAGAGACCCGAGTGTGCAGACATTTAGGCCTAGTCTACACTGCCACTTTACAATGCTGAAACTTTCTCGCTTAGGGATGTGAAAAAACACTCGCCTGAGCGCTGCAAGTTTCAGCGCTGTAAAGCGCCAGTGTAGACAGTGCACCAACTCTGGGAGCCTTGCTCCCAGCGCTGATGCTGCGACTGCACAGCCACGTTAAAGTGCTGCCGTGGCAGCACTTTAATGTAGTGAAGACGTACCCTTAGGCTCTGTCTACACTAGAGAACTCACAGCAGCAAGGCTGTACCGATGCAGCTGTGGTGCTGTAAGATCTTCGTGTAGCCACTCTGTGCGGATAGGAGGCCTCCCCTCGCCATAATTAAACCACCCTCAATGAACGACTCTCATGTCAACATAACACTGTGGACACTACCACTTATTTTGGCATAACGTAGGTTGCTCAGGAGTGTGAAAAAAACACACCCCTGAGAGACATAAGTTTTCCTGACATAAGTGGTAATGTAGACATGGCCTCTGTAAAAGAGACTGTCTCCCTTGAAAAGCTTCTGATCTAAATAGACAAGGCAGGGGAAACAACAGTAAGGAGAGGTGAAGTGACTTGTCCAAAGTTACACAGTCAGTTAGAAGCACAATCAGAAATAGAACCAAGGTCTCCTGACTCAGTGCCTTGTTCTAGGCTATGCTGGCTCCCATAACCAAGTAGCATTTGATAAGTGTTTTGGGATGGAAGGAGTAGCAGGTGGCAGACCTATAAAGTTACAATGAAAAGAATGTAAGAGTTTCAGGTTGCAACCTATTAGTACTAATATGACAATCATATTAAATCTGTCTTCATGAATAATTTGATATTTCCAGTGTTCTCAGGGAGAGCCATGAACTGCACTCATTGCATTCTCTGCCATAATAATTTTCTAACAAAGACTTAGAAAGGTATTTCTCAAGGTATTTCAAAGTTCTTTAAGGAGAAATGGATTCCACATTTGTTATGTAGTGACAGGGCGGGTATAGAGCAGCTATTATGTATTCAGCAATAACTTGCAAAGTTGTCTTTGACCTTAGAGTTCATTTCACATCCTTACAAGTCTAACACCAACCTTGAACAGTACTAACAGACTAGTGAGCTGTCTGGTTTCCAACTATGAATTTATCAGTGCTCAGCTGACACCTAAAGCCTTGACAAGAGCTGTCACCTGGTCTACCTGGAAATACAGCTTTTGTTCATGTTCTTGGAACACTGAACAGATGGATGGATGGATACTTTAGGTTAGCAGATCGGCCACGGAATCTGTTGCATGGACTCAGGCTTACATTCCAGTCAGAGATGACATCCTGTTGGGCCCATTCACCCCAGACAGTGCCTGGCTGGAGGTGGTAATGCATGCAATGCAGCTGGTTTCAGGATCCATTGAATAAGGTGAGAGAGGTTAGGAGGAAAAAGTAGTGGAGGCAGAAAATAACACAAAAGGGAAAGGAGACAAAAAACAGGCACTCCCATGGCTTTGCAGGACTGACAGTTGGGTGTCCACTGATGAGCTGAGGACTGGCATCATGATATGATGACTTTCAGGACTTAAAGATCAAAAACAAAGTCCCTTAAACAAGAGCAAGGCCTGATGGCCTTCCTCTTGAGAAGAAAATTTTTCAGTCTGGTCTGCTTCCTCTGTCTTGGGGTCAGGGAGGTGAAATGAGAGCTGCTGAGATTTTTTTCAAAGACTCTTTTTAAGAACCGCACAAAGGGGAAAGTGGGTGACAGTTCATTCCTTCATTTTGTCCACCAATTGGGCCCCTCATCCGATACACCAATTTTTGGTTCATTAATTTCTGGTTTCAAATCTTCTGTTTTTACCAATCATTTTAACCTGGAACCATATCAGTAGGCCCTTTTAGTATGAACTAACTTAGGGACATCTACACTTTAAATGCTGTATTGGTGCAGCTGTGCTACTGTGGTGCTTTAATGAAGACGCTCGCAGCCAACAGGAGAGACCTCCAATTCACAAAACGTGGAAAGATGTAGTTCTTCTGTTGCTACAGTTCTAGTCCAAAAATCTATAGTCTACACTTGTGTAAGCAGAATCAGGATGAGCTCTACCCTGACATCTGGTGGTGAATTATGGGGAGTGTGGAAAGAATTTCAGTGAGTGTGGAAAGGAATTTCTGGTATTTGCACTGGCACACCCACCCCACCCAGCATAGCCCACGGCAGCCTGGGATGGTTATTTTGACAGCTCTGGGATCCCCAATTTCTTTGTTATTGGGGCAGGAGGAATAAAATGTTGTCACCTAATTATGTGTATGAGGAACTATGAGACTGCTTTATGACAGAGATGACTCAACCTCAATTAAGTAGTACTTGCTAGACAAGGGACATGGGTTCCAAAACCCAGTGAATTTAGAGATGTTGGTGACTGGTGTGTGTACCTGATGGTATTGGCCCCTTTTGAGGGCCTGGAACACCAATTGCAGATCCTCCTCTCTCCACTGTTAAAGAGTAGAGCTAATTTTGATTCCATTAGGAGTCTATCTAGAGGCAGCTGAGCTGAATTCACATTGGGCCAATGGTGCACCAGCACCGGGGCTCCCCTATTACAAGCTGAAATCACTAAAAGAGCTGAGCTGAGATCACTGAGTGCTGTATTAACTAGTGGGGGGAGCCTGAAGACCTATCGCTAAGCGGCTGGCAGAGCGGAGCAGTTTGCAGCATGTTGGAGCAGCCCATGGAACAGTGAGTGGAGTGGAGCGATTTCCGGGGACGACTGGTGTGGCTCACGGGTCAGCTGAAGGAGCGGCACAGCTGGTGTAGTAGAGCTGGTTGTGATGAAGACTGCAGCAGAACTCCACGGAGAGGTGGAGCAGTTGGCCCTGTCCCACGTAAGGTGCCCCTTAACACCCTGTGTGGGCCCCTCCCCCATTTCCACCCAGGCTGGGGGAGTAAAACTCTGCAGATAAAGTTTTGAACTCTGGGGTGGCACTAACCAGAGACTTTCGGGTTGTTGGACTTTGGGGTGATTGGACTTAATGCTTATGGTTTGTGTTATAATCCTGTTTGTGGTGTTTCTCCAATGTGATGTTGCATTGTTTATTAAAAGGATTTTGCTACACTCAGACTCCATGCTTGCGAGAGGGGAAGTATTGCCTCCTAGAGGTGCCGGGGGGGTGGTATGTAAGTGTCCCAGGTCACTGGATGGGGGCTCGAGCCGGTTATGCATTGTGTTACTGAAACGGAACCCCTGGATACTGAACCCGGCCCTTGTTGCTGCCAACTCAGAGGGGCAGAAGGGAACCCCTGGATACTGAACCCGGCCCTTGTTGCTGCCAACTCAGAGGGGCAGAAGGGTTACACTTGTAAACAGGATAACCCCAGAGTTTGTTTTTCTGTCTGTGGTCTCCCCTAGAGATTTTGCAGTCACTTGATTAGCATTTTGCTCAGACTGTAAATGGGTGCCTATTGTGAACCATACAATACACATTTAACAGATTCTTTCAGGCAAGAGATGTTTATCTTTCTGTCATCTTTTCAGGTGACCAGTCCCAAGTCACAGACCTTAAGAACATAATTTTCAGGGTGTATATAAACATATTTTTATATACACTTCACAGTGATTGAGGACCAGTATGACAAACTTTTATCAGACCTTACATGACATTGTTTGAAATAGTATGTAGTTATCAGACCCAGGGGATCCCTGTAACCATTATGCACCCCTGTGCCCTCTGCCAGGTGGCACAAAGTGGTCCCTGGGTCTCACCCTCCCCTTGTGTGGGATCCCAGCCCATGGCCACTCAAAAATTTCTGCAGTGCCTGGGGAAGAGGTTGGGGGTACGAGCTGCAAAGGTGCCTCTAGTCTTACCATGTCTCCCAAGTTTAGTTCACCAGGTGCCTCTCCTCCACAGAGGGGACAATTTGTACATAATATTTATGCTTCTGAGAGCTTTTATGCTACATACAGTTTAACAGTAGTTACAAACCCTTCAGAAATAGTGGCATATAAAGGAGAAGTGCTGATAGACCTGTAAATGGGCTGCTTGATGCCACATGAATCCTATATCTATAAGCCTAGGTAGTGTACCTAACTTTGTAGCTGATAATATCCAAATATCCTGGGATAATTGACTTTATTTTTAATGCAAATTACAGCTTGCTTACAACTGTTGAATTGCTGTGACTGGGAGCCTTGCTTGCTCTTATAACTGTTATTAGTAATTCAGAGAAATTGATTACCTGAAGAGCAGGCACATCTTTACAGTCAAAGTGATAAACACAATTGTTTGTTTGCTTTCAGGGTGGATTTGAAAAAAAACAAACATTTATTAAAACTGCTGGAAAACATGCTGGCTAAAACTGGAGTTTGCAATTTTCTGAGTGCTCTACGACTCTTTCAGAGGAATTCATTATAACAACAAAGTACCCAGGCGATGACTCTCTTTGTGTAAAACAAGCTCTCTAGAGATATTAGAAGTGTAACAAAACGAATGTACAGTGCCCTGATAGAGATAAAAGTATTGATTTGATGAGCACTGCAGCCTAAAGACTATAGGTCGTTGGGATGTAATGAAATCTTCTGGTTTGGCTTCAGAGTGGTAACACTGCTGCTGATCACTATGCTACTTAATTATTCAGAGATCGTATCTTCAGTAATATGCCTATTTATTTAAAAAGGACACTTTCGGTTCCACATTGTGTGCTCCTTTATCTGTAAAATCCTCTTAAAAGCTTGAAAATAACATGTTTCCTTGCTGATGCTGCCCTGGTTGACAAACAGAGTTAAATTCTACTCTGTTTCACCATCAGGAATGAAGCAAATAGAATTATTCCAGATTTGCACTGGTGTAGCTGAGGGCAGAGTTTGGCCCACTCTGTTGTTGATTCTGTAGCACTGAAGCTGGTGAGAACTTGCAAGGTTCTAAATATAGTGAAGCTGTGGCTTTGAAGTTTTGAGACTTAGGGCTTGTCTACACTGGCAGCGCTTTAATGTGTCTTGTGTAGTCACAGCAGAGTGCTGGGAGAGAGCTCCCACAGTGCTCTAAAAAAACTACCTCTACAAGGGGTGTAGCTACCAGTGCTGGGAGCTGCACTTGTGCACTGCCCATACTGGCACGTCACAGTGCTGACACTTGCAGTGCTCAGGGTTTGTTTGTTTTTCACTCCCCTGAGTGAGAAAGTTGCAGCGCTGTAAAGTGCCTGTGTAGACAAGCCCTTAGACAGAGAGGCATTAACTGGGTCAAGCTGGTCCAAAATCAGAATGTCATAATACAGGAACTTCTGATATTTCAAAATTTTTCATCCCAAATAAGGACAAAAGTCAAAATATCACAGAATGGAAGATGACCCACTTCAACATTTTTTGATCAAAACAAATTTTTCCAACATTCCTGAATCCAGGTTTCATTTTGTTTTCTTGAACTGAAACTTATTTCAGCTTGGTTCAGGATTAATATACATCCACCTGAGCTGCTATGCTATGCCTTGGGAGCGGTAGTTTGTGTACCTTATGCCCTCGTCTGTCTTTTCGGGCAAGG
Organism: Chelonoidis abingdonii; assembly: GCF_003597395.2. Lineage (NCBI taxonomy): Eukaryota > Metazoa > Chordata > Testudines > Testudinidae > Chelonoidis > Chelonoidis abingdonii. The sequence continues at coordinate 44,573,785 of NC_133783.1, forward strand.
CTCCCTAGCCAGATGATTTCCATGGTACTCCATGGCAGTTAAACCAGAGGTATCAAGGTTCCTTCCCCACTCTGAACTTTAGGGTACAGATGTAGGGACCTGCATGGACACTTCTAAGCTTAATTACTAGCTTAGATCTGGTAACCCTGCCACCACCCAGAATTTCAGTGTCTGGGGAACTCTCTGTTTCCCCCAAAACTTTGCCCCCCTGGGTTGCCTTGAGGAACTTCACCAGTTCCCTGGAGAACACAGATCCAAACCCCTTGGATCTTAAAACAAGAAGAAATTAACCATCCCCCTCCTTTCCCCCCACCAATCCTTGGTGATTCCAGATCCAATCCCCTTGGATCTTAAAACAAGAAAAAATCAATTAGGTTCTTAAAAAGAAAGCTTTTAATTAAAGAAAGAAAACAAAAAAATTATTTCTGTAAAATCAGGATGGAAAATGCTTTACAGGGTAATCAGATTCCTATAGACCAGAGGGGCCCTCCTAGCCTTAGGTTCAAAGTTACAGCAAACAGAGGTAAAATCCTTCCAGTAAAAAGAAACATTTACAAGTTGAGAAAACAAACATAAGACTAACAGGCCTTGCCTGACTAATTACTTACAAGTTTGAAAAATGAGAGAGTGATTCAGAAAGATTTGGAGAGCCTGGATTGATGTCCCATCCCTCTCAGTCCCGAGAGCGAACAACAACAACACAAAGAGCACAAACAAAAGACTTCCCTCCACCAAGATTTGAAAGTATCTTGTCCCCCTATTGGTCCTCTGGTCAGGTGTCAGCCAGATTTACTGAGCTTCTTAACCCTTTAGAGGTAAAAGAGACATTAACCCTTAACTATCTGTTTATGACAAGAGGGAAAAGTTTTTGTTCTGATTTTTTCATTTGTAGAAAACAAAATGTTGGAAACATCTTTTGGCAAAATCAAAGATTTCCCATTGGAAAGGGAAAATGTTAATTTTTATAGAAAATTCAGGTTGAAAAGACTGTCACTTTGAGTACAGAAGGTGGGGGCTTGCAAGGATTTTAAAAATTAATACTTGCCACTCCAGGCTTATGTTAAACTCCCAAGGTTACAGTTTTCTCTGACCTTGGCTTGGTAAACGCTGCCACCACCCAACTGCAAAAAACCCCTGGGACCCAGGAAGGAGCACTTGGGAATTCCTCCCTGTGGGGTACCCTCAAGCCCTTTCACACATAGCCCCTCCAGGGAAGAGCTGAGAAAGAAAACAAAAGAAATTAACTGTTGCTAGCAGCAAATCAAACAAGATGCACAAACCTTTTAGGACACCAAAAATCCAATCCTATAAAAAGGTAAATTTTATTAAGAACAAAAAGGAAGAAAATATACCTGGAACTTAGGCTTTTGTTAGATTTTAAAAGAGCAATTCCAAAAATTAAGCATCCAAAATAGCTTTCTTGGAGGTTAACTTAAAGGTTACAAGCAAACAAAAGCATCTGGTCTTAGCACAAAGGAGTCCACAAGCCTTAAAAAATAAACAGAAATAAACCTAATTGCATCTTCCTAAACATTCCTAATTTACTTACATATTTGGGATGTTAAAAGTAGTTCTAGATATTATCTGATGGGTTTCATATCTAGTTCAAACTTTACACAACATTCCTGCTGCCCGTCTCTTCAGCCCAGAGAGAACAACAGACAAAGGGAAAGTTTCTTCCCCAATTTTAAAAAGTTCTAACCTTCCCATTGGCTCTTTTGGTCAGATGCCCACTTTTTTTTTCTTTACCTAGGGGACTTTTTAACCCTTTACAGGTAAAGTAAGTAGAGAACAGCTACCAAGATGGATTTTACAGCTAACTGGCTGGCTGGGTGTCCATCAAAGGGAGCTATCCCCCACCCCTTCATTTATCACAAAGACACTTCAGTGGAAAACTTGCAGCCAGCCCTACTGTTGAACCCATCCAACTTCAGTAGGAGACATGACTCCTATACTGCCCAGCCATTCTGTTTCAGCATCCTCTCTCTTGTAGTGCAAACAGAATAGGCTATGTGTTAAACAATTCAGTCGGATGGCTTCTCTGCTGCATGTAATGTTTCCTACCATTTTAAGCATGATTTATTAGCATACAGTTCAGGAGAGTCCTTTGCTATTTCCACTGAAATCCATCTCTCAACACTCGTTGGTTTGGCAGACTCACTTCTGTAAGCAAGCATTTCTGGACAGTTAATTGTATTGCTCTCAGGCTAATGGTCACACAAAGAGTGCTCCGGGTTGATCTCAAAGTTACCTACTCTGATAGCTTTCTTAAAAGCGCTCCATGCTATGTTAGACTTGCTTTCAGCCTGATTTCAGCCACTTGGGGAGTCAAAACGGTTCAGCTTTATCAATAGAACTTGGCTGTAGGCTGCTTTGGGCACTGATACTTCTGAACAAGGAGTATGTCCGGCATTAGTGAGACTTAAGACTGCTAGCATTTGTCTCTCAGGATCATTTCTTCAAAAAAAGCTGTAAATATTCAACATATGGCAAGTGGGCGAATCCTCCACCAGTCATCACTGGTTCATCTTGCCCCTGCAGGCTGCCATTCCTATGAATCAGTTGTTTCACTTTTATTTCTCTTGTTAGTGTGGTTTCGCTTGCAAAACTTCAATCCTCATTGCTAATTATATTGACTGTTTAGTCGTGAATTTGTGGCAGGAATAAATAACACATTCAACATAGTTTTGTGAGCAGAGGGAAGATCTGCTCTGTATGCTACACTCTACTCAGGCAGCAAAGCATGCAAGAATGAATTCCAGAGTTCTGACACAGTCCAAGTTCGTGCCAAACTCAATTCCAGTGGGGTTGTACAGAGATAACTGGGGGCAGAAATTGGCTCATCAGCACTGCCAAATCCAAATGTTCCGAAACCATGAGTCAGGTGCCGTTAAATGGTGCTTTTTTTGCTTTTTTTTCCCCCTCAATTTTATTTGGCTCTCGTTTCTGAGCTTTTAGATCTCACTTCCTGTTTCCAAGCCTTTCTCCATAACATTGAAAGCTAGGAACATTTTTTTTTAATTGAAACTTAAAATTGTTGTGCAACTTTCTGATTCCAGCAAGAATTTAAGAAAAACACCAGATATCAAAGGACTCATGGTTAAATCATAAGTTGGCAACACTGGAATTGCTCCCTTGCACTCTTGAGTGATGTGACTTCCTTGGAAGCATTGCCCAACTGAGCAAGGCAACCAAGAGTTGGCCCACAGGGGATAAAAAATAATGAAAGGATTATTGCAATCCAGTGTTGTAACAGTGATCCTATATTTTAACATTGGCTTCCTGCAGGTGGAGTGTGTGCTGGGCAAATAGGATTCTGCCAACTGGTCTGCACTGGCTGCTGCTATCATACTTCAATGATCCCTATCACAATAGTCTGAGTGCCTTGTACTCTTAGAGGATTATGTTCATAACACCCCAGTGATATAGGGAAATGCTGTTATCCCCATTATGCAGATTGGGATCTGGCACCCAAAGGCCTGGTCTACACTACAGAATTAGGTTGACATAAACTGTTTTAGGTCAGTGTCTACACTACAGACTTGCTCCCACTGGGATATAAGTGCCCTACTACACCAATATCATAACTCCACCTCCATGTGAGGCAGAGGGCTTATGTCGGTGTAGTTAGGACGATGCAGTGTCCATGTAGGCATTGCATTACTTATATCGGCTGTTGGCTGTCACTCTTTATCAATTTCACAGCTGTGCTCTAAAAAGGGGGCTCATAGCTGGAGCTGTGAAATTGACAAGCAAGTACCCAGCCTTCAGTAGTAGCCTATGAAATTGAGCACAGCATGGGGCTCACAGCTGGCTCCACCCCTCTGTCAACCAGGTGCTGGGTTCATAGCTGGAGCCTCTGTCCCCCACGCCAGGGTGACACCCCGAGCTGTGAGCCTGGTGCGGGGTCAGTTTCACAGGAAGAGCCTACCAGCCTTTCTTGTCAATTTCACAGCTTCACCTGTGAGCCTCTCCCTCTGAGCCTGTGGCATATGTGAAAGGCTGGTTGACTCAGTGCTGTGAACCTTAGGTCAGCCTCACAGCTCAAGCTGTCACCCCAAGGTGGGTGGGGGCATAGGCGGCACGTGAGTCTTCCGTTGGAGAGGCTTACATGCGAGAACCAGTAGCTCCCTAGAAGTGGGGAGGGGGCCACCAGTGCCTGAACTCCGGCCCTGCCTCCCCAAGGCCCTGCCCCTTCTCTGTCCCCAAGTCCCTTGGGTTGCTTCTCTTTACCTCCTCCCCCAAGGCCCACCTGCTTGGCCCATCTCTTCCCCCAAGGGGAAGGCCCATCTCTTCCCCCAAGGCCCACCTACTCACTTGTTCCTCTCCGCCTTTTCCCTTGAGGCTCGCCCGCCATCCTCTGTGGTGGAGATGAGTGAGCGGCAGGTGGGGGTTGCCTAGGGGGAAGAGGCTGAGTGGGGGCAGGGCTTCAGTCCAGGTGCCGGTGTCTCCTCTACTTCTAGAAAGCTTTGTTTCTAGCTCTCCAAAGACGGTGGGCTGATGCACCTCCAAAGGGTGCATCCACTGCATTTGCCCTCCTGCATAGACAGCCTTTTTTGGGGAGATGTTGTCTCCCCAAGCATAGGTGCTGACTTCGTGGATGCTCCAGGGCTGAAGCACCCACAAGGAAAAATTAGTGGGTGCTCTGCACCCACTGGCAGCCAAGCTCCCCCCCGCTGCCTCTTTCTCTCCCCTCAAGTGTGCCATGTCCACACTCCTCCCCTGCTCTCCCAGCACTTCCTGCCCCCACTCCCACCTAACAGCTGTTTGGTGGCACTTAGGACCTTCCAAGAGGGAGAAGGAAGAGCAGGGACATGGTGTGCTGAAGGAGGTGCAGAAGAGGCGGGGACTTGGGGGTGGGGTGGAATGGGGTGAGGCAAGGCAGGAACAGGCAGAGGGAAAGTCGGTGCCTAAGTCCCCAAGCCTCTTATATGCACTGCCCATGGATGCAGGCAAGTTCCAGCTGTGAGCCTGGCTACCACCTTGGCTCTCCGCTCCCCACAGAACTAACCAGCTGGAATCCAGCAGTTGGGGAGCTGACAGCCTGGGCTGCAGTCAGGCTCCATGCTGAGCTGAGAGCCTGGGCTCTTAAGCTCCTCATACTGCCCTCTTAAGTCGAGGATGCAGACTACCAACAGAAGGAGGGTAGTATGGACATGAAAAATCACAGCAGTGGCTGTATGTTGGCTTAACTTAAACAGACTTGAGTTTATAGCATAGACATACCTACACACAAGTGACTTGCCCAAGGTCTCACAAGAAGTCTGTCATGTAGTAGGGAATTGAACTTGGGTCTCCTAGGTGCTATGTTAGTGCCCTAATCACTGGACCATCCTCTACCACATAGACAAGAAAGCTCAACACAGTTATTTGCTCCATGCTACAAAATCTTTGTAACATATTGTTAATGGTCTTCTTAAGAAGGATTGGACAAATCCTAGTCCTGGCAACAAAGCTGAAATAAAAGTTCCTCTGTGCAAAGCCCTATGCTGCATTTGAAAGGACAGAATCCTCCTGCTCCTTGTTGTTAAGATAGGGATTGGGTCACCCTGCCAGCCAAGCTGCAGATACTATTACAGCCTCTGGGCTCCTGCACCCTCTTCAATATAGAATTTTGGATCTAGACAATCTATATGCTATGGGCAGATGACCAGGAAAACATTTCTGCTTTTATCTATTTTACCTTAACTTACTAAGCTATTTGGAGAATTCATCTGCTTGAGAATTTATCCTCCCAGGCAGAACAGCTAGCTTTTCCAAAAAATGAAAGTAAACCCTTTCAGCCCCAGTGTCGTTTAAAAAAACCATAGTCCGCTGCATGTCATAGGAATGAATTAAAAGCAACGGAATTGGATTTTTGTGACCCTTTGTATTGTACATACAGTGTCACAGACATAATCAGCCCTATCCCCAGAAGCAGATTTCAGTCATCCAGAGGGAGAGACTCAATTGTTGACACTCCATTCAAGCACTTGTCTGACAAGTAAAGTCACAAGCATATCCCCTAAGTGTGATCTTCCACCCCCTCCTTCTCTTCTAATTTGGTGTAACTTGGTTCTCTTTGCCTTAGATGCCTTTGTAGTATGGTCCCACGTGTGCTTATCTCAATACACAGAATAGGCTGTCAATCTGTTTTATCATAAATCTTTGTTGTTACTCTTTTGTGTTTAATGGTCAGATAAAGGAAAATAGGTAGCATTTATCTATGGAGTCCCTTTTAAAATACTATTTTATTATGCGTGCAGCCTTGGTATTCAGAATCTTTTTAAGACAGTATACTTCACTTTTATGTTCTGCATGTTACTGTGTGTGACCCTTTGACAGTAAGAAACAAGTTTTAAGAACACATCTACTTCTGCTGTATATTCACCTGAGCTGGAGTTACCCACTTTCTATTTATGATACGATTTTCAAAGCAACAATGATATGATTTATGATACGATTTTTTATGCAACAATGCAAGTGAATGTTAGACTGCATTATCCACACAATCTCACAATGAAAGCAGTTACTGTAGTGGCACTGGTGCTATAAGAAGATGTGAGGTGGGGACAGTAGACAAGGAGACACAGGTAGGTTGTGAGGGTTGGCGTGATATAGCATCCTGAAATGGCCAAGTGACTGATCCTGCATTGGCTGTGGGCAACATAGAAAACATGGGTTATGAACTGCACTTTAAGAGAAGATGGGGGAATCGCTAATACAATAGCTGATGGATTAAACTACTCAGTATACAGAATAGTTGATATGGTAGCAAGAGATTGACCTGAAAGAAGGGAACAGGGAACTAATGCTTGCCCATTTTGCATACCTGTATCCCGGCTACTCTCTTGCGGCCTGATCCAGAGCCCACTGCAGTCAACGAAAAGATTCCTGTTGACATCAATAATCTCTAGATCAAGCCCTCAGAGTTGCCACCATGTAATAAGTAGTTTGGAGTACAATCCCGCCCAAGATCTCACAGTGTTACAAACATAAAAAACAAAACCAGGCCCGGTCAGCATACACTACTGTTGTCATTGCATCAAAAAAAAAAAGCTGTATTAAAATAATGTTAAGGTTGCAAAGTCAAGCACTCAGAAGTTAGGAAATGCCAGAATTAAGGTTGCTTATTCAACCATAATTTGGCCCCCTTGTACACCTACATCATGATACAGTCTTTAATTACATGATCATATGCCACTTTTTCCAAAGGACCCTTACCTCATGCAATGTACAGGATAGATGGTGCCCACTGAATGAGCAGCTATTCAGCTTTCATTCTTAACTTCATCATTTAACATGTAGCCCCAGGTCTTACTTACTGCACACCACAGTAGTGGGCTACCTGTGGCCTGCAGGTCGCACGCAGCCCATCAGAGTAATCTGCTGGCGGGCTGTGAGAGAGTTTGTTTACATTGACCAGCCACAGGCATAACCACATGCAGCTCCTAGTGGCTGCAGTTCACCGTTCCCAGCCAATGGGAGCTGCAGGAAGCAGATGCCAGCATGTCCCTGTGGCCTGCTGATGGTCAATGTAAACAAACTGTCTCGGGGCCTGCTCATTGGCCTGTGTTCCTTTCATGTCCTGCTGACCAAGTCTCAGAAGCGCATATTTCACCATCCTCCATGTCCCTATTTGTCCTGTTCTTAAGGGATGAATGAATTATGTGATTTTGGTGAATCATAGAAACATAGAATATCAGGGTTGGAAGAGACCTCGGGAGGTCATCTAGTCCAACCCCCTGTTCCAAGCATGACTAACACCAACTAAATCATCCCAGCCAGGGCTTTGTCAAGCCGGGCCTTAGAAACCTCTAAGGATGGAGATTCCACCATCTCCCTAGGTAACCCATTCCAGTGCTTCACCACTCTCCTAGTGAACTAGTGTTTCCTAATATCCAACCTAGACCTCCCCCACTACAACTTGAGACCATTGCTTCTTGTTCTGTCATCTGCCACCACTGAGAACAGCCTAGTTCCATCCTCTTTGGAACCCCCATTCAGGTAGTTGAATGCTGCTATCAAATCCCCCCTCACTCTTCTCTTCTGCAGACTAAATAACCTCAGTTCCCTCAGCCTCTCCTCATGAGTCATGTGCCCCAGCCCCTTAATCATTTGCATTGCCCTCCACTGGACTCTCTCCAATTTGTCCACATCCCTTCTGTAGTGGGGTAGGGGATCAAAACTGGACGCAGTACTCCAGGTATTGTCTCACCGGTGCCAAATAGAGGGAAATAATCACTTCCCTGAATCTGCTGGCAATGCTCCTACTAATACAGGCCAATATGCTGTTGGCCTTCTTGGCAATGAGGGCACACTGCTGGATCATATCCAGCTTCTCATCCACTGTAATCCCCAGGTCCTTTTCTGCAGAACTGCTGCTTAGCCAGTCAGTCCCCAGCCTTTAGGCTATGCCCATCCAGTTCTATGTTATATGAACAAACTTTTAACTGTTCATCACATGCACGTAAAAGCAAGTTACATGATTTTGTCCTGAGAAAATAATTTGATCTTGACAGTGTCTTCAGGGTGTAATTCTGGGAGATCTTTAACTTGTTGGTCATAGTAGGCTTTGGCCTTCGCATGAGTATTCCTTTTTTTTAATTCTACTCCTGCCACCATGGCAGGTTGTAGTAATGCTAGGGCAAAGGTATGCATGTGTCTTGATATTGAGCACACTGAGCTGCTGATGCAGCTTTGCCATTTGACTGTCTGTTCTGGTATTGATCCGATGTGACTGTCTTCTCATTCCTACGTAAACTGCATAGACTCACTGAAAGTAAACTGAGGACCATTGTCTGAAATTAGAGTTTTGGGGTAACACACCTGCTGAAGTCACTGCGGTAATGTTTGACAGTTCATATAGTTCCCAGAAATCTGTATAATTGACAATAATGAGCGGTTTGCAGTGAAAAGGTCCATTCCTGCTTTGCTCCAAGGTCTGTTAGTTCATGGCCTCTCCTTGCTCCTTGGCTTGTATGTCACCACATGTATCACATCTGCTTACCAGGTCTCAGATATCCTTGGTCATGTTTGGCCAATAAACCGGGTCTCTGGCTTTCCTGATACAGGATTCTATTCCAGAATGGCTCTGATTTGCTCTTGAAGTTTTTCTATTTTCAGTGAATAGGGTATTATCATTTTGAAACATCTTGTCCATTCAGCTCGTCTTGATAGTTCCAGTCATCTAGAGAGGCAGATGAGGCTTCTCCTTTGGTGTCTGGTCATCCTGACAGAATGACGAATGTGAGCAGTTGTAAATCTCTGTCTTGTAAGGCTTGTTCTTGGATTCTTTCCAGCACCTGTCTTGAAAGTGGTACATCACTTCCTTTTTGTAAAGTGTTCTGAGATCTACTGATGGAAAACACTACATAATACCTAGCTTTTCTAAATCAATAGAAATATTAAAATGATTAGGCATATTCTTCTAAAGGCGATGAAGATTAGAATCTGTTTTATCAGTCTTTGCCAGCCTTCCTCAATGAATGTTAGAACAGAAGTATGAAAACTGAAGGGTGAACCACATTTGACTCAACAAGCTGCCTAGTTTAGTTTAACTGGAGGTTCCCATGCTGAGAAGCACTTTTGCTCCCATATGAAGTTTGAGACACACTTTGTTTACAAGAGGAGAGTGGAAGAAGTGGGCCAGATTATCTTGGCAAAACATTGTGTGAAAAGAACAAGTTTTCCCAGTTCAGATAAAGAAGGACAAGTAAAAATGAGTTAAGAACATACCCATCCATGTATATTTTAACTTTCATTGATGTGAATAGCTGGGGGGTGCATGACTAAAGTCCCACGCATTGAGATGAGATAATTACAGTTATACAGTAGTGGAGGCATTGCCAATTTCTCATAATTAATTTACGCAGAATATTTCCTCTTTCTCCCCCACCCCACCCGCGCCCCATTAAGTGTAGAGAAAAATGTTCTTCGGAACTGGCAATTTCTCTTTAGTTTGCATAGTCCTCCTAAATATGAACATTATGTTGTTTACTAATCTGTTAATGACAGCTGATTATCAGACCATAAATATACATGTTGTATCTAATGGTTTGTGAACATTAAATATCAGAATGTAATATGTGGGTGTGTGTAGAAACCTAGTACATAAGTCACTATTTAGCATGTCAGTTTCTGTAATGGTGTCTGACTGTGTGCAACTGTCAGCTCCTTTTGTGAGAGAGATAACTTATTTTCCCAGCTTCTGTTAAGATGTTTGTTTGCTGCTGTCAGTAAACAGATTATTTTTTACTTTGCTTGAGCTGTCTGGTATGCACAGCCTGGATGTCTTGCTGCTTTTTGCTAGCGTCTATGTCTTGCTTTCAGTGTTGTAGCTGTGTTGGTCCCAGGATATTAGAGACAGAGTGAGGTAATATCGTTTATTAGACCAACTTGTGTGTGTTTGTGTGAGAGAGAGGAGAGAAGCTTTCAAGCTACTCAGAGCTCTTCAGATCTCAAGACAACTAAGCCTTCATCTCTTCTTTCTGGCTACCCTTTTGGATGTCACTATAGCCTCAAAACAATTACTTCTGGAGGAATTCTGTGTCATTGTGTGTGTAGAATTCATGTCCCCTGTAGATTTCTTTGCTTTCCCACAGAAAAATGATGTATGAAGGGGAAGCAAAGGGAAGTCACAAGGATGGTCACATGCCCCTCCCCTGCAGCACAGGCAGGTCAGTTTGGGCACCGGGAGCAGCCGGTAGAGATGTAAATCACCGCCAGGAGGGAAGGGGGGGCTGGGCAGTTGTACATGTGAGAAAAAGAGACACACACTCTATCCCTCTCGCTCGCTATTGTGACAAACTTAGCGTGGAGGGGCAGGGCTTTGGGGTCTTTTTGAGGAGGTAGGCGTGGGGCAGGCTCTGTCCCCTCAGGCAGAGCAGAATGTAGCAGCCTGCCTGCTTAGTGAAATTGTTCCCATTGTCTTTGTGAATTCCCCCAAGAATATAAAACAGGTGTAAAAGTTTTAAGGCTCTTCTACATTGCCAGAGTGCTATAAAGAACAATATGGTCTTATAAATGCTTATGGTGATTTAGTGATTAGAACTGGTCTAAATTTTTGGTCTGAAAAAATGTGCTCCATGAACAGTTTGCTACTGACCTTTCTGGTGGTGGTCAATAGCCAATATAAATTATGAGGTTGATTCCCCAGCCCTCGCTTGCTCTTCAGTTGCCTATGATGTAACACTGAGCATATGGCTGCATATATTTGTTGACTAATTACTAGAAATAAATGGTCAAACCTATCTACATTGCTATCAGGCAAGGGGGTTGGAGATTTCCTCCAATGCTCCTCACTCCAATTCTCCATCCATTGTATTGTAGTTTAAAAAGCACCTCAATTTTAATGTATGGGAGACTTTAATGTATAGACAGCTTAGGTGATTATGTCTGTTCCCAAGGTTTCTGTTACTACTTCATTGCCAACAAGCTGAGAAGCTTTCCTTGCAGCCCCCAACTTGTCCCTCTCTCCTTCTGTCACTCCAGAGCACACACTCATGCATTCTCTCTCTCAATCTGACATCTTCTCCTAGACATCTCATCTCAGACTAATTCTCTCCAGAACATAGGCGCTGACTTCTTCTGGCACTGGTGAGTGCTCAACCCCCCTCTGCCCCTGGTATCGCCCTGACTCCATCCCTGTCTCGCCCTCTCCCACTCCCATTCCAGCCCATTCCCCGAAGTCCCCACCCCAACTCTGTCCCATCCATGCCCCTATTCAACTCCTTCCCCAAATCCCTGCCCTGGCCCCGCCTCTTCCCTTCCTCCTCCCCTGAGCATGCCACATTTCCGCTCCTCCCCCCTCCCTGCCAGAGTTTGCTACAGCTGTTTGGCAATGGCAAGCGCTGGGAGGGAGGGAGGAGTGGAGACACGGCATGCTCAGGGAGGAAGCGGAGGCAGAGGTGAGGCAGAGGATGGGGAGCTTGGTTGCCAGTGGGTGCAGAGCACCCATTAACTTTTCCCCAGTCCTAGAGCACCCATGGAGTTGGTGCCTATGCTCCAGAACAGAGCTGGTCCCCTTTCTTTCAAACCCACTACTTCCTTTGTCTTTCATTGATAAAATCACCATCCTCCTGATGGGATCCCCAAGGTGCAGCCTGGGACTGTGGGACCACTGTGTGACAGGTTGGACCCCCTCTCATTTCTGGGATGCCACCTGATGTACAAGGATTTCACTGAGCCTCTCCTGCTCCACCAGCCTAAGTTCCAACTCCCTGTTTTGCTGAATTAGGCCCTCCAGTCTCTTGCAGCACACACACACACACACACACACACACACACAGGTAGGGCCACACCCAGCTGCAGCCATAAACTGAAGTCAGCTCTGTGTGAGAAGCAAGTCCAGGCACATCTGGTGGGCATTGCTGAGTCCCAAGGTGAAGCAATACCCTGGTGGGTCTCGTGTGAGTGAGTCATTGAATTGTAACTCCTCTGCTGGACAATGGCTGGTGATGTCTGTTCAGCACCCACCCGGATGTTGGTTACCTCCCTTGTCATTGTCTCTGGAGAGCTAGTATCTGGGCACCTCCCATATCTACAGCATATTTTAGTGACAACCATAAAACCCATTCTCATAACTTCATGGGCATTAATGATATGCATATTTAGATAGAAAAATGATTTTCAGCAGGTCATAACCTTTCCCTTGATATCTCACATGGCCTGCTTTATATGTAATATCACAATTTTATATAAATGAGGAATATAGGGGTCACAGGGTGCTCCCCAGGGGTATAGTGTCATACCGCCCCATCTCACATTTTTTACAACCTCAGTTTCTCCTTATCTAAGGGAAGGTCTACACTAGAAGCGCTACATTGGTGCAACTGCACCCATGCAGCTGTAGCACGTCTGTAGCACATCTGGAAGATGCTCTGTGCTGACGGGAGAGCATCTCTAGCCAACACAGAGCTAGTGTGGACAGTACTTTGGTCACTGTAACTTGTTTCGCTCATGAGGGAGGTGTCTTTTTCCACACCCCTGAGTGATGTAAATTAGATTGACTTAAGTGGTAGTGTAGACCTGCCCTAACTCATCATTTGTCCACCCTTTCCTCTTACCTGTGAGGCCACCACCCCTATTCCATCCTTGAATGCTATACACTTCTCTCTGGTTTCCCATCCTCTCTCCTCAAGTCTATCCAAAAGGTTGATGGTAAAAGTCAGCTTCTCCTACCACTCTGGCCATGTTGGCTTCCAAATCCTTGAAATCCTTCCCTGACTTCCTGTCTTTTACTGCAAATTCAGGATCCTTGTTTTCACCTCCACTTCATTTCCTGCTTCTCACACTCATTTCATGCTTCCCTCTGTGCTTGGAACTAACTCTAAATTCTCCTACTTTCAGAGCTTCCTTAAAGCTAGAGAGAGGTCAGAGTGTCACAATTCTGGATCTGAACTTCCCTAATGTTCAAAGGCATCTGGAGTTTTATCCTGGAACACTAGGGGTGGGAGGAATAGATGCAAAGTGTGGAGTAAGGTCCAGATGTTAACTTCAAAGTTTGGGGGTGTCCAGAGCCAGGGTTTTAATTTGGGCAATTTACCACATAACAAATATCATTTCTTTAAGGAATCCTACCTTCTTCAAGTGATGCCCCTATGGGTGCTCCACTGTAGGTGCAGCAGCACCCCTTGCGCCTGGAATCAGACATCTTCTTCAGCACTGTTGAAGCGGTGGCACTGAGGAAGTCCGCTGCTCCATTGAAACTGCTGGCATCGGGCAAGTCATCAACATCGGCCAAGTCTCTAGCTTCACCTGCTGCCTGCTCAGGAAACACAGCTCTCCTTCAGCACCGAGCCATACACCAGCACCGATGGTGCTCCTTCCCCCTCCACATGAATTCAGATACCATAAAGACCTGCTTGTGTTTGATACTCCTGTGTCACCTCTCCACAGACACGACCTTCCTCCACTTCCACCCTCCTCTCCAGACTCATGACACCTTCCTTTCACTTCTGAGGACAGCACTCCAGTTTCAGATATCTAATTATATGAGGCTCTTATGGCTAAGTATAACAATCTTCACTGCTCCAAATTAAAGAAACTCTGTCATGACCTTCCTGAGGCTAAGAAAGAACAATTTCAGACGCTAATATCTGAGGGATACCTCTTGGCCCGTACAGCCCTACAAGCCTTGTTCGACTCTGCAGACTCTGCCTCCCACTTCATCACAACTGCTGTGATCATGAGGCATGTGTCATCGCTGCCCCTCTCAGGCTTTCTTAAGGAGGTACAAACTACAGTGGAAGACTTATCCTTTGAGGGCCACACACTATCTGCGGAGCATACAAACAATTCCCTGCACTCCCTTAAAGACTCCTCTTTGGTGCTCGCATTTAAATGGTGAGAAAGTGATCTCTGGGAAAGTATCCCCCCACCATGATCCCAACCACCGCTATACACTCCTCAATGGCGCTATGACACCCAGTGCTGAAGACAAAGGCCCTCTGCCAAACATGGACAGCTCACTCGTTTCATGCACCTCCAGCCAGGTGTGGTTGAAATCCCAAGAAGCCTCCTCCTCTTCCACTCATTCAAACCATCTTCAATATCCATCAGTTTGGCAACCGATTAGCTCCATTTCTTTCATCTTAGAGACTAATCACCTCTGACAAATGGGTTCTAGAGATAGGAGGGAATGGAGTATCCTTCCCTGACCATCTATTCTGCTCCTAAACAGGGGGACTGGTTCACAGCTCTCAATCTCCAAGATATGTACTTGCACATCACAATACACCCTGTTCACAGTTGGTTTCTCTGGTTCACCATGGGTGCTGATCACTATCAGTACAAGGTACTGCCTTTCAGACTGTCGACAGCCCCACATGTATCCTCCAAAGTCCTTGTGGTAGTCACTGCCTACCTCAAGAAACAAGGCATCATCATCTTTCCATAGTTAGATGGCTATCTCCTCAAGACCTCATCTGAAGCTGACGCTCTTCACACTGGCCAGGTGACAGTGGACTTTTTCATGAACCTAGGTCTCCACATGAATATGGACAAGTCTACTTTAGCACCAGTACAACACCTAGAGCTCATCGACCCACAACTAGATGCCATACAAGCCAGGGCCTGCCTTCCACCTCACAGATTGTTGACTATAGAGGATCTTTTATCCATGGTACAAGTCTGACCCCAGATCTTCACCAGAATGTGTCTCCAGCTACTAGGCCATGTGGCAGCAGCCATGGTTGTGGTAAAGCATGCACAGTTACACATGTGATGTTTTCAGGCATGGTTCCATATGTCCCTCACAAATACAGCCTCAACAAAATTTTATCCATGCCAATGAGGGTCAAGAACTCACTACTATGGTGGACGCAGCCGAAGAATGTCTGTGTGTCAGGGTTCCTTTCCTTCAGCTGGAGCAAACAATGATTCTCATAACTGACGCCTCCTTAATTGGTTGGGGAGCACACCGTCACAATCATACAGATGGTCCTTAACATATCCACACTACACCTCAATCTCCTAGTCATCCACAATCTCCAAGTGGTCCACAATGCTTTTGAACATTTCCTCCCACTACTGGAATATCACATCATCAGAAGCATGATGGACAATGTTGCCTGCCTGTTTTACATCAACAGACAAGGTGGAGCATGGTCCCATTCCTTTAGGCTCAGAAGCACTGAAATTATGGAACTAGTGTATCCAACACAACATCACCATCTCAGCCGCATAACTCCCTGGACACCAAAACACCACTGCGGGCTCAGTAAGCAGTAGATTCTCCCACAACTGCGAGCGGGAACTGGCTATGTGGATCCTTCAGCTCAATGGGGATTCCCCGTCATAGATCTTTTTGCTACTCCTCAAAATGCCTTCTGCTCTCAATTCTGCTTGAGAGTGAAACTGAGATCCCTGGGAGATACATTCCTCATCACATGGAATGTCCCACTGTTGTATGCCTTCCTTCCCTTCCTCCTTCTGTTTTGAGTACTCCGCAAAATACAGGAGGACTTAGCTCTTGTTGTTATTATAGCTCCAACATGGCCATGTTAGTTCTGTTATACTTACATCCTTTGCATGATATGCCAATCGATCTTTCTCCATTGAATGCCGTGGCTCCTTTCACAGGATGCAAAGCACATCCTCCACCCCAACCCACCAATGCTCTAACTCAAAGCCTGTCTCCTCCGTGGCTCCTGGATTCAGAAATAACCTGTTCAGATGCAGTTAAACAGATCCTTTGAATAACAGGCGCAACACAACTAGACTCACTTACCTTCAGAAATGGTCTAGATTCCAATACTGGTGTGCCTCCCATCCGATCAACGCAATCCATGCTCCACTACCACTTATCCTGGACTACATATTACCTTAAACAATCAAGACTACCCACCTGCTCCATTCCGGTGCATTTTTCCCTACCACATAGACGGCCATTCCATCTTCACACACCCACTCAAAAAATGTTTTCTGAAAGGTCTCCAAAATCTTTATCCCCACGTATGTGACCTGACCCTGGCCTTGTCCTGTGTTTTCTGACTAGACCTCCTTTTGAACCAGCAATGTGATATTTCATTCATTTATCAATTAAAACTGCCTTTGTCACCATCACCTCAGCCTGACAGTTGGCAAAATTGCAGTCTTTATGTCATATCTCCCATACATACTTTTTCACAAAGCAGAAGTTACACAATGCCCACATCCAAGATTTTTACCCAAGGTTCCATTATCTTTCCATCTCAATCAACGCATTCACCTTCCTTTCTCTTTTCTACAGCCTCACTACAGCTAACAGGAGGCAGCTCTGCACACCTTAGATGAGCATTAGCTTTCTACTTGGACAGGACTAAACCTTTCCAAAAATCGAGGCTCAGGTGATCTTCAGTGGGATTCTGCCGGTTCCTAGAGCGGGGCGACGAAGGAGCGACAAGATTATGATGATTAACAGATGGCTCAGGCAGTGGTGCTATAAGGAGGGCTTTGGGATGTACGGGCATTGGGA